>NC_079196.1:163370598-163684348 GCF_029499605.1 Hyla sarda | reverse complement strand
AACAGCTATAGGCATCCTGATTGAAGACCACAGGTCTGCAGCTCATTTGTTTCAATGGGTGGGGTAGCTGATGTGTGGGAAGAAGGAAAATGGTTTTCATGGGATTTGTAGGCAAACAAGAAAACTGAAAACAGGAAATACAAGTTCACAGAAAGCTAGCCACAGTGTTATGGTAATCTCACAGCATAGCCCAAGACAAGCGCAGATCCTTCCTAAGCATGTCCATTACTGTCTGCCAGGTATGTACTAAAATAACCTTATGCTGGATAACCCCTTTAAAGGGTTAAAAGATAAATTTTGAAATTTAAATTCAAGATTTATGGTAGCTACTGCTACCATAAAATTTTTTTTAGGCCCAGCAGCATCAGTAAACCATATATTGGCTGAATGGCACAGCCTGGAGTTGACTGAAGCATGAGGAGACCATATAGTGTCTGAATGGCACAGCCTGGAGTTGGCGGCAGATGAGGAGACAATAGGGCCTCACAATCTCTAAGGGGGACATTTATCAAAGCATTTAGTAGATTTTAATAATTTTTTTTTTTTTTGCTTAAAAGTGTCGCAAAAAAAGTGCAACTTTTTTTTTCTGCAACTTTTTGTGCAGTGTCCTAAGCAAAAAATGAAAATCTTGCTTACCATAGCAAAAAGTGATTTTTGACTTGCAGTGGTCAGAGATTTATCAAGTGCGAAAGTCGCATGGCATGAAAAAACTTTACTCCAGCTGAGACATGGAGCAGAAAAAACTACCAAAGCAAAAAAATAAAAAATGCAAAAAAATGGTAAGAAAAAATAAAATTAAAACATAAGCAAACATTGATAAATGTCCCCCTATTTTTAAAAGATGAATTTTGAAATTTCCATTGAAGATGTATGGTACCTAGTGCTACCATAAATATACATAGGTAATAGTCCTAGGCCCAGCAGCATCACTAAACCATGTAGTTTCTGAATGACACAGACCTGGAGGTGGCTGAAGCATCAGTAAAACATATTGGATGAATGGCACAGCCTGGAGGTGTTGGCAGCATGAGGAGACCATATAGTTGCTGAATGACACAGCCTGGAGCTGGCAGTAGCATGAGCAGACACTAAGGCTTCACAATCCCCAAGATTAAAAGAGACATTTTTGAAATTTAAATTGAAGATTTATGGTAGCTAGTGCTACCATAACATTTTTTAGGCCCAGTCCCAGCAGCATCAGTAAACTATATTGGCTGAATGACACAGCCTGGAGTTGGGTGAAGCATGAGATGAGACCATATAGTGGCTGAATGAGACAGCCTGGAGGTGAAAGCAGCAGCATCAGGAGTCCTGAACGTGACCCGGTGACAGAGTGGTGCGGTGGGTGGCAATACCAGTAGCCGATGACAAAGGTGGGTAAAAAAGGTCTAATGCGGAGGAATGTTTGTAACTGGGGAGCAGCGCCTTAAATCTGTTTGGCACTATCCATATTGGTGTGGCACCAAGGTCAATCTACTCTCATGCATCAGGCATTGGTGGTTTGAAATCCTGGCTGATCCATGCCTGATTCATCTTCACAAAGGTCAGTCTCTCTACATTTTCCGTGGACAGACGAGTTCTCCTAGGGGTGACTATGGCCCCCGATGCACTTAACACCCACTCTGATGGCACACTACTGGTCGGGCAGGACAGCTTTTCCAGGGCAAACTCTGCTAGTTGCGGCCACAAATCAAGTTTGGCTGCCCAGAAGTCCAGCGGATCTTCAAGGTGTGTTTGCATGGGCATGTCAAGGTATGCCACCACCTGCTGGTTCAGGTCCGGCTCCAGGTGTACCTGCTGCTGATGAGTTGCTTCACTATGCGGGTAAAGAAAGGTACTCATCAGCGACTGTAGACTCAAGCTTCTGATGGCGATGGTACTGCTCCTGCCACCCCACCCCTCCCCAGCAGCCATGGCAGTGGAAGGCGAGTGCAGGGGGTCCCCCGATTCAGACCTTCGAAAGGATGGACGATGGCACCCATAGGCATTGGCCAACTGACTACATAGGATGCCTTTGTAGTAGGTCACTTTGTCTTCCCCCTCAATGGGGGTGGAAGAAAAAAACGCAAACAATTGTCGTCACTACGCAAACAAGTGAACATGCATCATGCTATCTGTGCAAGTGACTCGGAGGGACTCCCTGCCTCCATCTCCACTGCATACTGCCACGGTGTCTGGGACCTCTGTCTCGCCTTCCTCATAACCCTCTAGCTCCTCTGGCATCTCCGGCTCCTCCTCTCCTGTCAATTACTAGAAAAACCACCCATTTGGTGAAACCTAAACTGTGCTCCACTGTGCACCCCCCCCTCCTCATGTGGCCGTGCGATGTAGGCGCCACGTCTCCAGTGCCCTGACCAGCCATCCATTTCCAACACCTGTTTTAAGAAATGGAGCAGTGGAATGACTTTGTTCACGCCGTAATCCTGGCAATTTACTGATGTGGCTTCCTCAAAGGGCCTGAGCAAACAGCAGGTGTCGCGTATGAGCTGCCACTGGTTCACATTGAAGTTACACACAAGATTACCCCTATCAGCTTGATCAAAAAATCTGTGGCTTTTCTCTGTTCTTACAGTCAGTTTAACATATGGAAGGTGGAAATCCAATGTGTGGCAACGTCACAAATCAGACTATGTTGGGGGATACCATTCAGACACTGCAGCTCAAGGATGGTGTCCCTTTTATGGTATACGAGTGGCTGAAGTGCATGCAAAGTTTCCTTCCCATTGTTGGGATGTCTTGCAAATGGGGGGAATACTTCAGGAACTGCTTCACAACCAGATTGAACATGTGTGCCATGCAGGACGCATGGCTCAGCCTTCCCAGTCGCAGCGCAGGCAAGATGTTCTTCCCGTTGTCAGTCACCTGAAAGGTGCAGAATCCACCACATGAAAAGGGATGGACTGCAGCACCAGCAACTTGGACAGGAGCACATTCTGCTTCTTCGCCATTGGATGAGTGGGCAATACTATTCTCTTGGACATGGCTTCACCGATGGATTTGTTGGTGGAATGACTGACTAAAAGTAGGAGGAACAGGAGCATCTGGAACGACAGAATATGGGTATGACACACAGCTCCCTTTGGCCTAGGTGGTGGAGCCTTGGCTGGCTAACAGAGGGAGCAGCGTGCCACTGGGTGATGCAGCAGGCTGAACCACTACAGCGGAGCCACGGTTCTCCCAGGCCACTTTATGGTGGTGAAGCATATGTTGACGCAGGGCCATGGTGCCAACAGCTGATTTTTCCCACCAACAGTCCACACTTATTGACTGCTACTGCAGCCGTCTCCAGGAACCCCTGTTCCACTACCTTCCGAGAAGGTAGGCTGCCGCGAAGCAGGTGGTCTCCCATGGGCACGTTTTGGCTCCAGAATTTCCACTTCTGCCATCATGCTGACTGCCAACCATGCTACCACCTTGCTGGCTCACCTGCTGCCTCACGGGCAACATGCAACTCTCTTCTCTGATGATAATGAAGCGCCTTCTGCACTAGGCTCCCAATTGCGATCGGCTTAATGATCATCAAGTAGTGTGTGCACGTCACTGATGTCCTCCTCCAGGTTCCTCAACAGTGTCTGCTTCAGGAACCTGAACCCTGGCAACACCGCCCCACTGTCCTCATCACTACTTGCCCGCCTAGCGGAGGAAGCGGCGCATGTCTCCTCCCCTTCTTGGCTGGACAGTAGCTGCTGACTGTCCTCTATTAGATCGTCCTCAGTGAATAGTGGAGCTGAACCCACAGCATAATATACTTCTATAGGGGAGGGAACAGCATAGGACAGAGACAATGGGAGGACAGGGACGGCTCCCGGGCCATGCCGTGTCTTAGGAACCCACCGACTGTCTACTGGAGGTATCAGATGTCACTTGTGGTGAAGTGGATGACCATGTTAACCAATCGATGACGGCAGATGGGTTGCTGGTCGAGACACGACCGCTAGCTGATACTGGGAGCTCAGGCCTCTCGCTGCAACTCCTGCTGCCACTCGCCCCTAGTCTGCTGAGACCTGCGCCTGATGAATTTAAGCCTCTCCCTGTGCACGTCCTGGCACTTCTCTGCCTGACATACTTAGTGCGTATATGAGAGGAGTACAATACGCTTCACTACGCTAAAAACAGTATTTGTCTAGAACACCAGCCGCTGAGTACTTTTGCTTGGTCTTTCACAGTATGTAGGCCCTTGACAGATTAACAGGTACAAAATAGTACACTACTTAGATGTAGGTATTAGACACAAAGGTCTCACAGGACAGGTATGCTGACTATGCATCTCTACCAAGCTGTCCTCTACTCTGCTATAGTAATATAATCCTCTAGATATATAACATTGTACACAGAAAACACTCCCTAGAGTAATGATTCCAAATTATCACAAACTTTATTCCAAAATATTGCACCAACAATCATATTAAAAATTTTTTAAGGTAGGAATATCCATAAATGTGGGGACATCTGACACAATCTATATGCAAATAATGTATCACAAATAAGCAAAGGAATCACATATAGTCAGTATTGCCACTATTCAGAGTGCAAATACAAATCGCCCCAAATCTATCTAGGTGTTTCTTTGCTATTCGGCACTATACATAAAAGAGTTGACAGTTTGTTATAACAAAGTCTTATTGCTGTAACATAGCATAATAGTCTTACCCATGTGGGACTGTATCAGTAGGCCTCCGCAACCCCTACAGCTGTTTCGGCTACTTCCTCAATGGGCTCTCCATTGTCATAACTACCTGTCAACCCTTTTTATATATAGTGCCAAATAGCATAGAAGCACCTAGATAGATTTGGGGGTTATTTGTACTTGCACTCTGATTAGTGGCAATACTGACTATATATGATTCCTTTGCTTATTTGTGATACATTATTTGCATATAGATTGTGTCAGATGTCCCCGCATTTTTTATGGGTATTCCTGCCTACCTCCCAATGATCTGATTCCGGTGACCTCTGCAGAATGACCACTTTCCATAAATTGTCCTGTGTGATGATGTGTAAATGCTTTTCTATTTTAAAATTAATCCTAAATGTTAGCAAATGAACTACTTTTACTGGAATTCAATTTCAGCAATTACTCCATACTTGTCTACTCCACAATACTGCCTGCAGCCAGTGCCCACTATGACACATCCACAAGGTAAGAAGATTTCATTTACTTTGTTGTATATGGTTCTGTATAAAATTGACATACTAATACTGAAAAATCACAGGAAATTGGCATTAAGAGATAACATTTAAATAAGTTTGGAAAATGACCTGATGGCAGTCTCTAGCTGACTACACTAAGGACATTAGAATTAATGAGGCCCATGTCTTTTGTAAAACATAATCCCTGTTTTTCCTATCGTGTTCATATGTATAATTGTACTTTTGATTTGGAGAAAAATACTCCTGGACTTATGGCACCTGAGGGAACTTGCCAGGCCAAACCTAGTGTGCCCTTTTTATGACCCCCAATGCCTGCCAGACATTTTTTTTTTTTTTTTTTTTTTAAGTTGATGGGGCTTTACAACAAAGGGGGCAGGGGCAATGCAACCCACCAGATTTACTAAAATTTACAGCCATAACCAGCATGAATTATATTTTAAAATCAACACCATTTTGGAGCTTGCTTGATTTCTAAGTCTGCCACATGGACAGCCACAGAAGCGCCAGACTGATGTATGATGTAATCTCTTACCTGTACATTTTGCTTAGATTGCTTCCATGTATCTGAAATTTTATATGCATTAATCTTCCAGCCACCTACTTTTGTTATTGCTTAGCTATTTCTCACATTGTCACTCCGTGTCAACCTAAAGTGATCTATCACCAACCGGTTCCTGTTTGCATTGTGGAGACCGGAACACATCCGATTGGTAAGTGCCACCTTTTGAACTTGTGTCTTGTTCCTTAAAGGGGTTCTCCACTGGCCTGTGTTCGGGCTGTGCTTGGAACATTTAATTCAGATTGCTGTGCTCGCACTGCAGGGGTCGGCCACGCCCCCTCGTGCCTCAATTTAAGTCTATGGGAGGGGGCATGGCCAACCCCCGCAGTGCGAGCACAGCGTTCAGAACTAAATGTTCCAAATGCAGCTGGAACACTGGCCAGTGGAGTACCCTTTAAAGGGGGTACTCTGCTGGCGAACTTCTTTTTTTTTTTTTTTTTTATTAAAATCAACTGGTGCCAGAAAGTTATAAACATCTGTAAATTACTTCCAATTAAAAATCTTAATCCATCCAGTACTTATCAGCTGCTGTATGCTCCACAGGAAGTTCTTTTCTTTTTGAATTTTCTTTGTCTGACCACAGTGCTCTCTGCAAATCCCCATAGTAAACCTCTCCTGCTCTGGACACTTCCTGACATAAACAGAGGTGTCAGCAGAGAGCACTGTGGTCAGAAAGAAAGGAAATTCATAAAGAAAAGAACTTCTTCTGGAGCATGCAGCAGCTACGTACTGGAAGGATTAAGATTTTTTAATAGATTTGTAAATCACTTCTGGGTATAGAAACAAAAGGGGGGGATGTGTAGCTCAAGCCGAGGTAAGGAGGTTGTACACCTACACCTGGTGTTGGAGGTTTGAAATAGTAAAATTAAACAATAATCAACCCCTCAAGACTAGTATCAGTTGCCTGAAACATGGATGAATATTGGAATAATATTATAGACTGGATCGTGCTTCAATTATAGGATGCAAAATTATAAAAATATTTTATTAAAAAATGTAAAATATCAAATACTACAATTTATCCTCATGGCACAGGGCCCTTGTGCCGATGAAGAATAGTATATAAAATACAATTAGAACATATTAATAAATTGAAAACATACACCAATAGCTAGGATTAATAAAATATTCACAAATTAATGTCACTTGATTATCCGGCATCTGGTGATCCAGAAATAAACTAAAGTCCCTTATATTGAATGGGTTTCCAGAATAGTAGATGTATGGAGAATAGAATATAGTTACCAGCTTGATGAAAGTGCCAACATAGCGTCACCTGAGGATAGAAGGTGAGGTCCGCAACCCTTGGATGGTGCAAGACGCTGGCATGCGTCACCGCTGCGGTCTGCCTGCCTCAGACCAGTTTGAATAGAAGCCGCTTCCCAGATGTTTCGCAGTAGATGGTATCGAGCAATGTATTGGTGCAGACCTCGTGGTATCCTGATGGGTGTGACGTCACAGGCGCTGGGCAATGCTGCCTGGAAGTTTGATTCTGATTTGAACTGCTGGTTTAGCCCAAGATATACAAGGCTGGATCAGAATCTTCCGGTAAGTAGTTGGGTATCAGTGGTGTAAATATAACTTAAATACACCTAGACGTGTTTCAGGGCTCTCATATGTTAGACACGGCCCTTACCTCAGTAGGCATATAAATTTTTTTTGGAGCTACAGATCCTTTATATATTCTTCCGGTCATAATCAAATAAATTACACAAAGATGTTGCTTGGGATGAACAGAAAATTTGGAACGGTTTCTGGCCAAAATGCTTGATTTGTAAGAACCGACCTGGCATCTGGATCAGCCGATCGTTAAATAGGTGCTTGCGGGTTTTTGCCACATCATGTGTATAAGCATATAAAATGGAAATAGCAGCAAGATTACAGACATCATAGACTAGTACCGTATTTATCGGCGTATAACACGCACTTTTTAGGCTAACATTTTTAACCTAAAGTCTATGTGTGTGTTATACGCCGATAAGCTGCTGCAGTTCAATGATTTAAAGCGGGCGCTTTAAATCAATGAACTGCAGCGGCTTTGCAGGTGTAGAGACCGCCACCGCTGCCGGCTTCTCTGCCCCTGCCTGTCCTGGGGTCTAGAGCCCTGCTGCTGGCGCTTCTCTCCCCCTGGCTATCGGTGCCGCTGCCCGTTCTCTCACACTGACTACCGGTGCCGCTGCCCCATTGCCGGCGCTGATAGCCAGGGGGAAAGAAACGGCGCCGGCAATGGGGCAGCGGTGCCGACAGACAGGAGGAGAGAAGGGGCAGCGGCACCCATTGCCGGCGCCGCTGCCCCGTTGCCTCCCCCATCCCCGGTTGTATAATTACCTTTTTCCGGGGTCGGGTCCGTGCTGCTTCAGGCCTCCGGTGTGCGTCCCATGCATCGTTGCTATGCGCTGCGAGATGCAATGACGTCACTCGTCATTGCACCGCGCCGTGCAGTGCATAGCAACGACTCATGGGACGCACACCGGAGGCCTTAAGCAGCGCGGACCTGACCCTGGCAACAGGTAATTATACAACCGGGATGGGGCCGGCAATGGGTGCCGCTGCCCCTTCTCTCCCCCTGGCTATCGGCGCCGCTGCCCCATTGCCGGCGCCGCTTCTCTTCCCCCTGGCTATTGGCGCCGGCAATGGGGTGCCGGCACCGATAGTCAGGGGAGAGAACGGGCAGCGGCGCAGATAGCCAGCGGGAGAGAATCGGCGGCAGCAGGGCTCTAGACCCCAGGAAAGGCAGGGGGAGAGAAGTGGGCAGCGACGGCCCCTCTCCCCCCTGCCTTTCCTGGGGGTGTATCGGGGTATACGCATGCACACACTTTTTTTTTTTTTTACCCAAATATCCTTGGTAAAATGAGGGTGCGTGTTATACCCCGATAAATACGGTAATTATACTATACTGTATTTAATTGATGAAACTACACAACAGTATGGGGATGAGAAGAAAATAAAAATGTAAATAATAATTGACAATAAAATAAAAATGAATATATCAATAAATCGATACGAATAAAAATACGAAAATAAACGGGAAAGTGGAAATAAAGATAAAAATAAAGAGTAGATATAGGATAACGTTAGAATATAAGATAACAATGATCAATGCTAGATTAACGAATAACCCTACACATTTATAGTACATAACTTAAATACTCTTCATATACATTGCATCAAGATTTTTATTCAAGGAAGCTATATGTAATATGTGAGTTGTTTCTATTCATCCTAGATTTGTACTGTAAAATATGTAAGGTTGTAGAAGTATTTAAGTTATGTACTATAAATGTGTAGGGTTATTAGGTAATCTAGCATTGATCATTATGTTATATTCTAACGTTATCCTATTTCTACTATTTTTTATTTATATTTTTATTTTTCTTCCACTTTCATGTTTATTTTCATATTTTTATTCGTATTGATTTATTTTGTCACCTTATTTTCATTTTTTTTAATTATTTTGTTTCATTATTCTTTTTATTTTTATTTCATTCTTATTTGCATTTTTATTTTCTTATCCCCATACTGTTGTGTAGTTTCATCAATTAAATACAGTATAGCATAATTACTAGTCTATGATGTCTGTAATCTTTCTGCTATTTCCATTTTATATGCTTATACACATGATGCGGCAAAACCCCGCAAGCACCTATTTAACGATCGGCTGATCCAGATGCCAGGTTGGGTCTTACAAATCAAGCATTTTTGCAAGGATCCGTGCCAAATTTTCTGTTCATCCCAAGCAACATCTTTGTGTAATTTATTTGATTATGACTGGAAGAATATATACAGGATCTGTAGCTCCAAAAAATATTATATGCCTACTGAGGAAAGGGCCGTGTCTATCATATGAGAGCCCTGAAACACATCTAGGTGTATTTAAGTTATATTTACACCACTGATACCCAACTACTTACCGGAAGATTCTGATCCAGCCTTGTATATCTTGGCTAAACCAGCAGTTCTAATCTGAATCAAACTTCCAGGCAGCATTGCCCAGCGCCTGTGATGTCACACGCCATCAGGATACCACAAGGTCTGCACCAATACATCTCTCGATACCATCTACAGCAAAACATCTTGGAAGAGGCTTCTATTCAAACTGGACTATGGCAGGCAGACCGCCACGGTGACGCATGCCAGCGTCTTGCACCATCCAAAGGTTGCGGATCTCACCTTCTATCCTCAGGTGACGCTATGTTGGCACTTTCATCAAGCTGGTAACTCTATTCCATTCTCCATACATCTACTATTCTGGAAACCCATTCAATATACGGGACTTTATTTCTGGATCACCAGATGCCGGATAATCATGACATTAATTTGCGAATATTTTATTAATGCTAGCTATCGGTGTATGTTTTCAATTTAATAATATGTTCTAATTGTATTTTATATACTATTTTTCATCGGCACAAGGGCCCTGTGCCATGAGGATAAATTGTAGTATTTGATATTTTATATTTTAATAAAATATTTTTATAATTTTGCATCCTAGAATTGAAGCACGATCCAATCTATAAAATTATTCCAATATTCATCCATGTATCAGGCAACTGATACTAGTCTTGAGGGGTTGGTCAATGTTTAATTAAAAAATCTGTTTACCTTTCTGGCATTTTATTTAGTTTTTTTGTGTTCCTTGCTTGCTGATGTCAGGAGGTACATCTTTCAAAGTGCCTTGTTATTTGCTTTTTACTGTCCCAGTGAATGCCCACATGACCAGGTCCTAATCTACAGTGTCTCTGCTGTAGACTGGCTCATTTAGCCTCTTCTCAATATTGACTTCCAGTCTACAGCAAAGGAATTCAAAGCGATCGGAAATGCATCATAACAAGCAAATAACAACATAACATGTTTTGTGTTTTTTTATTTTAAAGATAGACCTGCTGACATGAGTAAACCTGGCACCTTCGTGCTGGGCATACAAAAAAAATGGGAGTGCTTCTTTAAGGCTTCTTTCAGACCATGAGTTGTGCCTTCAAGGCACAGATATGTGGAGGAAACTGTCAAAAGGACATGCTGAAGTATCTATGCTCAGGCAGGCACGGGCCTCATCCATTTTAATGGCCGAATAATCAGCTAGTTATCATGTTTGGGTCATTTTCTAAGTGTAACCGAGTTTTGGCTCAAATTTAAAAATGCTGAGATTCTCAGTCTGTGGCAAAATTATGATACATTTGATAAATTACCCAAACACAGTGACTAGCTGACTAGCTGGCCATTTAAATAAATTGGGTCCATGCCTGTCTGAGCACGGATATGTCGGCCTGTCATTCTAAAAGTCTCCCCACGTATCCGTGCCTCGGAGGCAAATATAGCAGTATGAACCCTACCTAGTTTGTATGAGAAAGGTTGACCACACAAAAAGAGAGGTAACGGTAAAGCGTAATATTGGCCTCATTTGTCTTCCAATAATAATTTTCTGACATTACTATCAATTTGTTGTATAATGTTTTACATTGCAGCAAGATCATCATTGGATATAACAAATGGAGTTAATGCTGGACTTTAATATATGCCCACAACAAAAACTAAAATCTTCCCTCCCTTCACCCCTCAGTTATACTCAGTTTGCCAACTTGTCTACCTAGCATTGCATTACACATTTTCATACAGGGTGCTTTAGAAGTTAGTAAGAATTCCTGGAGGTTCCCTAGGGGTCTAGCATGGCTTAGTAGTTAGAATTTAGTATCTAGGGTAATGAAGTGGTTAAAATTATCTATTATTGGTGGTGGTCTATAATAGTTGTTACTATTTATTATCTTTGGTGTACAATGGTGTTTTAGTGGAAGCACAATATATTTTTACCCTTTATTATTTCACCTATGACAGTAAAGAGGTTAATGTTTTGTACTTATAATTTAATCTTTATTAGTCCAGATTTCTAATAGATTTTGGAGCACCACATGCACTGGTTCCCTTGACACAACCAACTAGTTATGATAATATTGCCTCCCTGCCACTGGATGGAGCTTGGTGCATAAGGATTTACAGATCCCCATGGAACTTCAAGATCAGTATTCAGTGAGCTCTCACTAGTCTACACAGATATTTTTTATTGTAATCGAATGTTTGGTTTTAAAATGCCAAGAAAGAGGTCTTCCAATACTAGGAGATACCTCTTAGTTCTCCCTTGCATTTGACTGGGGTATAGAAAAAACAAACTTACTAGACTTTTTTGTCTACTGCTCTAACTTCCAATGTACTAATATTTGGCTGGAAATTCTCATAGGTAGGTGTCTGGTTGATTCCCCAAGCCCCGCAACATGTCCTTCATGCCATGAGAATGTAGTGACAAGAGTTACCTTCCATTCAGGACTTCTTACCTGGCTTTTATGTGTAGCAATTATGTTTTTGGGGTGAGTTTATATTTATCTCAATAAATGATTATAATTATATAAAATCCAGTTTTGAATGCATATTGGTTAAAATGTTTTAAAATCTTTCGTTTTAAAGGACCAGACATGTATGTTAGAAGCACAGATAGTCAATATAACAAAGCATTGGCAGAGGTCAGAAACAATTCAAATCCTTGTTGTGTAACCACTCATATCCAGCAGTTAAGAGACCTTAGCACCTCAAATACAGCAATATACATTTAATAACCGTGGGTTGAACATGAATTTTCCTGACCTACCCATACACCTGAACAGCTAAACATTGTTTTCTCTAGGGGGTAAGCTGCAGCCTGACAGCTCTGGCATCCACTTATCTCTTACAGAACAATAGGGTTGGGTGGTGAAAATCCAACATACCTGAAGATTCTCCCCACCAACCTTATCTGTTGGTGGAAAGTCAGAAGGCCACCATACACTTAATTAATAAACTGGTGCCAGAAAGTTAAACAGATTTTCTAAATTACTTCTATTAAAAAATCTTAACCCTTCCAGGACTTATTAGCTGCTGAATACTACAGAGGAAATTATTTTCTTTTTTGAACACAGTGCTCTCTGCTGACATCATGAGCACAGTGCTCTCTGCTGACATCTCTGTCCATTTTAGGAGCTGTCCAGAGCAGCATATGTATGCTTTGGGGATTTTTTCCTAGTCTGGACAGTTCTTAAAATGGACAGAGATGTCAGCAGAGAGCTCTGTGTTCCAAAAAGAAAAGTTTCCTCTGTAGTATTCAGCAGCTAATAAGTACTGGAAGGATTAAGATTTTTTTAATAGAAATTATTTACAAATCTGTTTAACTTTCTGGCACCAGTTAAAAAAAAGTTTTCCACCGGAGTACCCCTTTAAGACAGTTAGTCGTATGCACCAAAGTCGGTGATTTCAGACTACTTTAGTCTAAGGTGTATAAGCACCTTAAAGGATCCAAAGGATAAGGGATAAGATTTATGTTCAGAACACTAGCTTCGGGCAGCCGTGGTCATGACATCACGCCACGCCCCCTCCATTCATGTCTATGTAAGGGGCGTGACAGCTGTGTAGTAGAAGTACACAGCCACCACACCCCCTTCCATAGACATGAATGGAGTGGTGTGACATCATTAGCACGGTTGCCTGAAGGCTGATATTCCACATGCACAATATGGCCACCCAACCATAGAACTAGAATTTTGTCCCACCCATGGGACTGGAGACCTAAACTGAAGACATCATAGAGATCTATGATAACTTCAATTAGACCGGCAGTTGGGTTAGGATTTGCAGCTGTAATACAGATGCAAAAATAAGGCTGTCTAAAGAGGGATTTTCATCTAGAATGTAAAAGTACCATGCATTAGGAAGTAAAAAGGAAGTTAAATAGCAAATGTTTCGTAACCCTGTTCATTTCACTTATAGATAATCTTTTTCTATTCAGTTTTTTTTATATGGTAAATGTTTGCAACTTCCAGAAGATGTGGTTGGTAAATCCAGAGCAAGTGAATTTAGGCATGTCTGAGACAAATCTACATATATCTTAAGATAAAAATAAAAAGAAATATAAGAGCAGACAAGATGGACCATGTGTTGTTTTTTTTTTTCCTACCATCCATCTTCTATAGAAAATGTATGAGTTGACCAGTTGGATGGTATATCTTAGTTTAATGATGCTACAATAAATAATCATGGCTTTGATCTGGCCCTAGGCTCGTGGCTGGATGCTGCTTGATTCCCTTCTGTATGAACGCTACGAAAGATGTGGATCATTTTTGCCCACGTTGCGAATGTCACCTCTTCAAGTACAAAAGGCTCTAGCAAAAGTTCTCAAAAACTGAAGCCTGAATGAAACACAATAAAATGTTTTGGACACTTTCACGTTATAAACACAAACTAAACACAAACCTTACTTAGACTCAAAGCACTTTAATTAAAGGATTTAATGGCTATGGACACCTATGATGGTTTTTGTAAGAATTTCTTCACATTAATGTCACTTCTACAGCACTCTTCATATCCAAACTATCCTACGAATCTCCCACATTCACACTCCAATCCAGACAGCTGTGTAGCTTTTTATTTATGTAAATAAGTGTTTGTTTATCTATAGCCTATTAGAATTTATTTATATATTTTAAAGCCTAAGCACTAAGTGTCACTTGGGGGGTTTCTGGTGAATATGTATATAACCTGTTGTAAATGGAATGTTTAAAGTATAAATATATTAACAGATTGATGAAAGAGCTGCAAAGGATTTTGCACTTTCCTTTGTATACTGCACTTTCCCTTTTTTTGGTCATGTAAATAAAAGAACAATAAGTTTTTTAATGTTCTGGCTTGTTCTTAGCAGAAAATGTCCCTGAGTCAGCTCTTTCAATGTTGTCTATGGTTTCTTTGCAACATTTCAAATCAACTTTTCATAGGATTCTCTTTTTAATTTTTTTTTCCTTTTTTTTTTTTTCTTTTCTTTTTCTTTCTTATTTTCACAATGTCCTAGAAGGTTCTTCACTGTTCCTTAAGTAGTAGACTTCTCGATAAACTTTATCTGTTGTAGCCAGAATGTAAGTGTACCTGTCACTTTGAAGAAGAAGGGGGAAAAAAAGCCTCTGCCGATCAGGAGTACGAGCCAGGAGAAGTCGGTGCTTGTTTTTCTGTCTTGTGAGTTATTATATATTTTGGCAGATATGTTGCATGGTGTACCTGATATTTAGAGGTGCCAACAATGTGGACCTCAACTGTAATTCAGTGTTTACATTAACTATAAGGATTATGAACCAATCACCTTACAGGGGGGATACTACTGAGTTGCAAAAAAAGTTAGTCATTAACCACACAGTAATGCTACAGAGGAAGGAAGTAATCCCTCCCAGAATGCATCTATGTATATATTTCATTCAGTACCCTTTTTGTGTACCAACAGTGTTTCTGTTATCTGGATGTGCAAAGTACATATTACTTTATCTATAAAAGGAGTTATCATGTGACTAGGAATCTCCAAATTGATGTTTGACCTAGCATTCTACATGTCTTGGCAGACCAAGAGCAAAGTTGTTGCCTGTAGCCGTGAGGTTGGATGCGACAGCCGTCGCTGTACGAGACAACTCGTACAGCGACGGGTGTCGCATCCAACCTCACGGCTACAGGCCGATGTCTCCATTCTCCGCAGCAATCCTGGATCTGATGGTCAGTGTTTGACCGAAACGTTATCTATTTACCTTATGGCTTGCATATGAAATAAATCATCTTAATTGCAATATTTGAGTGCCAAGTCTCATTGTTCTAGGAATTTAAGGAGTGGGATCCTACTTGTGCACCTACGTTGATCAGGAGTGCCATATTCTACTAACAAAACTCCCTATTCCAACACACCTGGAAGATCCGGTCACAGTCATCAAGCACACAGAATGGGTAAGCCCTGATGTAAAAGACGGTGATTGGACCAGGAAGAAAAAGTGAAAGCGGAATAGGAGGAGTTAGATCTAAAAAGTCATTTGAAGTACGGCCGCTGTCAGAGCCGCATAAAAAACGGAGATGCAAGGAGCGCAGTAACCAGAAAGAGGTCCCTGAAGAATCGCAAGAAGAAACACGTTGGACCGGTACCTATCTGCACAGGAAAAGACTCCTACCCAATGAAAGGCACCAAACTACCTGAAAGCCTGGAAACAGATAAGTACTATATGTGCAATATAAATAATGTGCAATAACTCAGTGAATGGCAACAAGTTGAGAAAATGTGCAGTGTGTAATATGTGCAATAACCCAGTGACAGTAAAAATCTAAATAGAAGGGACAACCACCAATGCTGCTGGAAACATATGTGGACATTAATACTGCTAGATACGCACATAAAACGCACATGGATATAGATGATTGTAAAAAAAAAAAACGCATATTAACCCCTTCAGGACCAAGCCCATTTTGGCCTTAAGGACCAGAGCGTTTTTTGCACATCTGACCACTGTCACTTTAAACATTAATAACTCTGGAATGCTTTTAGTTATCATTCTGATTCCGAGATTGTTTTTTCGTGACATATTCTACTTTAACATGGTGGTAAATTTTTGTGGTAACTTGCATCCTTTCCTTGTGAAAAATCCTAAAATTTGATGAAAAATTTGAAAATTTTGCATTTTTCTAACTTTGAAGCTCTCTGCTTGTAAAGAAAATGTTTATTACAAATAAAAACATTTTTTATTCACATATACAATATGTCTACTTTATGTCTGCATCATAAACGTGACAAGTTTTTACTTTTGGAAGACACCAGAGGGCTTCAAAGTTCAGCAGCAATTTTCCAATTTTTCACAAAATTTTCAAACTCACTATTTTTCAGGGACCAGTTCAGGTTTGAAGTGGATTTGAAGGGTCTTCATATTAGAAATACCCTACAAAAGACCCCATTATAAAAACTGCACCCCCAAAAGTATTCAAAATGACATTCAGTCATCATTTTAACCCTTTAGGTGTTTCACAGGAATAGAAGCAAAGTGAAAGAGAAAATTCACAATCTTCATTTTTTACACTCTCATGTTCTTGTAGACCCAATTTTTGAATTTTTACAAGGGGTAAAAGGAGAAAATGTACATTTATATTTGTAGCCCGATTTCTCTCGAGTAAGCACATACATCATATGTCTATGTAAATTGTTCGGTGGGCGCAGTAGAGGGCTCAGAAGGGAAAGAGCGATAAGGGAATTTTGGAGAGTATGTTTTTCTGAAATGGTTTTTGGGGGGCATGTTGCATTTAGGAAGCCCCTATGGTGCCAGAACAGCAAAAAACCCTCACATGGCATACCATTTTGGAAACTAGACCCCTTGAGGAACATAACAAGGAATAAAGTGAGCCTTAATACCCCACAGGTGTTTCACGACTTTTGCATATGTAAAAAAAAATTATTTTTTTTCACTAAAATGTGTTTCCCCCCAAATTTCACATTTTTGCAAGGGTTGATAGCAGGAAATACCCCCCAATATTTGTAACCCCTTCTCTTCTGAGTATGGAGGTACCCCATAAGTTGACCTGAAGTGCACTATGGGCGAACTACAATGCTCAGAAGAGGAGTCATATTTGGCTTTTTGAGAGCAAATTTTGCTCGGGGGGCATATCGCATTTAGGAAGCCCCTATGGTGCCAGAACAGCAAAAAAAAAACACATGGCATACCATTTTGGAAACGAGACCCCGTGAGGAACGTAACAAGGGGTACAGTGAGCATTTGCCCCCCACTGGTGTTTGACAGATGTTTGGAACAGTGGGCTGTACAAGTTTTCATTTTCACGGACCACTGTTCCAAAGATCCGTCAGACACCTGTGGGGGGGGGTAAATTCTCACTACACCCCTCATTACATTCCGTGAGGGGTGTCGTTTCCGAAATGGGGTCACGTGGGGTTTAGTTTTTTTTGCGTTTGTCAAAACGGCTGTAACAATCAGCCACCCCTGTGCAAATCACCTCAAATGTACATGGTGCTCTCTCCCTTCTGGGCCTTGTTGTGCGCCCCCAGAGCACTTTGCACTCACATATGGGGTATCTCTGTAGTCGGGAGAAATTGCGTTACAAATTTTGAGGGGCTTTTTTCCCTTTTACCTCTTGTGAAAATGAAAAGTATAGGGCAACATCAGCATGTTAGTGTAAAAAATTAAATTTTTTTACACTAACATTCTGGTGTAGACCCCAACATTTCCTTTTCATGAAGGGTTAAAGAAGAAAAAGCCCCCCCCCCCCCAAACCTTGTAACGCAATTTCTCCCGAGTACGGCGATACCCCATATGTCGCCCTAAACTGTTGCCTTGAAATACGACAGGGCTCCAAAGTGAGAGCGCCGTGTGCATTTGAGGCCTAAATTAGGGATTTGCATAGGGGTGGACATAGGGGTATTCTACGCCAGTGATTCCCAAACAGGGTGCCTCCAGCTGTTGCAAAACTCCCAGCATGCGTGGACAGTCAACGGCTGTCCAGCAATACTGGGAGTTGTTGTTTTTCAACAGCTGGAGGCTCTGCTTTGGAAACAGTGGCGTACCGGACGTTCTTATTGGGGGAGGGGGGCTGTGTAGGGGTATGTGTATATGTAGTGTTTTTAACTTTTTATTTTATTTTGTGTTAGTGTAGTGTAGTGTTTTTAGGGTACAGTCACATGGGCGGGGGATTACAGCGAGCTTCCCGGCGCAAAATTTGCTGCCTCTCAAGATGCGAGAAACCCACTGTAAAAGCCTCGCCCATGTGAATGTACCCTGTACATTCACAGGGGGGGGGGGGGGTGCACCAGCTGTTGCAAAACCACAACTCCCAGCATGCATGGTCTGTTAGTGCATGCTGGGAGTTATAGTTTTGCAACAGCTGGAGGCACACAGGTTAGTAAACACTGAGTTAGAAACAGACAATGTTTCACAACCAGTGTGTCTCCAGTTGTTGCAAAACTACAACTCCTAGCATGCCCAGACAGCTGAAGGGCATGCTGGGAGTTGTAGTTCGGCAACATCTGAAGGGCCAGATGTTGCTGAACTAAAACTCCCAGCATGCCTGGACAGTCAGTGCATACTGGGAGTTGTAGTTTTGCAACAGCTGGAAGAGCACAGATTGGAGACCATTATACAATGGTCTCCAAACTGGGGCCCTCCAGATGTTGCAAAACTACAACTCCCAGCATGCCCAGACAGCCAAAGGCTGTCTAGGCATGCTGGGAGTTGTAGTTTTCAGACTCCTAGAGATCTTCACTGCTGCTTCTGAGGACCATATACTTACCTGCCGGTCCCGTCGCTGCTCCTCTGTCCCGCCAGGTAAGGCCGCCGGTCCCCTGATGTTCCCCCCCCCATGTCGCAGGGGGATCTGAACTTTCACCCCAGATCACTGTGATTGGTCCACAGGGACCAAATCACAGTGATCACTGACCAGGACCATCAATGGATGGTCCTGGGGGTGAAGCAGAAGTTGTCCCCTGCTGGAAACAGTGGGACTTCTGCCAGTTAACCCGTGCGATGCTGCGCATCGCCGGGTTAACTGAATGTCATTTATAAACGCCGGGATGCGCGAACGCACTGCACAACCCGGCGTTTATATATGACATTCTGCGGGAAGGGGTTAAACGCATATGGACACTAATAGCACTTTATGCACTGGGCACTGAATGCACTTTGAAAGTTGGTATAATCACCTATTGAGTACAATGGAATATTACATAGACTATTGAAAACAAGAAATAATACTGATGTTAGAGGATCCTATGAAAAAATGGACTCACCTTATAGTGTAAATACGGCCCAGTGCAATATATGGACTATAGTGTGGCAATAACATTATAGGTGCAATATTGAAGGTGGCTAAAGGTAGTGCATGATGGCAGAAACATAATTGGAAGTACCACAAGTGTTTAACAATTTTAAAGTGTGACAATAAAAGCAAAGTTTTAAAAGGTTCCCTATGCTTCTTTATCTATTCTAAAAATTCTGGGAGACCTTCATTTTCAACTGTAAGGAAACAGTACACATCAGTGGATTATATATATTATATAATATATATAATATTATATTATGCTGTCTAATTAGCAGTGGGTGGTACCTGATAGCCATAGGTGCAACTTATACATACATGCTTCACAGTTTTCTAATGGGTTTCAGGAGGGCACTTGTTCAAGCACATAACTTCTATTTGCTGTCCCTGGCTCCACTATCTCCCAGTGTCTAATTGGTATACTAGTGTGGTGTCCCGGTACAGGACCTTGTCCTGTTGCTGCCTTAAGTCCCCTCAGGAAGAGTCCCTGCAGTCCATAGGGCTCTCCTGCAGGGCTTCACCCCTTACAATGAATTTATCTGAAGCAATAACTGATAAGTGTATTGTACATAATGTTCAGTATGTATAAAGGTTGTACAAATGTATAAAATGTATAGGACCTTCCTGGGTCATGTGATGCTGTCATGTGATGTTCCCAGAGTACAGGACCTCCAGGCTTCACAACCAATGGGATTAGTCCAGCCCCCCTAGTATATAAGGGGCTGTAGTCTCTAAATTCTCTCTCTTCTCTCTTGTTCCTGGCACTCAAGCAAGCACAATCAGCATATACTACTAAATTCATCTTATCTAGGCCAAAGCCTAAGGAACCTGCAGCCACTAAAAAATGTGAGTTATCAAGCTCTATCTACAATTCTAGTGACTACTACTCAACTCAAGTATACAATTAGTAGCACAGTGGCCTGCATAAATCTCAGTACTAGAAGTCCCTGCAAGCCTGCGAGGTATCCTGCATCCTGTTTGCCTCTAAAGAAACTGCTTAACTGTAAAGACTGTGCCGTAAGAAGTTTAAGTAAAAGTTCCAGTTATTTGCACAATTCCTGCTGTGGACATTGTTTTATTGCCTGTCTTTTCTGGGTTGGTTGTCGGCAGGACCTTTAAACAGAAAACAACCACATCCTGGCGTCACGACAAATCGGGGGTTAACACCTTGCCCCACAGGGTTAATACCACCAGACCCTGCTATGTAAACATGGATATAAACACCTTAAATATAAAATATATATAAAAAAAGAAATATTTCTATATCAAACAACATGGTTTTGTATGTTATCTTCCATACTTGAGAAGTCGATCTGGATATTGGATTTGAACGTTCCCTCTGTTTTCTTCTGTCTTTTCCGATATCGCACATGAGCATATGAAAAAATATTGTTTGTATAATTTTTACTTTTTTCCTCAAGCTGAATAATATCAGGAAAATATTCCAGATGTCCATATTCGGGAAAATCCGGGGATAGTATGCCCATGTGCGCTACATATAAGAGAGAGAAAGAAAACTGGGAATAAGGAGGAGAAATAGAAAAGGAATATAATTATTTGAATGAATATACAAAAGGGTATATAAATAAATGTATACATTCTATCAGTGGAAAAATAAATAAATCAAAAGGGTATATAAATAAATGTATACATTCTATCAGTGGAAAAATAAATAAATGGGAGCGCACGAACAAACAGGACTAATATAAAAAAAAGAAGAAAAATGTGAACATGTAATAATAATAATAATAATAATACACGTCAAAATCAGAAAGGGGGGGGTATAAACTCGTAGGACACATCTGTAATTTCCAGTATAAATTAGACAAAATCTATTTAGAACATCCAAAATATATATAAAATTCGTCCACAATAAATGTCTTCTATAACAAAAAACAAATACAAAAATAATACACATGTAAATATGAAAAATTAATTGAATTAAATTGAAGACATTAATAGTGGAGAATGACATCTTGTCTTAGGTTCATACCGTTCGGATATCTAGTTTGGAGCTCTATTATCCAGAAAACTTCCCTGTCCAATAACTTCTGCCTGACACCCCCTCCCCTCATAGGGTTAGTAATTTTTTCAATGCCGAGGAGAGACCAGGAGGAGAAATCTCCCCCGTGTTTCTCAACGCAATGTTTGGTGGCCATGGAAACATGACGGGACAAAAAATGTGGGATATCTGACAGATGCTTCCTAATCCGAACCTTAAGAGCATTTGTGGCGCATCCCACATATTGTATGTGGCATTTTTCACAGGTTAATAAATATATGACATTCGCCGTATTACAGTTAATAAAATGTTTAATATTGTATTGTTGTTTAGTAACCATGGAAGTGAAAGTTTTTTACTGTTCTTCATAATACCACAAACAATACATTTATTATGTCCATATTTGAAACTGCCATTAGTGTCTAGCCATGTTCTGGTAGATGATGTTTTAGAAATATAGAAACTCGGGGAAACAGATTGTCCTATTGTTTTGGCTCGTCTAGCAACACATTTGTACCCGTTTTCAAACACTTTTGCATATTGATTATCATTAGAAAGCATGGGAATATATTTATGTACTATGTTGCAAACTGCCCTATAATTCTGACTATAGGTAGTGGAGAAAACCAATTGTTTGTTGGTGTTCTTATGGACAATACTGGAGTTTTCCCCATAGATGAGTGTTTCTATTTTTAAGTCTAGCAATGTTTTTAGCCCTCTCCATGGTCCATTTTTTTATAGCCCCTGGCTAATAGGCGATTAGTGATGTCACCAGCCTCTTTTTCAAATAAGATTTCAGAAGAACAGTTACGTTTAGCTCTTATCATTTCTCCAACAGGGAGATTAAAAATTACATGGGGCGGGTGACATGACTCGGCCTGCAATATAGAATTAGCTGCCAGCTCCTTGCGAAATGTCCTGGTGACAACTTTGGCCTGTTCCAAGTTACCACTCAGTGTTAGATCTAGAAAACAAATTTCCTCATATTCACAATTTATTGTAAATTTGAGCTCATAGGGATTGTCATTGAGAAAAGCATCAAACTCATGTATTGCCGGCATAGACGACCCCCCCGATAAACAGGAGGTCGTCTATGTACCGGCCATACCAGACTATGTGGTCCGCAAAGGCGTTGCTATGGGAGAACAGATTCTTTTTCCCACCACGCCCTGTAAATATTCGCAAGGGATGGTGAGAATTTGGCTCCCATAGAAGCTCCGGTGATCTGCAGGAAGTAACATTTATCAAACATAAAAAAATTGTGTTTCAAAAGATAATCTACCACTAGTATAATGTATTCCTGCAGATCACCGGAGTATGAGGCATAGGTAGTCAAAAACCATCTCAAAGAAAGAATTGCCTTATCATGAGGTATCACGGAATATAGTGACGTGACATCAGCCGTTATCCATCTCATGCCCGGCCCTGCTTTCCACCAGTTCCTGTAGGGCCATTCTCTCCCGATAGCATAAATTGTGTTTGACCGGAGGTGTATTTTTAGAGCTATTATACAACTTTTTCAACCAGTGTCTGGAAATGTTCCAGGACCGGGGTCCTGGACATAATCGGATAAAACCTGGGATTCAGTGCAATAAATTCCCTACAGGAACTGTGTCAACTCTGTGTCACCACACTAGTACATAGGACTGATATTCTACAGGTTTTATTTATTCCTCTTTCCTCTGGGAAGAGTATATGTATTGTTTTGGATAAGTTGGTGTTGGGCCATTTGGGATAGTGCATTAGATACGGACAGTACATGTGCCCTAGGGGCTCCTCCCCATTGTGGAATGGTGTTTAGGCCTTTTTAAATGTGTTAAAATGTCCTGTCTGTTTTGGCTTTTTGTTTTTTGTAATCATGTAATAAAGACTGCTATAATCCTAAAATATTTGGGTGTGCGCTTTATGGTGCATTTGTTTCTCTTGTTGCTCCACCTATTTCTCTGTTCCCTATCTAGATGTCATCATTGGCCCATGTAAATGCAATTTTACATTTACAGAATGTTGCATAAGTTTCCTATTGTCTTTTATTGTAAAAATGTCTGCACCTAAGTTAATAAACAGCCCATGTGAAAGTAAGACAGGAACGGTTGTCGGGGATTGCTATATTTCCCCAAGGTACATTTTTGTATTTGGATACCAGGTTTCAGGAGGTGCATATCTCATTCCAGGAAAAGCTGGGTGAAAAATGGGTAATCCAGGAAATAGTTAAACTTCCTTGTGAGACTTAGCTAGTCAAGGAATTTGTAGGTCCTGTTATTGGTCCTGGCTTTTTATAGGACTAAAGGCAGGTTTGATAGCAGGGCCATTCATCCCCTTCCTGGGCCATTACAGAGTTTCAGCACTGGAGTAACAAGTAGCTATGGGACAATAGGGCTTCACCTCATTATAATTTATTTTGGTCCCCACTTTGTCTCCTGTGTCTCTTCCTCATGTTTTAGTCTCTGACAGATCTGCATCTATTTGTCCTCTCTGTACTTTAGTTATCACTAGCTACGCCTTACCTTATCTGAGTGGAGGGGGGGGCCCCATGACAGATGCTTCGCCTGCTTCCCTGGTAGCCGTACTTGTGTAAAGCTGACACACCTATATCAAGTGTCCTTTGACCCTTAGAAACCTGTACCAGAGGATTTTTCCACACTACTTTGTGTCATACATCTGATACAAATAAAAGGTAAACCTGTATAATATAACTTCCCATTCTGTTGGACAAAAGTATACAAAGAGTTTTCATCCTGGGTTACATTTGTCATGTGTATGAAAAGCAGCCTTCTCTCCTTCTTTAGTGGATATTTTCTGCTTGATGTCCAGCCATCCTTAAAGGAAACCTGTCATCACTTTTGTGCCAGCTAATCCATGAGGGGGTCCTCAGCAGCTTTTCCCCACCCCACCATAATTGATTTATACACCCTTCACTGAGTGTTATTGTGGTGTACTGGTACCGTACCTTGTGTGCCAAGTCCCCAAAGTCAGAGTTCCGGTATGATCATCCTGGTGGGATAACCCCTTGTCACCTCTTCCTCCTTTAATTTTATTGCGTTTGATGTGTATATATTTTATTATATGTATAGTACTTCCAGGACCTTAGGTCACATGACTACTAAGTCTAATGTTAAGTTAAGCTTAAGGACCTTACAAGGCACATGATGTGGTCACATGATGTACCATAAAGCTTTGTGAAAGGACTGACAGCTGGTGGGAACCAATAAGCTCTAAGCCTGCCCCTCTCCATAGTACATGGCGAGTTGTAACCAATCTCTCGCTCTCTTTTCCCTGAGATATGACAGCGAGCGGAGCTCAGCACAAATCTAAAGAGAGGCCTAGGCCTGAAGCCTATCACTGCTGTAACTTACTAACCATGAGTTTACCAAATCTAAATCCTGTTAATCCTGCATGACTGCTGGACCTAAACAATTCCCCTAAATCCAGCGGAACAGCGTAATTCCAGACTCAGAGCTTATATACTACAAGGTCCCAACCAACTGTGAGGAACTTACAGACTACTTGTTACGCCGAGCGCTCCGGGTCCCCGCTCCTCTCCGGAGCGCTCGCAGCGTTTGCCTGCTCGCAGTGCCCCGGTCGGACCCGCTGACCGGGAGCGCTGCGATAGTATCCCTAGCAGGGATGCGATCCGCGATGTGGGACGCGCCCGCTCGCGGTTCGCATCCCAGCCTGCTTACCATACCCGTTCCCCATCTGTTCAGTCCCGGCACGCGCCGGCTCTCTGCGATTTAAAGGGCCAGCGCACCGCTGATTGGCGCCTGGCCCAAATTAGTGAATTCACCTGTGCACTGGTCTGTATCACCTCACTTCCCCTTCACTGTATTGCCGGATCTTGTTGCCATTGTGCCAGTGAATGCGTTCCTTGTATGTCCCAAGCCAGTGTTCCAGACCTCCTGCCGTTGCCCCTGACTACGATCCTTGCTGCCTGCCCTGACCTTCTGCTACGTCCGACCTTGCTCTTGCCTAATCCCTTGTACCGCGCCTATCTCAGCAGTCAGTCGGGGTTAAGTCGCTATCGAGTGGAACGACCTGGGGGTTACCTGCCGCAGCAAGTCCATCCCGCTTTGCGGCGGGCTCTGGTGAATACCAGTAACCCCTTAGACTCCGTTCCCCTGGTACGGCCCACGTCATCACCCCACTGACACAGAGGATCCACCACCAGTATCCTCACAGTACCCGGATCCTGACACTACTCTTCTGTATAGACTGTTTGCCTTATCAACCTGCATAAAAGCTTCAGTAAAGTTATCTACAGTTTACTAAACCTCCCGTTGTGGACAATCCTTTATTCCTCCCTATCGTTTCTGGGACGGGTGGCGGTAGGATATATATACACTGAGGAAGAACCCGCACCCTGGCATCACGACAGTTAAGGGTTAATCCATCACCCTTTCATCACTGCACAGCTACACCACCTACACCCTACGCCCCCAAGCTACCACATTATAGAGAGCTTTATCCATGAAGGCAGGCAGATACCCATAGAGACCACCCCAGTGACACATGGTTCAGGCCACATGAAAGTGCTGACAGGGTCCCTTTTTAAAGGGAGCAACTTTATTTATTTAGTTTTGCCTGTAGAAACCAATGGGGCATGTGCTTTAGCAAAACATGCTGCATGCCCCCAAAAAGCCATACAACCTTTAACTTTAAAATTCCATTCACCACCCTAGCTACCATAGTGGCCAAAGCATGACCTGTGATAGCACTGTAATAAAACGCATCATACCGAATGACTCTTTCCATTCTGTATTAAGTCATTTGATTAGGAGGTTAGACTTTGACTTGTCTCTCCATTGCTTTATGGTATGTAAGTTTGACTGCACAGTTTATTCAGAAGCCAACTTGGATCCAGCAGGAAGATCTGGAATACAGCAGGTGCAAATCTTTTTGTAATTCATTCCTTGTAACAATTCTCTTATATTTTGTTGTAATATAGCGAATGAATAATGGGAGTTTTTAATAATTATAAATGAGCAACTAATGGTAATGTAAAAGCTAAATATAAGGATATATTTTAGAGATAATATAATCTATATCAGTGGTCTTCAACCTGCTGACCTCCAAATGTTGCAAAACTACAACTCCCAGCATGCCCGGACAGCCAACGGCTGTCCGGGCATGCTGGGAGTTGTAGTTTTGCAACATCTGGAGGTCCGCAGGTTGAAGACCACTCATCTATATGTTCAAAACATTCACAATCAGTAATCATGTCATAAACACCAATGTATTCCACAAATCCAGTTCCTGCCTTATAATCTGATCTGTTTAATTGCAGCATTATATGTTAACAGAACAAAAATACAGAACTGCTATATGTGTGTATCTTCTAAGTTAAAAAGAACATTTGCACATAAAATAAAAACCAAAGGGGTGATTCCAAATAACTTTGTTCACACTGATTGACTTTAGTGGGCAGCAAAATCTGCTGAAGCAAATCTGTAGCAGAAAATATGCATGTGTGAATGTACCCTAAATAAGTATTTCTCCCGTCGGTATCACAATTAATGCAGTTAACATTAATGGACAGGCTCTGTTGGGGTGTGGAAGGATCAAGAAAGGACTGGTTGTCACTTAGTGGACAATTCAACGGGCCGAGCCTAACCCTGAAAGTGTGGCACTGGAGCACTATGATACCACGGTGGCAGGGAAGCAAGAAAAATATGTATAGCAATTTTATTTTATAGCACCTGCCTGCACACCATAAAAATATTCTTCACAGAATATCCTGTGAATTTCTAAATATAATACAGCAGAAGCCCTAGCCCCAATTAAATGGTGGAAAATAGGAAAAAAATTGGAAAGCATGAGCGGGCGCCAAAATCCCAAGAACGACCAATATGCCAAAAGTATTCCTTCAAAACAATTTGGCTTTTATTGGCAATAGAAGGGGGCACCCTTCTATTGCCAATAAAAGCCAAATTGTTTTGAAGGAATACTTTTGGCATATTGGTCGTTCTTGAGATTTTGGCGCCTGCTCATGCGTTCCAATTTTTTTTTTACTGTTTTCTACTTGACTACATCGCTACCTGGCGGTCACGGTGAAGGACGCAGAGGCTTCCTCCCACGTATCAGGACTACAAGCTCCAGCGAGTCTACAGGCGAATACAGACGTTGTGCCCTCAGCACAACCATCCACGGTAAGGTGCGAAATCTTTGCGCATACCTTGCTCTATCGTAATAATCCTCCACTAGGAGCGCACCTCGTTTTTTCCTTTTCCAATTAAATGGTGGGACCTACTCATTGTATGGTAACAATTGGCCCTTGCCCGTCTTTTACTACATCCATGTTCTTAGGATGGAGATGTAGTTGAATTGTATGACAAGTACTGGGTCATTGGCTGCCTGGCCCACCATACCCTTGTAGGCCACAGGCACTTTAGGTTTGCTTCCTACAAGACTCAAAGCAGGCCAGTGTGATAGAGTAACATCCCTGCACCCAGGGGCACATTAACTGTATAACGACACCCTAATTATGTGGGGGCATCAATATGGAGAGGCAATAAGAGGGAACTTTTTCTGTGTGGGGGCACTGTTACTTTGGAACAATTTAATTTTTATAAATTTTAGGAAAGCACCAGAATAACGTTACTGTATAGAAGCCGTAAGGTGCCCTATTACTGTGAGGACACAAAGTAGAATTATTACTGTGTAATGGCAGCAGGGGGTGCTATTACTGTGACCGGCATTAAGGTGGTACTTTTTCTGTGCCACAGCATGATTACTGTTTAGAGTCAGTAAGAGGGCACTATTACTGTATGTGGACACAAAGAAGGGGCTGTTACCACATGGGTACAAAGGAGGAGCACTGTTATCATCTAGGGCACTTCCTGTTTGGTACAGTTTGTTGAGGGGGTAACTTCTGAGGGTACCAGGGGTAGTGGCAGGTAGCAAGTAGAATGGTGCTGTTAAAAGGCCAGAAGCATGGAAGGTTTGTATACAGGGTGTGAAGTATGCTGCAAAAGCCTGTCCTCTTCAAGCAATGTTAGCATGTTATACTGTTAATCATTAACATTTCTGGCAAGATATCATAAAGCTTTTGAGATAACAGCTGCAAGGCTGGCCGGAGATAACAAGTGCGGCCAGAGCTGACTGAATTAGTCAGCGATAGGACCGCACTGACAATGGCATCCCCATAGATGGCGATGTCTGTGGAGTGGAAATTTTTGGATTGAATTTTCCGGCTGGAAAATCTGTTTTGAAAACTCTGCAGCGTGCACTGTGCAGCGGAATCCCATTGTCTGCAATAGCATTCTGCTGCACCGAAATTTCTAAACTGAATTCCGGTCTGAAATTCAAAAATGTGTCCCCTGCCTTAGTGTGCAGAATTATTGTGTAACTAAATAAAAAAAACAAAAAACCTTTTGTTTTCCTGTTTGAAATGAGAATAATAAACAACTAAAAATTTATAAAAAACAAACACTTTTTTTTACATTTTTAACCCTTATGGACACAGCCTATTTTGGCCTTGAGGATAGTTTTTTAAATTTTAGCATTTTTCGCTTTTTCTCCTTTTACAAGGCATACTTCTTTTATTTTTCCATCCACAGACCGATACAGCGGCCTGTTTTTTTGAGCAACCGATTTCACTTTGTATAGACATCTCTATAATTTTTATGATAAAATGAAAGGTTTCATTTTTAAGCAGGGCAATTTATGGTTGATTAAAACAATATTAATGTTAATATGCTTGTCCTTTTACTGTACTATTTAAAAAAATAAATAAAAAAAAAGTTTAAGAAAATTAGTATGCTTAAAATTGCCCTATTTGATACCCTAAAACATTATTTTTCCGTAAACTGGGCTAAATGTGGGCTCGTATTTTAGGCAATGATTTGTAGTTTTTATGTATATGTGACTTTTTTTTAAATTTTAGTTTTTATAAAAAAAATTCTGGGATGTGATCTAAAATCGGCACTTTTGAACTTTTTTGGTATTTTATTTTAATTTTTTACATTTACGCTGTTCACCATCTGTGATCATCAACAATATATCCTCACACAGCGATACCAAATAAGATTTTATTTTAGATAATTTATTTGTGAAATTGCACTTTTTTTTTTTTTTTTTTGTGTGTGTGTGTCCCCAACAGGGGACTATTTATAACAATCTTTTGATTACTATTACTCTTCAGTGCTGTGCATTGACATACACTGATCAGTACAAATGGTGATCTACTTGTCTAGCTTGTCACACCATACTAAAAGATCCTCTGAGAGTAGGAAGAAGGCATGTGGGTGGTCTGATGTGTAGCTGTAACTGTATTAGATGCTATGATGAACATTTATCACGGCGTCTAACTGATTAAATGCAAGCATAAGTGGGTACCCTGATGTACATTTACGTCACTGGTTCTCTGGGGGGTTGAAAGTAAATAAAATCAGTGACCTGATTCTACAGTCTGCACTCTGGCTGCAAAATATTACATACCATGGTATCCATCTTTCCAGATTTTTCTTCTGATCGACAATGAAGGAGGGACAGCTTTGCTGCCATTAAAACTATACTAAGAGGGAAAGGTGTTGCATACTCAATGGTCTACCCAGCATGCTTGAAACTACTTGAGGGTTGTCTGTGCTCAAACAGTTGTCCTTCAAAACATGTTGGTGCTCAGTGAAAAAATGAGTGTAAAATTAAAAAATTTAAAATAAACAGCTTTTCAGTTCAACACACACACACACCACACACCACACACCACACACACCACACACATATATATATACACACACCACACACACACACACATATATATATATATACACACACATATACACACACACACATGCTTTACTGGTACAATATGATGCTAACCAGCTTAGTTTCTACCTGGGTGCTGTACAATTTCCTACCTTTATGACAAATACTGTTAGATAATTCAATTGGACATTACACTTAACCCCTTAAGGACTGAGCCCTTTTTCACCTTAAGGACTCGGCCATTTTTTGCAAATCTGACCACTGTCACTTTAAACATTAATAACTCTGGGATGCTTTTAGTTCTCATTCTGATTCCGAGATTGTTTTTTCGTGACATATTCTACTTTAACTTAGTGGTAAAATTTTTTGGTAACTTGCATCCTTTCTTGGTGAAAAATCCCCAAATTTGATAAAATTTGAAAATTTTGCATTTTTCTAACTTTGAAGCTCTCTGCTTGTAAGGAAAATGGATATTCCAAATATTTTTTTTTTATTCACATATACAATATGTCTACTTTATGTTTGCCTCATAAAATTGATGAGTTTTTACTTTTGGAAGACACCAGAGGGCTTCAAAGTTCCGCAGCAATTTTCCAATTTTTCACAAAATTTTGAAACTCTCTTTTTTCAGGGACCAGTTCAGGTTTGAAGTAGATTTGAAGGGTCTTCATATTAGAAATACCCCATAAATGACCCCATTATAAAAACTGCACCCCCAAAGTATTCAAAATGACATTCAGTAAGCGTTTTAACCCTTTACGGGTTTCACAGGAATAGCAGCAAAGTGAAGGAGAAAATTCACAATCTTCATTTTTTACACTCGCATGTTCTTGTAGACCCAATTTTTGAATTTTTGCAAGGGGTAAAAAGGAGAAAATTTTTACTTGTATTTGAAACCCAATTTCTCTCGAGTAAGCACATACCTCATATGTCTATGTTAATTGTTCGGCGGGCGCAGTAGAGGGCTCAGAAGGGAAGGAGCATCAAATGGTTTTTGGGGGGCATGTCACCTTTAGGAAGCCCCTATGGTGCCAGAACAGCAAAAAACCCCACATGGCATACCATTTTGGAAACTAGACCCCTCGGGGAACGTAACAAGGGGTAATGTGAACCTTAATACCCCACAGGTGATTCACGACTTTTGCATATGTAAAAAAAAAAAAATTTTTTTACCTAAAATGCTTGGTTTCCCTAAAGTTTTACATTTTTAAAAGGGTAATAGCAGAAAATACCCCCCAAAATTTTAAGCCCAATTTCTCCCGATTCAGAAAACACCCCATATGGGGGTGAAAAGTGCTCTGCTGGCGCACTACAGGTCTCGGAAGAGAAGGAGTCACATTTGGCTTTTTTGAAGGAAATTTTGCTCTGGGGGCATGCCGCATTTAGGAAGCCCCTATGGTGCCAGGACAGCAAAAAAAAAAACCACATGGCATACCATTTTGGAAACTAGACCCCTCAGGGAACGTAACAAGGGGTAATGTGAACCTTAATACCCTACAGGCGTTTCACGACTATTGCATATGTAAAAAAAAAATATATATAAAAACATTTTTTACCTAAAATGCTTCTTTTCCCAAAAACTTTACATTTTTAAAAAGGGTAAAAGCAGAAAATACCCCCCAAAATTTGTAACACAATTTCTCCCGAGTACGGAGATACCCCATATGTGACCCTTAACTGTTGCCTTGAAATACGACAGGGCTCCAAAGTGAGAGCGCCATGCGCATTTGAGGCCTAAATTAGGGATTGCATAGGGGTGGACATAGGGGTATTCCACGCCAGTGATTCCCAAACAGGGTGCCTCCAGCTGTTGTAAAACTCCCAGCATGCCTGGACAGTCAACGGCTGGAGGGGAGGGGAGGGGGGCTGTGTAGGGGTATGTGTATATGTAGTGTTTTTTACTTTTCATTTTATTTTTTGTCGTAGTGTAGTGTGGTGTTTTTAGGGTACAGTCGCACGGGCGGGGGTTCACAGTAGTTTCTCGCTGGCAGTTTGAGCTGTTGCAGAAAATTTGCTGCAGCTCAAACTTGCAGCCTGATACTTACTGTAAGCCTCCGCCCATGTGAGTGTACCCTGTACATTCACATTGGGGGGGACATCCAGCTGTTGCAAAACTACAACTCCCAGCATGCGCTGACAGACTGTACATGCTGAGAGTTTTAGTTTTGCAACAGCTGTAGGCACACTGGTTATGTATCACTGAGTTTGTGACCTTACTCAGTGTTTCACAACCAGTGTGCCTTCAGCTGTTGCAAAACTACAACTCTCAGCAGTCACCGACAGCCAACGGGCATGCTGGGAGTTGTAGTTATGCAACCAGCAGATGCACCACTACAACTCCCAGCATGCACTTTAGCTGTTTGTGCAAGCTGGGAGTTGTAGTTATACAACAGCTGAAGGTACACTTTTCCATAGAAAAAATGTGCCTCCAGCTGTTGCAAAACCATAAGTCCCAGCATGCCCATAAGGGTATGCTGGGAGTTGTGGTGATCTGCCTCCTGCTGTTGCATAACTACAGCTCCCAGCATGCCCTTTTTGCATGCTGGGAGCTGTTGCTAAGCAACAGCAGGAGGCTGTAACTCACCTCCTGCTGCTGCTCCATCGCAGGACTGTCCCTCGCCGCCGCCGTCGCTCCTGGGGCCCCGATCCCAACATGGACGCCGGGGATCGGGGTCCCCAGCACCCGGGGTCGTCTTCCCGCTCACGCCCTCCGGAAGAGGGGCGGAGCGGGTGCGGGAGTGACACCCGCAGCAAGCGCCCTGATTGGTCGGCCGGTAATCCGGCCGACGAATCAGGGCGATCGTGAGGTGGCACCAGTGCCACCTCACCCCTGCAGGCTCTGGCTGTTCGGGGACATCAGAGACTGCCCCGAACAGCCAGTAATTCCGCGTCACCGGGTCACTGGAGACCCGATTGACCCGGAATAGCCGCAGATCGCTGGACTGAATTGTGACCCCCCTGTGCGATATGCCGGGATGCCCTGCGTCCTTAAGAGGTTAAAGGGGTACTCCGATGAAAACCTTTTTTTTTTTTTAATCAACTGGTGCCAGAAAGTTAAATAGATTTGTAACTTACTTCTATTAAAAAATCTTAATTCTTCCAGTACTTATTAGCTGCTGAATACTACAGAGGAAATTCTTTTCTTTTTGGAATACAGAGCTCTCTGCTGACATCAGGAGCACAGTGCTCTCTGCTGCCATCTCGGTCCATTTTAAGAACTGTCCAGTGTAGGAGAAAATCCCCATAGCAAACATATGCTGCTCTGGTCAGTTCCTAAAATGGACAAAGATGTCAGCAGAGAGCACTGTCCTCGTGATTCAGCAGAGAGCACTGTGTTCCAATAAGAACAGAATTTCCACTGTAGTGTTCAGCAGCTAATATGTACTGGAAGGACTAAAATGTACACTTTTTGGGCACCAGTTGATTTAAAAAAAAATAAAAAAATTTTTCACTGTAGTACCCCTTTAACAAGACTAAGGAGGCTATTTTTGGCACCTTCCTGATGGCCTCCCTTTGGAGATATACCTTCAGTACTCAGATAATCCCCTCCTGATCCTTAGAGATATGTACTCTGTGTAGCATTTTGTGGGGGCTCTTTCAGATTCCCTATACAACGCTGCCATAGTCATAATTTTGAAACCAGATAAAGACCCTTTGTAGTGTGGGCCATACTCATCTATATCCTTGCTTAATTTATAATACAAGATATTGACAAAAATTTTAGCCAATACGTTGAATCATGTTATGCTTTCTATAATACATTCAGAAATTCTACCTCCAACAACATCAGGAGAGTACAGATAGCTTTTGGCCTTTGCTGCATCTAAAGGGTTGAGTGGATTTATTTGCTGGAGGTCCTTCATAGATTGGGGTTTGATCCTAATATTATGGAATGGTTATCCAATTTATATGGTAGTTCTAAAGCTCGGGTATTGGTCAACGACATCTGCTCCGTACCATTCTTCCTTGGAACATAGCACAAGCCAGGGGTGTCTGCTATCCCCGCTCCTCTGTATGTTCTTAAACACTCTTTGGTCCCGTTTACGAAGTCCTTCTTTGATAGTGCCCAGTCCCTTTTATTTGGGGTTCTAATAGACCTAATGTGTGTCTCTCCACCTTACAACCCCCCAAACTGTCATTACGAGCGACCCTACCTTACCTCCCCTTTACTATTTGTCAGAGTGACTCCAGTACATCCATCATTAGGTAATGTTGGACCCTATGCCTGAGGCAGAACAAGACTTTGCTTGCTTGGTTTATCTGCCATCTTTATGCCCTTTACTGGAGGGCTCTCCTGCTGGTGGTGGGAATTTCTCCCTTTACATAAATTGACTATCCAGGTATGGATGGCGACCAAACATCCATTCTTAATCAGATGATCTCCCTTTGTGACACAACCCAAGTTTCTCTCACCTTATGGGTACACTTGACTCATTTCTCCAAATTCAGGCAGATTATGCTATCCCTGGAGAAGCCTTCTTTAAATACCTACAATTAAGGTACACACTCAATGATCGGTTCCCAGGCATTGGGCCTCCTAACTCTGACTACCAGTTGATAGGGGTTTTGAAATAATAGGGCCCTAGAGGTGTCCTTTTCTCTATACACACCTTATTTGGACCAAGATTTCTTGGTCTCCTCTACCAGCTGAACAGTATTTGCGATCATACATACCTTCTATTTCAGGAGAGGACTGGGGGAGATGATTTCCTCACACACCAGTGTTTCACCTGCTGCGAAGAACAAACTGATCAAATGGTATATGATTTATCACATTATATTACGCCCATTAGATTGACTAGAACAGGTCATCCTGCCTCAGATGCTTGTCATAGGTGCTATACACCCCGAGGGGGCTTTTGGCATTGTGGTGGCATTGTGGTGCCTTGGGGGGGGGGGTGTATGGCAGTTGGGGTGTTGCTGTAAGGTATATCACGGTTATAATTAACTCTTGTCAGTCTTGCCGCCAGGGTGAGGGTTAATACTATGATGCTTGGCCTATCGCCAACCTTCCCAAGAGCGATAGGTAGATGCAGAATAAAGTATTGTCCACAACCAGAGCTTCGCTGAAAACTTGCGTAAACTTTACTGAAGATTTTCTGTAACATGTGAATACAGGAACAGTCTTTATAACAAAGTCTATGTACAGCTTAGCTGAGATTGACGTATGGTTGGGACTTTTGTAAGTTCTTTAGCTTAGTAGGATTTAATATGCGCAGATCTGCTGGATTTAGGGTTATGTTTAGGTCCAGAGGTCTCGATAGCATAAGCTGGGAAGTTGTAAGAACTCACTGTTTCGTTTCAGGTCAAGGCCGGCAGGCTTTGGCCCAGTATTTGTCGTTGTAAGTTGCACAGATCTTGACTCTCCAACGATCCGGAACCCAAGAGAGCGTCTATTGGCTGCAGCTCCCTTATATGGGCAGGGGCTGGACGTTTTAGGATTGGTCCACACCATCTGTCAATCAGCTTTACAAGGCATTGTGGGTATCACCTGACCCAGAACCTCCAAAGGTCCTTTTACCTACCATAGAGACTAAACCACAGTCACATGACCCGCAGGTCCTGCGACACTATGCAAGGTAAGTATACACTTTCTATACAGTATTTACATTTAAATTGGCAATATATTAACTATTGGAGGGGTGACTAGGGGATGACTAAAGAAGCAGAACCCCACAGTTACTAGGAACTCTGACTTTGGGGGCCCCTAACCAAGGTATGGTATGCAATACGGTACCGGGAGACCACAACATATTTTTGGGCCTACCTCTTTATTCAATCATTTGTTTATTTGTTGTTATGTCAGACAAAACATGGACCCACCAGGTGCGCACCTTCATATGGGTGGGGGGTGCTGTTTCTGGTAAGAAAGGTGATTGCTCTCAGGTGGATGGTTCCGAGACCTTTGACCCTTACTAAATACAAGAAATTAGTAAATTATGTTTTGCCTTTCTCACTAGTAGAATACAAGAATAGAAGATGTCTAGCTAAGTTTAAAGGGGTTGTGCGCTGCCCTGCAGTTCAGAGCTCCGCTCACAGCGTCCGGAAGTTCATTACTCCGAACGCTGTGTGCGGGCTTCCGTGTTCGCAGCCGCCGGGCGTGACGTCACGCCCGGCGGCTGCGAACAGGGAAGCCAGCACACAGCGTTCGGAGTAATGAACTTCCGGACGCTGTGAGCGGAGCTCCGAACTGCAGGGCAGCGCACAACCCCTTTAATAGGGTCTGGGGCCCTGGTGCTCCTCTCCCCTGAACCAATGCTCTCTGTCTTCAGTTAGTAGCTTAAAGGGGTTATCCAGGGAAAGAGACACAGAGCTAATTTCTTTCAAAAACAGCACCACTCCTGTCCTCAGGTTTTGTGTGGTATTACATATATTGGCTTCTTTTACCTCAATAGAAGGGAGACAAAAATACCACACAGAACCTGATGACAGAGGTGGTGCTGTTTTTGGAAGAAATTCGTTTTGTGTTTTAATACCTGGAAAAATTCTAAGCCCTCCCCCTCATTAACACTAGGTTATCTCCTTATCATTTTTTGTTTTGAACTATTCCTGTTATTTACATGTATATGTCTTTACCATATACTGTGTGTGTGTGTGTGTGTGTAAATGTATCAGGTAGTGATTTGTTCTTTTATTTGTTATGCTTGCAAAAAGTACATCACCCACACAACCTTGCCCCTCCCTTCCTGGGTAGTAATTACAGTGACGAGATCCTGGTATCCTTTTAGCCTAATCTATGAATCAAGGAAAATAGGAGGGGCATTTGTATGAAGGGAAATTCAATTCTTCGTAAATCCTCCAGTTGTAGCTGCACATAACTAATTCCATGTGATTTATTACTTATTTGACAAAGGTATCTCTATACAAATGCTTTAAGCGTAACTGTTGTTGCAAAAGGTTTTTAAAACATGGGGAATGACTTGCACAACACAATACTATAAATGGCATGTAAGGGGAAGAAAGGAGTCTATAATGCACTGCAGTTGCAAGGTACTATTATGGACATTTATCAACGGGTTTAGTCAGGTTTTCTTTACTATAATTGTCGCAAAATTGTCGCAACTGCGACTACACGATTTTTCGTGCGACATTTTGACTGGAAAGCGAGAAAAGCAAGTTTTCCTAAAATTTACTATGTAGTAATAATTTTAAAATGGACTATGGGTAGTCAGGTATTTATTAACTGCGACAGTCGCAACTGCGCAAAAAAAAGTCGCAACAGCGTTAAAAATTGACTAAATTTACTCCAGCTCAAACATGGAGCAGAAAAAGCTACTACCAAAGTAAAAAAGGAAAAATTGCTTACGTGAAAGAAAATTATCAACAGGCTGAAAGCAGTTGATAAATACGTCGCACATAAGCAAAAAAAAAGTAAGGAAAAAATTACTAAAAAAAAGAATACATAAGCAAACATTGATAAATGTCCCTCTATATGAGCAGAAAGGAAAGAAACAAACAAGCAAGCAGCACAGCAAGGAATGGGTTACACTAAGCAATGAACAGCTGCTAATAAACAGCTGCCTCAATTTTACCTTGAATACCATGTGAATACTCTAGAGTAGGCAGAAAGGCCCATTATGCATGCACACATAATACTACTACTGCATAGCACAAGTTAGGCAGAACCCCTACTTCCTGTGTTCAGTCTTGGTCACTCTGTTACTATAGACATACTGACATAACAGGCAGTGGATAGCAGATTGCGGAGAAGTGAGACACCTAGTGGCTAAGACTATTGAGCATTTTTATTAAATTAAGTGACTGGGTGCTTTCACACTGCCATTGGCATCCATTCGGTTCAGGGTCCGTTGAGAAAAAATTACAGCATGCACTATTTTTTTTCTGATAAACTCCCGTCATTCTGACAGAGTGGCAGACGGAGCTCCGAATAGCGGAGACGGAGCTCCAAATAGCAGAGTCCGACAGCAGTGTTATAGCCTTACAAATGTTATTTACACATCACAAAAGCAATGAAATTAAGGTAAGCTGTATGAAAAGACAGTGCCCATATGAAATAGTTGCAAAGTAGTCTAAAAAAGTCACTATATAGGTTGTTTGTGGTTCGCTGTTCTGGATTAGGGTACAGCTTTGATCCATAAACCTAGTTTAGTTGCTTTGTCTGTGGTGAGGACAAGTCTAAAGCTCACCTCCTATCTCATTAGAGGATTGGGTGGTTGCTCTATTTCTCCTCTTTTAGATCTGATAATAAATTCCATTCTGTTTTGTTAAGTCATTGCTTAGTTAACCTTTAAAGAAATGCCCCCTCATTTAATAATTACATTTTGTCCCCAGTATCTTTGTAAACATGTCGTCTGAAGGAAAGCCGTTCGCAGCTCCAGCAACAACCATTACTATGGATAACTCATCTCAAATTCCACAAACAGGTATTTGTTCTTTATGTATATATCTTTTATGTAAAAGTCCATGCTGTAAAAGGCATATTTACTAAAGTCAATGTGCTGAACTAAGGCAGGAAAAATAAACAGGCTTAAAGGAATCTGTTATATTTATTGGTATAGGGTTGTAGTGCGGGCGATGCTGATGACAACTGTATTCACTGTTCCCAGATTGTGGCTCCATTTGGCCAATTTTGCTCTTTTCCTTTAAAGCGGTACTCCTGTGGAAACCTTTTTTTTTTTTTTTTTTATCAACTGGTGCCAGAAAGTTAAATAGATTTGTAAATTACTTCTATAAAAAAAATCTTAATCCTTTCAGTACATATTAGCTGCTGAATACTACAGAGGAAATTATTTTCTTTTTGGAACACAGAGCTCTCTGCTGACATCATGACCACAGTGCTCTCTGCTGACATCTCTGTTCATTTTAAGAACTGTCCAGAGTGGGAGAAAATCCCCATAGAAAACATATGCTGCTCTGGACAGTTCCTAAAATGGACAGAGATGTCAGCAGAGAGCTCTCTGGTCATGATATCAGCAGAGAGCTCTGTGTTCCAAAAAAAAAAAAATTCCTTAGTAGTATTCAACAGCTAATAAATACTGGAAGGATTAAGATTTTTTTAATAGAAGTAATTTACAAATCTGCTAAACTTTCTGGCACCAGTTGCTAATGCAGGAGCTTGGTGCACGTGGAGTGTTCTCAAGCCCTGGTTCCCCAGTGACATCCAGCTTGAATCTTCATAGGAAATGCCCCCCCATTTCTGATGATCTATGCTGATTCTATGCTGCAGAATTGAGCTCCACTCTGCATCTAACCCCTGTCCTCTGGTAATGATGGAATGACTGATTAGTTTATTAACCCCTTAAGGACTCAGGGTTTTTCCGTTTTTGCACTTTCGTTTTTTCCTCCTTACCTTTTAAAAATCATAACCCTTTCAATTTTCCACCTAAAAATCCATATTATAGCTTATTTTTTGCGTCGCCAATTCTAATTTGCAGTGACATTAGTCATTTTACCCAAAAATGCACGGCGAAACGGAAAAAAAAATCATTGTGCGACAAAATCGAAAAAAACGCCATTTTGTAACTTTTGGGGGCTTCCTTTTCTACGCAGTGCATATTTCGGTAAAAATTACACCTTATCATTATTCTGTAGGTCCATACGGTTAAAATGATACCCTACTTATATAGGTTTGATTTTGTCGCACTTCTGGAAAAAATCATAACTACATGCAGGAAAATGTATACGTTTAAAAATGTCATCTTCTGACCCCTATAACTTTTTTATTTTTCCACATACGGGGCAGTATGAGGACTCATTTTTTGCGCCGTGATCTGAAGTTTTTATCGGTATGATTTTTGTTTTGATCGGACTTTTTGATCACTTTTTATTCATTTTTTAATGTTGTAAAAAGTGACCAAAATACGCTTTTTTGGACTTTGGAATTTTTTTGCGCGTACGCCATTGACCGTACGGCTTAATTAATGATACATTTTTATAGTTCGGACATTTACGCACGCGGCGATACCACATATGTTTATTTTTTTTTTTTTACACTTTTATTTTTTTTATGGGAAAAGGGGGGTGATTCAAACTTTTATTAGGGAAGGGGTTAAATGACCTTTATTAACCCTTTTTTTTAACTTTTTTTTTGCAGTGTTATAGGTCCCACACACTGATCTCCTATGCTGATCACTGGCGTGTATTAACACGCCTGTGATCAGCATTATCGGCGCTTGACTGCTCCTGCCTGGATCTCAGGCACGGAGCAGTCATTCGTCGATCGGACACCGGGGAGGTAGGTAAGGGCCCTCCCGTTGCCCGGTCAGCTGTTCGGGACGCCGCGGCGGTCCCGAACAGCCCGACTGAGCAGCCGGGTCACTTTCAGTTTCACTTTAGAAGCGGCGGTCAGCGGCGGTCAGCTCTTCATATCGCGGGAGCCGGCGCAGGACGGAAATATACGTCCTGCGTCGTTAAGGGGTTAAAGTTTTTTAGTATGAGATTATTGCAATAACAAATATTTTTAACCCAAAGCCAAAGTAGTATTCTAAGCTTTATCATAAATTGGTACATACCGTATTTATCGGCGTATAACACGCACTTTTTAGGCTAAAATTTTTAGCCTAAAGTCTATGTGCGTGTCATACGCCGATACACCCCCAGGAAAGGCAGGGGGAGAGAGGCCGTCACTGCCCGCTTCTCTCCCCCTGCCTTTCCTGGGGTCTAGAGCCCTGATGCCGGCCCTTCTCTCCCCTTGGCTATCGGCGCCGCTGCCCGTTCTGTCCCCCTGACTATCTGTGCCGGCGCCAGGGGGAGAGAAGCGGCGCCGACAGCCAGGGGGAGAGAAGGGGCAGCGGCACTCATTGCCGGCGCCGCTGCCCCGTTGCCTCCCCCCATCCCCGGTTGCATAATTACCTGTTGCCGGGGTCGGGTCCGCGCTGCTTCAGGCCTCCGGTGTGCGTCCCCTGCATCGTTGCTATGCGCTGCACGGCGCGGCGCATGACGTACGTAATTTAATAAGGGGTAAAGTGAGCATTTACGCCCCACAGGTGTCTGACAGATTTTTGAAACAGTGGTCTGTGAAAACTAAAAATGTAATTTTTCATTTGCTCAGCCCACTGTTCCAAAGATCTGTCAAATGCCAGGGGGTGTAAATGCTCACTGCACCCTTTATTAAATTCTGTGAGGGGTGTAGTTTCCAAAATGGGGTCAAATGTGGGGGGGGGGTCCACTGTTCTGGCACCACGGGGGGCTTTGTAAACGCACAAGGCCCCCGACTTCTATTCCAAGCAAATTCTCTCTCCAAATGCTCAATTGCGCTCCTCTTCTTCTGAGCATTGCAGTGCGCCAGCAGATCACTTGACATCCACACATGGGGTATTTCCATACTCAGAAGAAATGGGGTTACAAATTTTGGGGGGCATTTCCTCCTATTACCCCTTGTAAAATTTGGGGAAAAACTGCATTTTAGTGAAAACATTTATTTTTTCATTTACACATCCGACTTTAAATGGTAACTCTCATTAAAACAAATGTCTGCTATTGCACTCCTTATGGTGAATGAAAAATCTTTCTAATATACTTTGTTTAAAAAAATGAAGTTTTCTATGTTTTATTTGTACTTAAAAAAGCTCAAGAGCACATTTTTCCCAATCTCATACACAGACTTTGGACCGAAGCCCAAACACAGGAAGTGCAGCCTGGAGTGCTGAGGGGGGGGGGGGGGGGTGTCCAACCAACAGCATATGGCAGTTAAGTGTGAGTGGAGCTACGATTGGATGAGGCGGGACACCCCCCCCCCCCCCCTCAGCACTCCAGGCTACACTTCCTGTGTTTGGGCTTCAGTCCAAAGTCTGTGTAAGAGATGGGGGAAAAATGTGCTCTTGAGCTTTTTTAAGCACAAATAAAACATAGAAAACTTCATCTTTTTTAAACAAAGTATATTAGAAAGATTTTTTTATTTATCATAAGGAGTGCAATAGCAAAAATGTGTTTTAATGAGAGTTATTATTTAATGAAAAGTCATCAAACACCTGAGGGGTGTTAAGGCTCACTGTAAACCTTGTTACGTTCCTTGAGGGGTGTAGTTTCCAAACTAGTATGCCATGTGTTTGTTTTTTTGCTGTTTTGGCCCCATAGGGGCTTCATAAATGTGACATGCCCCCCAAAAACCATTTCAGCAAAATTTGCTTTCCAAAAGCCAAATGTGACTCTTCTGAGCATTGTAGTTCGCCCGCAGTGCACTTGATGTCCACACATGGGGTATTTCCATACTCAGAAGAGATGGGGTTACAAATTTTGGGGGACATTTCCTCCTATTACCCCTTGTAAAAATGTAAAATTTGGGGAAAAAACAATTTATTTAAAAATAAAAATGTATTTATTTTTAGCGTACCATCTGTAGGTGTCCGCAGGTCCGCAGCACCTTTAGCTGCGTGACCCTGGGCCTACAGGGTCGCTGCGGTCTGCTCCCAATTGATTTCTTTTTTTTTTATCACTGATCAGCGTTTTTTTTTTGGGTTCAGGCGGGTGCTTTTTTTTCTGAGTTTTAATAGTTTGTTTAATCTTATTTTTCGGGATTTTTGTGTGGGGGTCTGTATACCTGCCACTAGCCACTGTTCTTGGCTGAGTGGCCAGACCCCCCACTGACTTCTGCACCCCCTGCCGCCACCAAGTGCTAATCAGTGTGCACACCATTGATTAGGTAAACGCTTTTTTTTGCCGCAGGTTTTTTTTTGCTGGAAGTCTTTTTTTTTTTTTTTCTCTTTTTTGAGATTAGTTTTATTTAATATTTTTATATTTTAGTTCTTAGGGTGGGTTAGTTAGTTAGGTTAGGGTAGGAAGTCTCGCACCACACTACACGCAGCACACACACCAATAAAATTTTCCCCCCACTTATATATACACTTCACCCCCCATTAGAGCAGGGAAATGGCCCGCAGGGCGTTTTCAGCGGAGGAAGCATATGCCTTACTAGCCTCAGACTCTGAAAGCGCCACAGAGGACAAAGATGACCCCAGCTTCCTTATTTCCTCGTCCTCCTCATCATCTAGTTCTGATGATGAGCCACCAAGCGGCGGAGACGCTGCAATCCTCCTATGCTCCTGACCCTGTGCCCCATGTTAGTATGATTCCCCCTGGAGCACATACTAGTCAAGCCCCCCCAGCCAAGCTTACTGGTGCCCCGTACCAGCAAACTTGTTTGGACTCAGCCAGCGGACCACAAGCACGTGATTTCTGTGTTTGCTGGCAACTCGGGAATCAAGATTGACATTGTTGGGTTCACTGAAATGAACTATTTGTTTTTTTTTCAGTGACGACTTTGTCAATCTGATGGTTGACCAGACGAACCTGTATGCCCAACCGTTCGTCGCCGCAAACCCGGGCTCCTTTTACCCAATGAGTGGTATCCAGTCAATGCAGCCGAAATGAGGACCTTTTGGGGCCTTGTGCTGCATATGGGTCTAGTTTAAAAGCCCAGTGTCAGGGACGTCCTCTACCAGACCCCGCTCTACAGTATGGCCATGGCACGTCCATGGTTTGAGGCCATTCGGAAATGTTTGCATCATGCTGATAATGCGGCATTTCCCTCCCAAATTTTGGGAGGCCTATGTCCCTGGGCAGGAGGTCGCTATTCATGAGTCTCTCATCAGCTTTAACCCGATAACGACCATGGACGTCTATGCTCATCCAATGGCCGTTACTGGGGTATGACGCGGCCTCTCGACTCGAGCCCGCGTGGTACAGGCTGGCCCCCAGCTGATTCCTGTAGCTGGGGGCCAGCGTTAATAGCCGACATGCTAGCGCGATCGCCGTGGCCAGCTATTATCAATCGAGCGCAGAGCACGCAGATCAATGGGATTGTATGTAATCCCATTGATCTGTATGAGGAATCAAATTCTAATTTGCGTGTGAAACACCTAAACGGTTAATAAACTTTCTGAATGTCATTTTGAATACTTTGAGGGGTGTAGTTTCTATAATGGGGTCATTTATGGGGTATTTCTCACAGAAAGGCCAGGCAAATCCACTTTAAATTTAACTGGTCACTGAAAAATTCAGATTTAAAAATTTTGAGAATTGATGTTACACTTTGAAGTCCTCTAATGTCTTCAAAAAGTAAAAACTTGTTTACTTTCTGATGCCAACATAAAGTAGACATATTGTATTTGGGAATCAATATAAAGTTTATTTGGAATATCCATTTTCCTTACAAGTAGAGAGCTTCAAAGCTTGAAAAATTCTAAATTTTCATGGCATTTTGGAATTTTTCACCAAGAAAGGATGCAAGTAACGATGAAAGTTTACCACTATGTTAAATAAGAATATGTCACGAAAAAAACAATCTCAGAATCAGAATAAACAGTAAAAGCATCCCAGAGTTATTATTGCATAAAGTGACAGTGGTCAGAATTGCAAAAAAGGGCTCGGTCCTTAAGGGGTTAAGAAGGGGATTTTGTGCCCCGGGCTTTGTGCCCTGGGTTTTTATAAATTAATCTTCATCTACTGAATTCTTTAATTGCACAAAATATACAAGAGGCAATCATGCCTGTAAGCAGTGATTTTAATCATGCCTGCCACCTATAAGTCTCTTACTTGGCAGTGCCCAATAGTTTATAAGGAAAGATGTTCTGGTATATAGAAAAATGTACCGTATGCTACCATACTATGGTATACTTTACACTATAAGTCAATAACAGATTTTTTTTTCCTTTATGCCATAGGGTTACTTACAATTACTTACAATTACTTGGAGACACAAAAGGAAAATCTCAGTTTCCCTCAAAACATCATGGAAAAAGAGAAACCTTAGACCTGTAGTTGAAGTCTTTAGTGCTAATAAAAGTGTGGCTAAAAAACAAAAGTGGGCACAAAGTAGGCAGCAGGATTCATAATATCTTCCAAAAATCAAGTTTCTTAGCATTGGAAGAAAACTAAACATGGAAAGTAACTTTTAGCATACATTTGTCCTGTACTGTAACTCCTAATAGTTTGCAGAGAGTTACTGACCATTGATAGTTTTCTCATGTTTCCATTAAAAAGGGCAGGTACATTTAGATGGTTATAAAGCTCACTAAATATTGAACTGTATGTACATCAGTTAATATGCCTTATAGACTAGTATATCTGCCTGCCAATCTTGTGGACTCAGATCAATGCAAATTTAGATTAAAGGGGTATTCCAGCTTTATACACCTTATCCCCTATCCTTTGGATAAGATGTATAAAGCCGGAATACCCCTTTAAATTGCCATATGCAGCATTATTATCTCCCTTGTAGTGGCTGCCCTGACCAATCTGACTGTTTGCTGCGAGCCAAATAATATAGTGGTTTCTCAACATACGATGGTAATCCGTTCCAAACGGACCATCGTTTGTTGAAACCATCGTATGTTGAGGGATCCGTGCAATGTAAAGTATAGGACAGTGGTCTACACCCTGCGGACCTCCAGATGTTGCAAAACTACAACACCCAGCATGCCCGGACAGCCGGTTGTAGACCACTGTTAGAGAAAGTTGACGACGATGGAGAGCGCCGACGATGCAGAGGATCCCGAAGAGGATACGCCGGAGCCCCGGGGACAGGTAAGTGACCATCACCGGAACTCACGGGGCACCGTAAACGGCTATCCGGTGGCAGCTGAAGCAGTCAGCGCTGCCGGATAGCCGTTTATGCGATGGCCCGACATAAAAAAAAGCATCATGTTGATGCTGCCTTCAACATGCAATGGCCTCTGAGAGGCCATCGCATGTTGAAATTATCATATGTGGGGGCCATCGTAGGTCGAGGGGTCACTGTATTCTAAAACAGACTAATGGGTGTTGACTTATGTAAATTATTAACGCATAGATATCTTGTATAGCTGTTATATTTTGTGTTAGGAACAGGATTGTATCTTGTCAGAAACAAAATCAGTGTCACGTACCAGCAGGACTGGTGGTGGATCCTCTGAACCAGAGAGGCGATGGCGCGGGTTGTACCAGAGGACCGGTTCTGAGTGGTTACTGGTTTTCACCAGAGCCCACCGCAAGGCGGGATGGACTTGTTGCGACGGTAACCACCAGGTCGTGTCCCCCAGTAGCAACTCAACCTCTCTGGTAGCTGATATGGCGTGGAACACAGGGAGCAGGCAAGATCGTAGTCGGACGTAGCAGAGGTCCGGGCAGGCAGCAAGGGTTCACAGGCGAGTAAATGGTAGCAAGGGGTTCGGCAACTGGCAAGGCAATAATCACAGTAGGGAACGCATTCTCAGAGGCACAAGGCACAAAGATCCGGCGAGGGCAGGAAGGGGCAGGTGCCTTATATTGGGAAATCACAGTGGGAGGTGAGGAACCAGCGCACCAATTACCGGTGCGCTGGCCCTTTAAATTTACTGAAGCCAGCGCACGTGCGACCTAGAGAGCGGGGCCGCGCGGGACGCGACCCAGAAGCAGGGAACGCCGCGCAAGGAGCAAGTGAGATGAACAGGGACGCGGCGCGTGAGTGGGGACTAGCCGCCACGCTAGCAGAGAGACTGCTACAGAGAGACCCGCGCTCCCGGTCAGTGCTTTTGACCGGGAGATCCCGGGACCCCAGCACGTAGGACAGAGGCAGCGGGCGCTCCGGTCCGGAGGTAGAGACCGGAGCGCTCGCTGTGATAATCAGTCTGTATATTAATAGTTTCAAGGAAGCATCAAGAGAATTTTACAAAAGAGTAGAGCACATTGTACATAGCCAAGCCGGTGCACCAGAGAAGTGTTTGTGTTGGTGCCTCCCCCCCCTCCAACCACCAACTCATCGTGATTGATAGGTCTCTACTTGCTTTGCACATAAGGAGAGACCTGTCTATGAAGCTGACCATGCGGGGAGCTGGGGAGACAGCCTCCTGGACACTTTACCTGGTGGCAGGGCTTTGAAATGCTGTGGTAAAAAGCATAAAGCAAAGTAATACTTAGTTGTTCCTGTGATAGGCAGGATAGGTATACTGACAGACTACTTTTAAAAGAGAATACAGAGAAATCTATATTTTAACATAAACAAATATCCTTTTTTTTTATTCTGCTTAGCTCAGAATCCTGCTTCAGAACCCCTAAATTTGACAGCTCCGCCATATGCAGCTCAAGATGGAAACTACCAGTATCAAGCAGCAGGTATGATATACAAAACATACAATAAAGAAATATAAAATCTCTTCTTGACAGGTATACTTTTGCAGGGACATTTATCATCGCTGCTTTGGTAAGTGAGTTCTGTAGTCATTCTTTTTCTTTAGTTTTGTTTATGTATGACACATTTATCATACTATCACAGGGGGTTCATAAATTTGGCTCACATAAGCAAAAAAACAATACATCACCTTTGAATACCATTTTTTTTTACCACAAATAAGCAAAAAACTGTAAATTACTTCAGAATACCACTTTGTAACGCCACCCCAAGTCGCAGCTGTGTTAAAATTGTGCAATATATATATATATATATATATATATATATATATATATATATATTATAATATCAGGGTTGCACCGAAATTTCGGCCACCGAAAATCATCGGCTGAAAATGCCCCTTTTGGTCTTTTCGGTTAAGGGGATTTCCTGCCAATAATGTCAGTGTGTGTGGCCTAAAATAGGGGCGTGGATTTCAACTTACAATCTCTGGTGTGAGTTGAAGAACTGCACACAGGCACCTCACACCGCTACACTGCCTTATTTTCCCTGTTCCCTGCTCCAGGTAACACCCCCCTACACCCCCCCCAGTCTCATGCAGCGCGGTCCAGGCCCTCCATTACGGGCCCACTGTTACTCCTCCAAGCAGTTCCGAGCGCTGGGAAGAGGGGACATAACCATTATACGGCTGACCACCGTGTGGCGGGCGTATGAAGAGAGCTCAGGAGCTGAGCTCACTTCATACTGGCTAATGCCAGACATCACTGATCCATGTGATGTTCAGCATTATCCCTTTGGGCGCCACAATCAAAGTTGATCGCAGCGTCTAAAATGCCGAAAAGAATCTGCGGTAGCTCAGTGAAGCTGATCGGAGGACTTGTGGGGTCCCGATCAGCTGAGAGGACGGGCGGATGTCCTTACCTTCGTCTGTCCTGTCTGATCAGTGCTCCAATAATGCAGGCCTTAGCAGCCTGTAGTAATGGAGCGCCCATAACGCTGATCAGTGCTGTGCTAAAGGCTTCTATAGAATAGCATTGATCAGTGTCCAGAAGTAAAAAAGTACATCTGTGTCTCTCCAGCTTTTACAAAACTACAACTCCGAACATGCCCTACAGCCCTTGGCTGTCTGGGCATGCTGGGAGTTGTAGTTTTGCAACAACTGGAGAGACACTGTAAAACACTGCCCTATGGGGACAAAAATATAAACATTTATTTGTAAAAAATAAGTCAATAAACGTAAAAAAAAAAAAAGCGCTCCCCCTAAATTAAAGTTTAAATCGCCCCCTTCTCCCCACCCCCTTTTTCAAATAAAGTTTACAAAAATAAACATATTTGGTAACACTGCGTGCATAATTGTCCGAACTATGAAAATGTAATGTTAATAAAACTGCACGGTCAATGGCGTAAATGTAAAAAGAAATACCAACGGACAGAATTGCTGATTTTTCTTCACTTAAAGGAAATATGTGGGGATAAGTTTCTGATCGCAGGGGGTCCAAATGCTGGGACACCTAGAAGTCACTTTTGCTTTTCTTTTCAATCTGTCCATCATGAAGACTTCTCCTGGCTAGGACTCTTCTCCACAAAATCTGCAGAGCACACATTTTAGGCTCCTTGCTCCAGCACAATCCTCACCTCTATACAGACTTCCCATCTGTATTACACTGCCCCATATAGTGCAAGACCCCTCCATGCTCCCATCTGTATTACCTGCTCCATAAGTATAAGACCCCCCCCCATGCTTACATATATAATGATGCCCCCTCTGTGCTCCCAATAGTATAACGCCGCCTCTGTGCCCTATATAGTATAAGACCCCTTCATTGCTCCTGTATAATATACGGCCTCCCTATGTGCTCCTATAAATTATAAAGCACTCTCTGTGCTCCTAAATAGTACAGTTGGCCCCCTTCTGTGCTCCTATGTAGTATAAGGCCCCTTAATTGCTCCTGTATAGTATAAGGCCCCCTTCGTGCTCCTATAAATTATAAGGCGCCCTCAATACTCCTAAGTAGTACAATGGCCCCCTACTGTGCTCCTATATAGTACATACTCCCATACACTATAAGGCTCTCATTTCATGTTGACATGAAAAAAAGACAATACTCAACTGTGATTCCCAGTAGCTCCTCGAAGTCCTGCTGTCGCTCAGATCCCTGGTGGTCATCTTCCTCAATCACCTGTTGGTGTAAGCAATGTGTGATACAAACGCTGCCTACCCAGAAGCAGGGATTGACTTACAACTCATGGGGCCTCTTTGCAATAGAGGATCGTGGGGCCCCTGTGTGCCTACCCATGTGTGAACCAACATCAAAGTAGATGTGCCGACAGAACAGGCCACTGTGATATCACTAAAAAGAAAGAAGAAAAAAAAAAAGAACTTGGGAAAGGCAGGTCACCTCTCTAGCCCAGGCCCTCAGACAGTGCCCAAGTGCCCGACCTGCCAGTTCGCCTCTGCCTGTAAGTTGCTGCAGCCTTGTGTTTTAACTCTGTATGCAACTTAAAGGGGTACTCTGCCCCTAGACATCTTATCCCCTATCCACGCCCCCTCGAATAGACTTGCATTGAGGGGGCATGGCCGTGATGTCATGAGCAGGGCTTGGCCATGACGTCACAAGCCTCCGCCTGAAGTTCGCTCCCTGCACCGGATGTCTGGGGTGCCGCAGCCGAGATCACAGGGGTCCCCAGTGGCGGACCCCGAGGTCAGACATCTTTTCCCTTTTCCTTTGGATAGGGAATAGGAGAGGGGATAAGATGTCTAGGGGCGGAGTACCCCTTTAAAGGCACACACAAAGATAAAAGAGCTGTGCTTGCTTAGGAATCTAGGATGTATGTGTGCTGCATCCCTGAGCGGAGCGCCAATCTTTTCTTTGCTCTCCGAATCAATCCTGTGACTAGGCCTATTTTTTTTTTTAGGGTTCTTGAGATACAGCTCCATGAGCACTATTAACCAAACTCCAGGGCCGTAGCCTGGGGTAAAAATAAAAAAAACCTCTATAAACAACCCCTAAAACATAACTTTTAATGTGTTACTAATATAAAATGTAATTCCCAACAAAAAGGTGTATTAAAACTGATGCCGGAGTCGGTCAGGATATAAAAATGAAACGTATTAAGGAGTATATAAATAAATAGTGTCCAATGTGGTAATAGCTGGTAGTTGGTTTACATACATAAGAGTTTGATACATTGAGATCGTTGAATGCAGCAAACTCAAGTTGAGCTAAATGTAACATCTTACAGTGCTTGATATACATGAATATCTGAACTTATTTACTGAAAATGTATGCTGTCATATGTGTTCTGATAGGTCTCCTTATTATCCTATCTTACCCTTCTGATTCCTCCTATGTTTATATCACGTGAGGATAGATGGCTAATGAGGCATTAAGTTAAACAGTCATTAAAGGGGTACTCCCGTGGAATTTTTTTTTTCTTTTTTTTTAGCTCAATGGTGCCAGAAAGTTAAACAGATTTGTAAATTACTTCTATTAAAAATCATAATCCTTCCAGTACTTTTTATCGGCTGTATACCACAGAGGAAATGTTTATCTTTTTGGATTTCTCTTATGTCATGACCACAGTGCTCTCTGCTGACATCTGCTGTCCATTTTAAGAACTGTCCAGAGCAGGAGAAAAACCCCATAGCAAACATATGCTGCCCTGGACAGTTTCTGAAATGGACAGCTGAGGTCAGCAGAGACAGAGAGCACTGTGGTCGTGACATAAGAGAAATCCAAAAAGAAAAACATTTCCTTTGTAGTATACAGCCCCTAAAACGTACTGGAAGGATTAAGATTTTTTAATAGAAGTAATTTACAAATCGGTGTCTGCGTATTAGGGTGAGTATGAGCTGGCGGAGTTTAAGTTTCCCAGCGCCGATATATGACAGCGGCGCTTTGAAACGGCGCAAGAAGATGATGCAGGGATATGACCGGTTGATCAATACTGATGCAGACACAGGAGCAGCATTTCATTGGAGCATTGAGATACGGGCACAGGTGATAGGTACTGTCGTTAGTACCTGATTGGTATGTTCTTTCAGGTATTTTGTAATGGACAACACCATTGGACCTTGTAGATGGGCAACCAAATGTGACGTCACTACGGATGGTTATAAATACTCCCACCGCCATTTTTGAGCAGCCATTGCCACTATTGCCTCTTGAGAACCCCGTTGTTAAGGCGAAACATGTAGGGGCTGGCAATAGAGAAGTTTTATAAGTGATAACTGGATCGGTCAAGCATTATTGCGGCAACTACAGGGCCATGCATTTTCATTAAGGGAGATATTTACTCCTTAATACGTTTCATTTTTACATCCTGACCAACTCCGGCATCAGTTTTAACACACCTTTTTGTTGGGAATTACATTTTATATTAGTAACAAATTAAAAGTTTTGATTCAAGGGTTGTTTATAGAGGTTTTTTTTTTTTACCCCAGGCTACGGCCCTGGGGTTTGGTTAATAGTATTAATTGGCCCCTCACTGCACTCGAGTAGTGTTTAGGAGCTCCATGAGCAATTACATTAATCTGGCTCTGCATAAAGCCGACAAGTCAGTAGGAAAACGGGTGTAAATAAGCCCATGTTAGATAGGGATAGTTATGATTATGGGCATGCCTTTTGTATTTCACTAGTTCTCTCTATTGATAAGATAGAAGACTTTTTGTTAATATGTAAATGTAGTGCCCAGGGGAGTATCCCAGCACAGTAAGGGCCCAGGTAAGCCCATGTTTTCTTTATCTAGAAGATGTCAGTATAATAGAGTAGACTCATACAAACGGGTACAGAGGTGGTTAACAAGAGGATAAGGGCTGGACTTGCCTAGGCTTTCACTTTACTGGGAACAACCCCTGGGATTTGATCTTCATTTACAAATTAGCAAAAAGACAAAAAGGGTCTGTGAGGTAATATGGAAATATAAAAAGGTATGCCTCGAATCATCCTCTAGCCATGGGCTTTACACCTGTTTTCCTGCTGACAGGTCCACTTTAAAGGGGTACTCCGGTGGAAAACTTTTTTTTTTTTTTTTTTGTTCAAATCAACTGATGCCAGAAAGTTAAATAGATTTGTAAATTACTTCTATTAAAAAAAAATCTTAATCCTTCCAGTTCTTATTAGCGGCTGTATACTACAGAGGAAATTCTTTTCTTTTGGATTTATTTTCTGTCACGACCACAGTGCTCTCTGCTGACACCTCTGTCCATGTCAGGAACTGTCATGAGCAGGAGGAAGCATATGCTGCTCTGGACAGTTCCTAAAATGGACAGAGGTGTCAGCAAAGAGCACTTTAATCATGACAGAAAAGAAATCCAAAAGAAAAGAATTTCCTCCTGTAATATACAGCTGTTAATAAGTACTGGAAGGATTAAGAATTTTTAATAGAAGTAATTTACAAATCTGTTTAACTTTCTGGCACCAGTTGATTAAAAAATAAAGTTTTCCATGGGAGTGCCCCTTTAAGGCTACTGCATAATTGTGTTACACCTCTTTCACACAACAGTAAACTTTGGGGTTGGCTGATGATTCAGTCATTTCTTTAGCATTGATTATAACAAGACACGTGACATTCTGTATCTCTGTCAAAGGCTGGAATCCAGCGGTTTTCCCCCCACCACCACCATACAATGAAACGGGAATGCAGACACAACCCGGTAAGTCTGTACTACACAAATATAAACACAAACCCTGATCTATTGCTTATAAAAAAAACATCTGATTTTTTACAGTAAATGTTACTAAATTGTAATTTTACATCCTAAACAGTTATTGTTCCTCAAATCATTTTCAAGACTGACTTGACAGATAGCCCAGGACTGGCTGTGTGCCCTGCCTGCAACCTGCCATGCACAACAACCATTGAACACAAATCTGGCTGCTTAACTACCCTCTTATGCTGCCTTTTGTTTTTCTTTGGGTAAGTAGTTTAGTTAATCTGTATGGCAGTACAATAGTTAAAGGGGTACTCCCACCCTAGACATCTTATCCCCTATCCAAAGGATAGGGGATAAGATGTCTGATCGCGGGGGTCCCGCTGCTGGGGACCCCCACATTATTGCATGCAGCACCCACCTGTGTTCACACCGGAACCGCTGGAGGGTCTGAGTCGCGACTCTGGGAACGGAAGTCCGTGACGTCAGGACTCCGCCCCCGTGGGATGTCACGCCCGTCCCCTCCAAAGGATAGGGGATAAGATGTCTAGGGTGGGAGTATCCCTTTAATGCACACTGTAATATAATCACATGTTGCTGTACAAGTGATAAGGCTTGGTGACTAGCGAGTTTTTATTGAAGGAAATTTAGTCACATGTTGTTATGTATGTAAAACACTGATAAGCTTTGTCAAATAACACTAGAAATGCCCTTTGGTTCTGAAGACATCTGGGGCACTGACATGCATGCTACTTTCTAAGTTTAATGGAAAATATAATGTCCATATAGGAACACCCAGTTAATTATACACTCAAACATAGGAGCCATCTTTATTTTTTTTATACGTCTATGAGGATCTAAAAAGTATACAGCACATGTGCCTATGCCAACTTCACACTGAGACGGAAGGAAAGTGACTCCCTATACAGTTCACCTAACACTTATCTTAAAGGGGTACTTCAGTGGAATTTTTTTTTTTTTAAATCAACTTATTTTAATTTCTTTTCTGTCTGACCACAGTGCTCTCTGTTGACACCTCTGTTCATGTCAGGAACTGTCCAGAGCAGGAGCAAATCCCCACAGCAAACCTCTCCTACTCTGGACAGTTCCTGACATGAACAGAGGTGTCAGCAGAGAGCACTGTGGTCAGACTGAAAATAAATTCAAAAAGAAAAGAACTTCCTTTTTAGTATACAGCAGCTGATAAGTACTGGAAGGGTTAAGATTTTAAAGAGAAGTATTTAACAAATCTGTTTAACTTTCTGGCTCCAGTTGATTTAAAAAAAAATGTTTTCCACCGGAGAACCCATTTAAGGTGCCAATACACATTAGACTAAAAGTAATGAAAAGGGATGATTTCAACCTCTGTATGATTTCAAACGTAATTGTTAATAGATGTTTAGGGGTGTATTCACACGTACAGCATCCTGTGCATATTTGATGCGCTTAAAATCTGCGCAGGATACCGTTCATGTGAATAGACCTCAAATGTGGATTTAAATGAAGATTTATATGTTTTAAGGTCACTTTATCTTCTTTGTTTCAGATGTGTGTTAGGTTGCTTCCTAATACCTTGCTGTATCAAAAGTTGCAAAGACGTGAACCATTACTGTCCCAACTGTAAAAACCTCATCTACAAATACAAGCGTTTATAGGCATTAAAGTAGCCAGATGTAAATGAAATAAATAAATACAACATGATATCATTGCTTAAGAATGCATGTAATAAAGTGTAACATTTAATGGAATACCTCTATAATTTGAGGGACCCTCTTTCAATTGAAGGACCTATAAGATGCCCTACTAATTACTGACTTGGGTGAAGGAAAAGCAAGGCTTCCAGTTACTCAGGTATTTCTTAAATTATGAGAACCTGTCACAGTGTTCAACCTGCAGTTATCATGCACAATGGGGGTAGTGTCTGAAGTATTAAAGTGTTTATCTGGGCTTTAAGGGGATATCGAGGGCTTTAAGGGGATATCGAGGAATAGAAAAACAGAGCTAACTCATTCCAAAAACAGAACCACACCTGTCCTTGGGGTGTGTGTTGTATTACAACTCAGTTTCATTAATTTTATTGGAACTGAGCTGCAATACCACACACAACCTGAGGACAGTTGTGGTGCTGTTTTTTGGAGAAAATCTGCTCTGTTTTTCTAATCCTGGGTCTGACTCCCAGCACCCATGTGGATCATCTGTTTGAAGTGTCCCCAGCATTCATACGAGTGCCACAGCCTCTTTAAGGTTTACATATGCTCAGAAAATCCATCACCATGCTTTAAGTAGCAGCAATGCAAGGTACTGCAGCGTTGTCCCATTCAAGAGAACAAAACAAATCCTAGGTTATGTGAAGTGTAACGCCTGATGGGCATGTGCATATCACAGGGGTTGTTCGGTTATCTTGTAAATCCCAGTGCCATGCACTATACTTAGGCCCTGGACTAGGCACAATTTAGCATACTAGTCTTGTCTGGACTATGACACTGACTCTCTCCTTTTAGAGTCCCTATTAGTGTTGAGCGGCATAGGCCATATTTGAATTTGCGATATTTCGCAAATATATGGACGAATATTCGTCATATATTCGCTAAATTCGCATATTCGTAATATTCCCGTTTTATTTTCGCATATACGAAAATTCCCGTATGCGAAAATTAGCATATGCGAAAATTAGCATATACAAAAATTTGCATATGCGAAAATTTGCACGCCAGTCTCACACAGTAGTATTAGAGCCTTCTTTACACCACACAAGCTGGAAGCAGAGAGGGGTGATCACTGTGATGTGTACTGTGGAAAAAAAAAACGAATATTCGTAATTACGAATATATAGTGCTATATTCGCGAATTCGCGAATATGCGATATTCGTGAATAAAATTCGCATTGCGAATATTCGCGAGCAACACTAGTCCCTATATTATCATTGATCAACAGATCTTTATGAATATATTAACTACATTGTCGATTCTTAACTTCATTATCGAATACTACATCATTAACTTTAACAATAGCATTTAAGATTCTATATTCACCTAAACTTTTATGTATATATTACTATATATATGAGTATTGTTATTCATGAAAAGGGGAGCATGAGCCGGGTGTTTTCCTGTCTGATCATCTGAAATGATGGGTGGTATGCTTCCGAGTGATGCTAAGAAAATAGAAATAAGTCATTTCTGAATAAATAAATACATATATATTATTTTTTACTGTATTAGGGTGTTTGTAATTAACTTTAAATGACGCTGTAACTTCAAAAAATTAACATAAGCAAAACTAATATGTACTGTACCTAAAATGTCTGTTTTAGTAAATACATTCTCCATAAAAAATAATAATTGACACCATTCAAACATTTCCAGGAGAACTAACAAGTAATGACATAAGACAAATGGTTATATCATAGGGAAAACAAGTAACATATGTCATGAACTCTGTAAAGGAAATGTATTGTGTATATAAATCTTTTAGAATTATTAAAAACACATAATAAACATTATTTTCAAATCTATTTTTACCTGCATATTGTAGATTTTATTTTTATTCTTTCTACTGTACATGATTATTGTGGCATTCGTTTTACCTCAGTAGCTGTTCTGTTTACAGCAGTTCAGATATATGCTTTATGGCAAATAAAAGGACCATATGAAACTGGTGTCTGGAGATGGCTCACTTATTTCTTTGAGGGTGTTTTCTAGGTGTAGAGGTCACTGTGCACAGAGGTGTTCATCTCCTATTATCAGTACTAGGTTCTGTGTTATCTGCCTCCAGTTATACAATTGAGGTTACCTTCCATTGTAATCCTGAATGTGATGATGAGATGACTGCTGAAAAGTTGTCTCTACAGAAAAGGAATCTAAGGCTAGGTTCAGACTACGGAATTTCCGCCTGCAATTTTGCTTTGAAATTGCAGGCGGAAATTCCGCTTTCTAAAATGTATAGTGTAGTGAATGATTTTCCGTTCACAAATTCACACTTTGGAATTTGTGAAGCGGAATTTGTGAACGGACAATCCGCTTGGAAATTTCCGCCTGAAGAAAGGCGGTGCTCTTTCTTCAGGCGGAAATCCATGCGGAACACATTGCAGTCTATTGGAGACTGCGGTGTCCGCGCGGTCCAAGCGCCGAATGATTCAGCCGGCGCTGGCTGCACTCAGATTCCGTAGTCTGAACCTAGCCTAACTGTTGTTAGTGGTTGTAGTGGTTGGTGTGAAAACTGCATGAAAAATGTCATTTTGTAACTCTTTGGGTCTTCTGTTTTTTTATGCAGTGCACTTTTTGGTACAAAATGACAACTTATCTTTAATTCTTTAGGTACATACAATTACATGGATACCCAATTTATATATGTTTTATTTTATTTTACTACTTATATATAAGTTAATATATAACTACAAAATTAGTATGTTTAAAATTGTCCTCTTCTGACTGCTATAACTTTATTTTTCCACATGCACGGCTGTATGAGGCTAATTTTTTGTGCCGCGAACTGTAGTTTTTATCAGTACCACCTTTGTTTTGGTCACTTCATGCCTAAAAAAGTGATCAAAAAGTCCCATCTAATGTGCGCAATTTTGGACTTTTTTTACGTGTACACCATCGGCCGTGCAATTTTATTAACATTATATTATAATCGTTTGGATATTTACACATGCGGCAATACCACATATGTTTATGTTTATTTTTGTTTATTTTATTTAGGGAAAAAATAGGAAAAGGGGAGTGATTAAAACTTTTATTAGGGAAAGGGTTAATTCACATTTATTAACACTTTTTTTTAACGATTTTAGTTTTTTTTTAGTTTCCATAGGGGGCTATAACATGCAATCTTGCAATGGCATACTGTTCAATGCTAAGCTTTGGCTCAGCTAGCTAGATGATGCTGTAGAACACCGATCAGATGACGAGGAGGCAGCTAAGGGCCCTCCTATGTCCACTCAGCTAAATGGGACTCCGCAATTTTGCCATGGATGTTCCAATCAGCTCCCTGATCTAACCAGCAATGTTAATTTCTGCATTTAGTCGCCGCAATCCACTTTGATTGTGGTGTCTAATGGGTTAATACTGGCCATTGGCCTGATCAGCAATGTCTGGCATTAACAACCATTAATGTCTGGCATTAACAAGCCCGGTTTGTCCTATATCCTAGAGCGCCGACCCGGTGCCACAGCTTATCCCACACTGTAACACTGCAGCCGCGCTTCCCATGGTCTCATCCTCCACCAGCAAACCCCCCCCCCCGTGCACACATGGGGGTAAAAGGGGGCTTCCTCACAAAAGGAGCTACAGACTCAGGGTGACAGGTGCAGTAAAAAGGATCCGTTGCTGGGGAGTTGGAGTTTAATGGAGGGTGCTGTGCCCTCCCTGCAGGAAGGGGGCGCCACTCACCCTGTCATTATCAGCTATTTCTCTGCTCCTCTCCACACGGAGATGACAGGAGCAGAGCAGGCAGAGAGAAGCTACTGTAAGTAACTGTAAATATATGTGAGTGATTGTATGTCAGTGTGTGTGTATGTATATATGTGTGTGTGTGTGTGTGTGTATCTCTATGTATGTGCCTGTGCAGAGAGGGATGGCTGGGGCCTTAGTGTAAGTGACTGTGTATATATGTGAGTGATTGTATGTCAGTGTGTCTGTATGATGTGTATATATGTGTGTGTGTGTGTGTGTGTGTGTATCTCTTTGTATGTGCTTGTGCAGAGAGGTATGGCTGGGCCCTTAGTATAAGCGACTGTGTGTATATATGTAAGTGTTGTAGGTCAGTGTGTCTGTATGATGTGTATATATATGTGTGTGTGTGTGTATCTCTATGTATGTGCCTATATATGTGAGCAAGTGAATCTATGTATATGTGGGTGTATATATTCTGTGAAATTGATGAAATTGCAAGGGGAGGGGGATGGAGGGGTTAATGAAATGGTACAGGGGGAGGAGGGGGTGGGGGGGTCAATGAAATGCCACTGGGGAAGGAGGGAGAAAAATGCAGGGTCTAACATGTTTGTCCCACAGATGCTGAAGAAAAGAAGTTTTGGCTGGAAGAAGACATCATGGTGGTCTGAGCCGGATGGAGAAGAAAAGGAAATAGGACGACGCTGACCAGAAAAGATTGTGAGACCCTAAATATAATTTGAATCACTTATATGGTATACAGCTGGTATATACCTCTATATTAGTTTTTCCCAACCAAGGTGCCTCCAGATGTTGCAAAACTATAACTCCCAGCATGCCCAGACAGCCTTTGGCTGTCCGAGCATGCTGGGAGTTGTAGTTTTGCAACAGCTGGAGGCACCCTGGTTGGGAAACATTGATCTAATCCCTCTATGTGTGATATTGTCGGCTGAGAAGGGGGTTTGTTAGTGTGTAAACCCAGTAGTAAGGATAATACATGAGGAGGAGGTTTGTTACAGTGTGTCACCCCAGTCGTAAGGAGATTACACGAGTAGGGGGTTTGTTACAGTGTGTCACCCCAGTAGTAAGGTGATTACATGATGAGGAGGTTTGTTACAGTGTGTCACCCCAGTAGTAAGGAGATTAACCCCTTAAGGACATAGGGCGTATCCATACGCCCCCGTTTCCAAGTCCTTAAGGACCGAGGGCGTATGGATACGCCCTGAGCATTTCCGGCCCCCACCGCTAGCCGGAGGGGAGCCGGAGCCGGATGCCTGCTGAAATCGTTCAGCAGGCATCCCGGCATATCGCCCAGGGGGGTCATTATGTCCCCCCATGTCGGCGATTGCCGCAGATCGCTGGACAATTCAGTCCAGCGATCTACGGCAGATTCCGGGTCAATCGGGTCTCCAGTGACCCGATGACCCGGAATTACTGGCTGATCGGGGCCGTCAGAGACGGCCCCGAACAGCCATTGCCAGCAGGGGTGAGGTGGCACTGGTGCCACCTCACGATCGCCCTGATTCGTCGGCCGGATTACCGGCCGACCAATCAGGGCGCCTGCTGCGGGTGTCACTCCCGCAACCCGCTCCGCCCCTCTTCCGGAGGAAGTGAGCGGGTGCGGGAAGACGACCCCCGGTGCTGGGGACCCCGATCCCCGGCGTCCCTGTTGGGATCGGGGCCCCAGGAGCAGCGGCGGCGGCGGAGACGACGAGGGACTGACCTGTGCGACGGCATCGTGGAGCAGCAGCAGGAGGTGAGTGACAGCCTCCTGCTGTTGCTTAGCAACAGCTCCCAGCATGCAACAAGGGCATGCTGGGAGCTGTAGTTATGCAACAGCAGGAGGCAGACCACCACAACTCCCAGCATGCCCTTATGGGCATGATGGGACTTGTAGTTTTGCAACAGCTGAAGGCACATTCTTTCTATGTAAAAGTGTACCTTCAGCTGTTGTATAACTACAACTCCCAGCTTGCACAATCAGCTAAAGTGCATGCTGGGAGTTGTAGTGGTGCATCTGGTGGTTGCATAACTACAACTCCCAGCATGCCCGTTGGCTGTCGGTGACTGCTGAGAGTTGTAGTTTTGCAACAGCTGAAGGCACACTGAGTTAAGTAGTAAACCAGTGTGTCTCCAGCTGTTGCATAACTACAATCCCCAGCCAATGTAGTATGCCTCCGGCTGTTGCATAACTACAAGACCCAGCATGCCCTTCTGCTGTCCGTACATGCTGGGGGTTGTAGCTTTTGCAACAGCTGAAGGCACACTGGTTGCAAAACACTGAGTTTGTTACCAAACTCGGTGTTTCACAACCTGTGTGTCTCCAGCTGTTGCAAAACTACAACTCCCAGCATGCACTGATAGACCGTACATGCTTGGAGTTGTAGTTTTGCAACAGCTGGATGTTTCTCCCCCCCCCCCCCCAATGTGAACGTACAGGGTACACTCACATGGGCGGAGGATTACAGTAAGTATCCGGCTGCAAGTTTGAGCTGCGTCAAATTTTCTGCCGCAGCTCAAACTGCCAGCGAGAAACTACAGTGAACCCCCGCCCGTGTGACTGTACCCTAAAAACACTACTCTACACTACCACAAAAAAAAAAAAAAAAAGTAAAAAACACTACATATACACATACCCCTACACAGCCCCCCTCCCCTCCCCAATAAAAATGAAAAACGTCTGGTATGCCACTGTTTCCAGAACGGAGCCTCCAGCTGTTGCAAAACAACTACTCCCAGTATTGCCAGATAGCCACTGACTGTCCAGGCATGCTGGGAGTTTTACAACAGCTGGAGGCACCCTGTTTGGGAATCACTGGCGTAGAATACCCCTATGTCCACCCCTATGCAATCCCTAATTTAGGCCTCAAATGCGCATGGCACTCTCACTTTGGAGCCCTGTCGTATTTCAAGGCAACAGTTTAGGGCCACATATGGGGTATCGCCGTACTCGGGAGAAATTGGGCTTCAAATTTTGTGGGGTATTTTTTGCTATTACCCTTTTTAAAAATGTAAAATTTTTGGGAAAACAAGCATTTTAGGTAAAAAAAAATTTTTTTTTTACATATACAAAAGTCATGAAACACCTGTGGGGTATAAAGGTTCACTTAACCCCTTGTTACGTTCCCCGAGGGGTCTAGTTTCCAAAATGGTATGCCATGTGTTTTTTTTTTTTGCTGTCCTGGCACCATAGGGGCTTCCTAAATGCGGCATGCCCCCAGAGCAAAATTTGCTTTCAAAAAGCCAAACGTGACTCCTTCTCTTCTGAGACCTGTAGTGCGCCAGCAGAGCACTTTTCACCCCCATATGGGGTGTTTTCTGAATCGGGAGAAATTGGGCTTCAAATTTTGGGGGGTGTTTTCTGCTATTACCCTTTTTAAAAATGTAAAGATTTTGGGAAACCAAGCATTTTAGGTAAAAAAAAATAAAAAATGTTCACATATGCAAAAGTCGTGAAACACCTGTAGGGTATTAAGGTTCACATTACCCCTTGTTACGTTCCCCGAGGGGTCTAGTTTCCAAAATGGTATGCCATGTGTTTTTTTTTTTTTTGCTGTTCTGGCACCATAGGGGCTTCCTAAATGCGGCATGCCCCCAGAGCAAAATTTGCTTTCAAAATGCCAAATGTGACTCCTTCTCTTCTGAGACCTGTAGTGCGCCAGCAGAGCAATTTTCACCCCATATGGGGTGTTTTCTGAATCGGGAGAAATTGGGTTTCAAATTTTGGGGGGTATTTTCTGCTATTACACTTTTTAAAAATGTTAAATTTTTGGGAAACCAAGCATTTTAGGTAAAAAAAAATACTTTTTTTTACATATGCTAAAGTCGTGAAACACCTGTGGGGTATTAAGGTTCACTTTACCCCTTGTTACGTTCCCTGAGGAGTCTAGTTTCCAAAATGGTATGCCATGTGTGTTTTTTTGCTGTCCTGGCACCATAGGGGCTTCCTAAAGGTGACATGCCCCCCAAAAACCATTTGTCGCTCCTTCCCTTCTGAGCCCTCTACTGCGCCCGGTGAACAATTAACATAGACATATGAGGTATGTCCTTACTCGAGAAAAATTGGGTTTCAAATACAAGTAAAAATTTTCTCCTTTTTACCCCTTTCAAAAATTCAAAAATTGGGTCTACAAGAAAATGCGAGTGTAAAAAATGAAGATTTTGAATTTTCTCCTTCACTTTGCTGCTATTCCTGTGAAACACCTAAAGGGTTAATACACTTACTGAATGTCATTTTGAATACTTTAGGGGGTGCAGTTTTTATAATGGGGTCTTTTATGGGGCATTTCTAATATGAAGGCCCTTCAAATCCACTTCAAACGTGAACTGGTCCATGAAAAATAGCGAGTTTGAAAATTTTGTGAAAAATTTCAAAATTGCTGCTGAACTTTGAAGCCCTCTGGTGTCTTCCAAAAGTAAAAACTCATAGATTTTATGATGCAAACATAAAGTAGACATATTGTATATGTGAAACCAAAAAAAATATATTTTGAATATCCATTTTCCTTACAAGCAGAGAGCTTCAAAGTTAGAAAAATGCAAAATTTTCATTTTTTTCATCAAATTTGGTGATTTTTCACCAAGAAAGGATGCAAGTTACCATAAAATTTTACCACTAAGTTAAAGTAGAATATGTCACGAAAAAAGAATCTCGGAATCAGAATGATAACTAAAAGCATTCCAGAGTTATTAATGTTTAAAGTGACAGTGGTCAGAATTGCAAAAAACGCTCCGGTCCTTAAGGTGAAAAAGGGCTCGGTCCTTAAGGGGTTAAATGAAGAGGGGGTTTGTTACAGTGTGTCCCCCCAGTAGTAAGGAGATTACACGAGGAGGAGGTTTGTTACAGTGTGTCACCCCAGTAGTAAGGTGACTACATGATGAGGAGGTTTGTTACAGTGTGTCACCCCAGTAGTAAGGAGATTACATGAGGAGGAGGTTTGTTACAGTGTGTCACCCCAGTAGTAAGGTTGGGTGCATCAAAGGGCGGAGCCAGTGGGCGGGGTCAAGGGGGAGGCAAAATTTACTTTAGCCTAGGGCGGCAAAAATCCTTGCACCAGCCCTGGGCATTAACGGCATGTCCTGGCTGCTAAAAGCAGAGTACAGGTATGCCCTTGGTCCTTATATGGGTTAGATAGCTTAGGGTGCCCTGATCACACACCTTTTTACAGTTTCTTGATACACCCTTCTGCTTCGGAAATATTATGCAGTCAGGGGGTATGTATTAGGCATACATGCTCCTCAATGTACAACATTCACACCTCCTGACTGTATAATCCCACCTATCACCTGATCATTCTCATTATTAAAATTTAGTTCACACCCATCTGACTGATTCTTGAATTGTCAGACAAATTATAAACCCTCATATCTCAGGAATGGAAAGGTATATCAAGAAACTGTTAAAAATGTGTGTGATCAGGTCACCCTAAGCAATCTAATGAAAGTAAAATCTAAACTATTTTGGGTTGGCAACAGGTCCACTTTATAGGGGTACTCTGGCCCTGAGACATCTTATCTCCTTTCCAAAGGATAGGGGGTAAGAGGTCTCACCGCGGGGGTCCCACTGTTGGGGACCCCTGCAATCTTGTATTCGCCACCCACCTGTTTGAGCTGCACGCCACGGTGCACAGGGCCAGAGTATCGTGACATCACATCTCCGCCCCGTGTGACATCACCCCCCGCCCCCGCTATGCAGGTCTATGGGAGGTGGCGTGACAGCCGTCACGCCCCCTCCCGTAGACTTGCATAGCGGGGGTGACGTCACATGGGGGCGTAGTCGTGACATCACGAAAAAGCAGCAGAAAAAGCCACTACCAAATTGCTAATGTGAAAAAAATGTATCAACAGGCTGAAACCAGTTGATAAATAAGTCGCACATAAGCAAAGAAAATAGTAAGAAGAGAAAAGAACTAAAAAAAAGGAATACATAAGCAAACATTGATAAATGTCCCCCATAGAGTCTTCCCCTGTCTTCCCAATTACTATATATACAGCAATCAATTATCCCTGCAGGTCAGCAGACTCAGATGAGCTCTGCGGTAAGTGTCAATAGTAATAGTTAGAGATGAGCGAACTTACAGTAAATTCGATTCGTCACGAACTTCTCGGCTCGGCAGTTGATGACTTTTCCTGCATAAATGAGTTCAGCTTTCAGGTGCTCCGGTGGGCTGGAGACTCTTTCCTAGGAATGTATCCACCTTTTCCAGCCCACCGGAGCACCTGAAGGCTGAACTAATTTACGCAGGAAAAGTCATCAACTGCCGAGCCGAGAAGTTCGTGACGCATCAAATTTACTGTAAGTTCGCTCATCTCTAGTAATAGTGTGTAAATTCTAAAAAGAAACTATATAAAAAAAATTTAAAAAACATATGCTTGGTCAGGAATAGGGGAACATGATCAGTATATACATATTTAAATGGCTAAGGTTTTTTTCTTTTGTTCTTAACCCCTTGGGGACGGAGCCCATTATAACCCTAAGGACGGGAGCATTTTTTGCAAATCTGACCTCTATCACTTTATGTATTAATAACTCTGGGATGCTTTTACTTATAAATTTGATTCCAAGATATTTTTTTTCGCGACATATTCTACTTTATCAATAAATAGGAGGTTGGGGGCTCACACTAATATATGATGAATATATACCGAGGTTTCTGAATATATTTCTGAATATATTTCTGAATATATACTGAGGTTTCACGTATGTCAAAAATGGAAACAATAAAATAGAATGAATGAATGCAGACCTCAAGGTGTATATTTGAGTAAACAAAGTGTATGTGAAATGTGGTATTAAATTGTATAGAATACTAGCAATATATAAAAATAAATGTTTATTATTACACAGTTTAACTCCTTAAAGACGTAGGGCATCCCTATGGTTGCTATAACACTGCAAAAAAAAAGTGAAAAAAAAAGTTAACAAAGGTCATTTAACCCCTTCCCTAATAAAAGTTTGAATCACCCCCCCATTTTTCCATTAAAAAAAACTGTGTAAATAAAAATAAACATATGTGGTATCGCTGCGTGCGAAAATGTCCGAACTATAAAAATATATCGTTAATTAAATCGCACGGTCAATGGCGTGCTAGCAAAAAAAATTCCAAAGTCCAAAATAGTGCATTTTTGGTAACTTTTTATATCATGAAAAAATGAATAAAAAGTAATCTAAAAGTCCAATCAATACAAAAATGGTACCGATAAAAACTTCAGAACACGGCACGAAAAAGGAGTCATACCGGCCCGTACGCGGAAAAATAAAAAAGTTACAGGGGTTAGAAGATGAGAATTTTTAACATATACATTTTCCTGCTTGTAATTATGATTTTTTTTCCCGAAGTACGACAATATCCAACCTATATAAGTAGGGTACCATTTTAACTGTATGGACCTACAGAATAAAGATAAGGTTTTATTTTTACCGAAAAATGCACTGCGTAGAAACAGAAGCCCCCAAAATTTACAAAATGAAATTTTGGGGGGAATTTTTTGAATTTTTTTCCTTTTCGCTGTGGATTTTTGGGTAAAATGACTAATTAGCAGTGGCGTTGCGACCCGGGTGCGGGGGGTGCGGCCCGCACCGGGTGACACCAACCTAATGGGGTGACACCAAGACCCTGTGCTGTGTGTGCGGTGCGCCCGTCCGTTAGCAACCCCCCCCCCCCCTTTCAGTGCGCCCGTCCGTCAGCAACCCCCCCCCCTTTCAGTGCGCCCGTCCGTCATCACGCCCCCCCCCTCACCTTCACCAGTACTGTGCCCGGCCTCCGCTCCCACGTCTGCGCCGGCCTGACGTCACACCGCATGGCCGCGCAGGGGGACGTCAGTTACGTCACTCGCATTGCGCCCGGTGAGAAGGATCGCTGCGCTGGATGGGTGAGTGTGTGTGTCTGTCTCTATCTATGTTTGTGTGTGTGTGTGTGTGTGTGTGTGTTTGTGTGACTCTGTGTGTGTGTGTGACTCTGTGTGTGACTCTGTGTGTGTGTGTGACTGTGTGTGTTTGTGTGACTCTCTGAGTGTGTGTGTGACTCTGTGTATTTGTGTGACTCTGTGTGTGACTGTGTGTTTGTGTGACTCTGTGTGTGTGTGTGACTCTGTGTGTGTGTGACTGTGTGACTCTGTGTGTCTGTCTGTGAGTGTGTGTCTCTCTGACTGTGTGTGTTTGTGTGTGTGTCTCTCTGTGTTGTATGTGTATTTTTTTTTTGTGTGTGTGTGCGTGTGTGTGTGTGTGTGGGGAGACTTTGACGCATTGTGGGGAACCTGCAAGGGAACCTGCGGCCTAATGTGGGGAGTCTATGCTACCTAATGTGGGGAGTCTATGCTACCTAATGTGCGGAGTATATGCTACCTAATGTGCGGAGTCTATGATACCTAATGTGCGGAGTCTATGCTACCTAATGTGGGGAGTCTATGCTAGCTAATGTTGGGAATCTGTGCTACCGAATGTGGGGAAACTGCTACCTAATGTGGGGAATCTGTGCTACCTAATATGGGGAAATTGCTACCTAATGTGGGGTAACTGGTACCTACCTAATGTGGGGAAACTGGTACCAAATGTGGGGAATCTATGCTGCCTAATGTGGGGAAAAGATGCTACCTAATGTGGGGAAACTGCTACCTACCTAATGTGGGGGAACTGCTGCCTACCTAATGCTTCCCCCCCCCCCTGGCAGTAGCACCCTCATCATCCGCCAACTACCCCCCCCCCCCCCAGCAGCACCTCCATCAGCAGATCCTGATGGTGGATGATGGCGGTGCTCCTGCCAGGAGGATGATCCTGCCGATGGATGATGGGGGTGATACTGCCAGGGGGGATGGCCAGTAGCACCCTCATCATCCTTCAGCAACACCCCCCCCCCAGTAGTAGCACCCCAATCATCCACTAGCAACACCACCAATACCCCCCTCCCGTGGTAATAGCATCAGCTAACGGATGTTGAGGGGTGTTACTGCGGTTGTGGTATTATATTCAGAGGGTGCACTGTATGGCAACGTTATATTCAGAGGGCGCAGTTTGTGGTAGTATTATATTCAGAGGGCGCAGTTTGTGGTAGTGTTATATTCAGAGGGCACAGTGGGTGGTAGTATTATATTCAGAGGGCGCAGTTTGTGGTAGTATTATTAGAGATGAGCGAACTTACAGTAAATTTGATTCGTCACGAACTTGTCGGCTCAGCAGTTGATGACTTATCCTGCGTAAATTAGTTCAGCCTTCAGGTGCTCCGGTGGGCTGGAAAAGGTGGATACATTCATAGGAAAGATTCTCCTAGGACAATATCCACCTTTTCCAGCCCACGGGAGCACCTGAAAGCTGAACTAATTTATGCAGGAAAACACATCAACTGCCGAGCCGAGAAGTTTGTGACGAGTTGAATTTACTGTAGTTTGCTCATCTCTAAGTATTATATTCAGAGGGCGCAGTGGGTGGTAGTAATATATTCAGAGTGTACAGTATGTGTTGGTATTATATTCAGAGGGTACAGTATGTGATAGTATTATATTCAGGGGTACAGTATGTGATAGTATTATATTCAGGGGTACAGCAAGTGGCATATTTATATTCAGAGGGTACAGTATATGGTAGTATTATATTCAGAGGGTACAGTATGTGATAGTATTATATTCAGGGGTACAGTATGTGGCAGATTTATATTCAGAGGGTACAGTATGTGTTGGTATTATATTCAGAATGTACAGTGTGTGGTAGTATTATATTCAGTGGGTATGGTGTATGGAAGGTTTATAATCAAAGAGTATAGTAGTATTATATTTAGAGGATACTGTGTCTGGCAGGTTTATAATAATAATTGTTTTCATATAGAGGATGAGAATGCGCTGACATAGTGAGGAAACGTCTGGGCATCACATTCTACAGACAGAAGTTTTAGCTGGACCAGGCGGTATGTACCATCTGAATTAGATAAGGGAAGACTATAAAGAAGACGTCACCTGTAATCACTGATATCATTGTGTATTCTCCTCACTATAGAGAAGACGTCACCTGTAGTCACTGATATCATTGCGTATTCTCCTCACTATGTCCTATCAGAGCTGTAGTCGCTTGTCAGTTCTACAGTTATGGTCAGTGAAATTACAACTCCCAGCATAACCTCACCACTGCATAAAGGGGTACTCTACTGGAAAACATTTTTTTTAATCAACTGGTGCTACAAAGTTAAACAGATTTGTTAAACAGATTTAAAAATCTTAATCCTTCCAGTACTTATTAGCTGCTGTATAAGCGATTCACAGGAAGTTATTTTCTTTTTTAATTTCTTTTCTGTCTGACCAAAGTGCTCTGTGCTGACACCTCTGTCCATGTCAAGAACTGTCCATAGTAGGAGCAAATCTCCATAGCAAACCTATCCTGCTCTGGACAGTTCCTGACATGGACAGAGGTGTCAGCAAATAGCACTGTGGTCAGATTGGAAAGAACTACGCAACTTCCTGTGGAGCATACACCAGCTTATAAGTACTGTAAGTATTAAGATTTTAAATAGAAGTAATTTAAAAATCTGTTTAACTTTCTGGCACCAGTTGATATAAAAGTAAATGTTTTCCAGTGGAGTACCCCTTTAAGTAATTCTGGGAGCTGTATATTTAAATGGTGAAAACTTCTTTAACACTTTCCCATTCTGTGGCAACTGGTATATCTGATTATTACTGGGGGGAGGTATGGGGTGACACCATTTTCTACCGCACCGGGTGACACCAACCCTAGCAACGCCACTGCTAATTAGAGATGAGCGAACTTACAGTAAATTCAATTCGTCACAAACTTCTCGGCTCGGCAGTTGATGACTTTTCCTGCATAAATTAGTTCAGTTTACAGGTGCTCCCGTGGGCTGGAAAAGGTGGATACAGTCCTAGGAGACTCTCTCCTAGGACTGTATCCACCTTTTCCAGCCCATCGGAGCACCTGAAAGCTGAACTAATTTATGCAGGATAAGTCAGCAACTGCCGAGCCGAGAAGTTCGTGACGAATTGAATTTACTGTAAGTTCGCTCATCTCTATGACTAATGTCACTGCAAAGTAGAATTGGTGGCGCAAAAAATAAGCCATCATATGGAATTTTATGTGCAAAATTGAAAGCGTTATGATTTTTAGAAGGTGATGAGGAAAAAATGAAAATGCATAAACTGAAAAACCCTGCGTCCTTAAGGGGTTAATAAGTAGTCCAAGCAGGGCCCCTGCTAGGGATCTACTAGTAGATTAAAACAGTTAAATAAATAAATAAATAAAGCTAATAAATGCATAAAATTCACATAGCAGTCACCCAAAAATTGGCTTGTATGTAGTCCTCTGTGAGTTTTGTGGACAAATATTTAGTATTGTTCATACATAGATGTTGTAATCCACAGAGGCACAAAATAGATATTGTCAGATATAGTTTTGGTGCTTTTGCACCGATATTTGTAATCCAAAGAAGGAGACAAAGATGATTATCAGATAAGTTTTTAGTGCTTCTGCACCACTCACCGCTCCGCTGAGATCGGGAACCTGGGACGGAAGCCCCTGATGCGCTAGGCTCCGTATCGCAGACTGGCCTGACTGGGCAGCCGGTTCGTGTGGATTCCGATTCTCGGAGAATGGAGGAGAAAAATCAAAATCTCTTTTTACACTACATTTTTTACACTAAAATGTTATTGTAGTCCCATTCTTTTCATTTTTACAATGGATAAAAGGAAAAAAAAAAAAATTGTAATTAATTTTATCTCGAGTAAGGAAATACCTCATATGTGACTGTAACGTGCTCTTTGGGTGCACTAGAGCAGTGGTTCTCAACCTTTTTTGCCTGAGTACCCCATGACAGCCCATTCCCAAAAAATTGTACCCCCATATTAGAGACATTTTGTAATGATTATATTATACTGTATTTTTCGTCATATAAGACGCTCTGGCATATAAGACGCACCTAATTTTAACCCCTTAAGGACTGAGCCCTTTTTCACCTTAATGACTCGGCCATTTTTTGCAATTCTGTCCACTGTCACTTTAAACATTAATAACTCTGGAATGCTTTTAGTTTTCATTCTGGTTCCGAGATTGTTTTTTCGTGACATATTCTACTTTAACATAGTGGTAAAATTTTATGGTAACTTTCATCCTTTCTTGGTGAAAAATCCCCAAATTTGATGAAAAATTAGAAAATTTTGCATTTTTCTAACTTTGAAGCTCTCTGCTTGTAAGCAAAATGGATATTCCAAAAAAAAAATATATATTTTATTCACATATACAATATGTCTACTTTATGTTTGCATCATAAAATGTATGAGTTTTTACTTTTGGAAGACACCAGAGGGCTTAAAAAGTTCAGCAGCAATTTTCCAATTTTTCACAAAATTTTGAAACTCGCTTTTTTTCAGGGACCAGTTAAGGTTTGAAGTGGATTTGAAGGGTCTTCATATTAGAAATACCCCACAAATTACCCCATTATAAAAACTGCACCCCCCCCCAAAGTATTCAAAACGACATTCAGTCAGCGTTTTAACCCTTTAGGTGTTTCACAGGAATAGAAGCAAAGTGAAGGAAAAAATTCACAATCTTCATTTTTTACACTCGCATGTTCTTGTAGACCCAATTTTTGAATTTTTGCAAGGGGTAAAAAGGAGAAAACTTTTACTTGTATTTGAAACTCCATTTTTCTCGAGTAAGCACATATCTCATATGTCTATGTTAATTGTTCGGCGGGCACAGTAGAGGGCTCAGAAGGGAAGGAGCGACAAGTGGTTTTTGGGGGGCATGTCACCTTTAGGAAGCCCCTATGGTGCCAGAACAGCAAAAAAAAAAACACATGGCATACCATTTTGGAAACTAGACCCCTCGGGGAACATAACAAGTGGTAAACTGAACCTTAATAATCTGACTTTTGCATATGTAAAAAAAAAAAAAAAAAAAAATTTTTCCTAAAATGCTTGGTTTCCCAAAAGTTTTACATTTTCAAAAAAGGGTAATAGCAGAAAATACCCCTCAAAATTTGAAGCCCAATTTCTCCCGATTCAGAAAACACCCCATATGGGGGTGAAAAAAGCTCTGCTGGCGCACTACAGGTCTCAGAAGAGAAGGAGTCACATCTGGCTTTTTGAAAGCAAATTTTGCTCTGGGGGCATGCCGCATTTAGGAAGCCCCTATGGTGCCTCGACAGCAAAAAAAAAAAAAACCCACATGGCATATTTTGGAAACTAGACCCCTCGGGGAATGTAACAAGGGGTTAAGTGAACCTTAATAACCCCACAGGTGTTTCACGACTTTTGCATATGTAAAAAAAAATATTTTTTTTACCTAAAATTCTTCTTTTCCCAAATATTTTACATTTTTAAAAAGGGTAAAAGAAGAAAATACCCCCCAAAATTTGTAACACAATTTCTCCCGAGTACGGCGATACCCCATATGTGGCCCTAAACTGTTGCCTTGAAATACGACAGGGCTCCAAAGTGAGAGCGCCATGCGCATTTGAGGCCTAAATTAGGGACTTGCATAGAGGTGGACATAGGGGAATTCTACGTCAGTGATTCCTAAAATAGGGTGCCTCCAGCTGTTGTAAAACTCCCAGCATGCCTGGACAGTCAGTGGCTATCTGGCAATACTGGGAGTAGTTGTTCTGCAACAGCTGGAGGCTCCGTTTTGGAAACCGTGGCTTACCAGACGTTTTTCATTTTTATTGGGGAGGGGAGGGGGGCTATGTAGGGGTATGTGTATATGTAGTGTTTTTTACTTTTTATTTTATTTTGTGTTAGTGTAGTGTAGTGTAGTGTTTTTTAGGGTACAGTCGCACGGGCGGGGGTTCACAGTAGTTTCTCGCTGGCAGTTTGAGCTGCGGCAGAAAATTTGCCGCAGCTCAAACTTGCAGCCGGATACTTACTGTAAACCTCTGCCCATGTGAGTGTACCCTGTACGTTCACATTGGGGGGGGGGAACATCCAGCTATTGCAAAACTACAACACCCAGCAGGTACGGTCTATCATTGCATGCTGGGAGTTGTAGTTTTTCAACAGCTGGAGGCACACTGGTTGTGAAACACAGAGTTTGGTGACAAACTCAGTGTTTTGCAACCAGTGTGCCTTCAGCTGCTGCAAAAGCTACAACCCCCAGCATGTACGGACAGCGGAAGGGCATGCTGGGTCTTGTAGTTATGCAACAGCTGGAGGCATACTACTTTGGCTGGGGATGCTGGGGATTGTAGTTATGCAACAGCTGGAGACACACTGGTTTGCTACTTAACTCGGTGGGCCTTCAGCTGTTGCAAAACTACAACTCTCAGCAGTCACAGACAGCCAACGGGCATGCTGGGAGTTGTAGTTATGCAACCAGCAGATGCACCACTACAACTCCCAGCATGCACTTTAGCTGATTGTGCAAGCTGGGAGTTGTAGTTATACAACAGCTGAAGGTACACTTTTCCATAGAAAAACCAGCTGTTGCAAAACTATAAGTCCCAGCATGCCCATAAGGGAATGCTGGGAGTTGTGGTGGTCTGCCTCCTGCTGTTGCATAACTACAGGTCCCAGCATGCCCTTTTTGCATGCTGAGAGCTGTTGCTAAGCAACAGTAGGAGGCTTTCACTCATCTCCTACTGCTGCTCCGGGACACAGGTCAGTCCCTCGCCGCCGTCGCTCCTGGGGCCCCCATCCCAACAGGGACGCCGGGGATTGGGGTCCCCAGCTGCCGGGGTCCACGTCCCGCACCTGCTCACGTCCTCCGGAAGAGGGGCGGAGCGGGTTGCGGGAGTGACACCCGCAGCAGGTGCCCTGATTGGTCGGCCTGGGTCTGGGAATATAAATTTTGTTATGATAGGTAGCACTAGCTATCCAAAATCTTCGGTTTAAATTTTAATCTTAGGGATTGTGAAGGCCTAGTGTCTACTCATGCTGCTGCCAACTCCAGGCTGTGTCATTCAGCCAATATATCGTTTTCTGATGCTGCTGGGACTGAGATATTAGCTCAATATATGTTATGGTAGCACTAGCTAACATAAATGCTTAATTCAGATTTACACATTGATCTTTCAATGTAATGGGTTATGAAACCCTCGGGTGTACTGTTGATGCCTGCGCCTGACTTCTCCTGTGTCTTTCAGGAATTACTTGGCTTACTGATGCTTCTGGGCTTGGGCCTTAAAGGGGTACTCCGGTGGAAAAACATTTTTCTTTTTCTTTTTTAAATCAACTGGTGCCAGAAAGTTAAACATATTTGTAAATAACTTCTATAAAAAAATCTTAATCCTTCCAGTACTTATTATAGCTGCTGAATGCTACAGAGGAAATTCCTTTCTTTTTGGAACACTGATGACATCACGACCACAGTGCTCTCTGCTGACATCTCTGTCCATTTTAGCAACCATGCATAGCAGATGTATGCTAAGGGCAGCATGGTGGCTCAGTGGTTAGCACTGCTGCCTTGCAGTGCTGGGGCCTTGGGTTCAAATCCCACTAAGGACAACAATAAATAAAGACTTATTATTATAATAACGTCAGCAGAGAGCAGTGTGTTCGTCATGTCATCTATTTTTAATAGAAGAAATTTACAAATATGTTTAACTTTCTGGCACCAGTTGATTTAAAAAAGAAAATAAAAAATAGATTTTCCACCGGAGTACCCCTTTAAATTTTTGGATGTTTAGCACAAGCTAAATACATGCTTAATAGAAATTTCCACATTGATCTTTCAATGTAAGGGGATATGAAACCCTCTGGTGTACTGCTGATGCCTGCTCTGGACTGTGTGTTTCAGGAACTACTTGGCTTATTGATGCTTCTGGGCTTGGACCTTAAATTATTGGATGTTTAGCACGAGCTAAATACATGCTTAATAGAAATTTCAACATTGATCTTTCAATGTAAGGGGTTATGTTATGTTTATGGTAGCACTAGGTACAATACGTCTTCAATTTTATATCAGACAGGAGGCTCGTATCAATGCATATTCCTTCTTTATTAAGCCCAATAGCAGAAAGAAAGATGCACAAAACTTCCATAGTGAAAGAAAAAACACATAGGATGCAGGTTACCAAGCAACCTAACCGCACCCCCTCATCATTCCCACCAATCCCATCCAACTTGCTCCATATAAAACCATCTGAAACTCCACCTTCCTCCTCTTTCTTTCTGCTCAATAGCTGGGAGCACTACAGATAAGTATTGTCTACTGAAGTTTGTGGAATATTGTGTTTGGGGTCTGTGCTACCAGGGTGGCACTAGACCACATATTCTAGGGAGTGTTTAAGGATATATGTATAGTATTGTGCAGGAGTAGATACTGCATTCTCCTGTCTAGTTTTTTCCCCCTTTTTCGGCATGCCTGACCTGGTTGCTGACCTGCGGGCTGGTTCAATTCTTGGCCCATGGTTATGAGTGGTCCCTGCTAGTGGGCTTCAGGAAATCTGGGGAGCCTCAGGGAATTCTTTCTCTATCCCTATATTCCCCCTTGTTAGTGTTATTGTTGAATGGTATGCTCAAATTGATTAAAGATATTTATTTACTTTCTTTACAGCGCTTTGGCATTTTCCCCTACTGTTCTAGTTCAGATAATGGCTGAAGACAAGTCCAATTTGACCCTGGGGGAAGGCCCCATGCCCACTCCTGATATGGAGTTTATGTCAGCCGACCAGATACAGCAACTAATTTGCAGGTTGGTACAATCTGCCCTTTCCTCTGCCATGGTGTCGGTGAACGAAACCATTTCAAAATCCGTTTCTTTGGCCATGCACGGTTCTCGCCCTGAGGGGCCATCTCCAACCTTGATTGCTGAGGGCGGGGAGTTGGTGTTGGAACGAGCCTCAGGCTCGAGTGGACCCGGCAAGTCTTTCCGGAAGAAAAATAACATCTCAGACACTGTGACCTCTCCTGTTTCCCAGGGCATGTCAGGAGATTGTATAAATATTGCAACTCGACCACTCAAAGTGGACGGCGCCCCGTCTACGGGCAAAAGACCCTCCTCACGGGAGGAAGTGTCTCATCATAGGCCTACACGGTCAGCTAAACGGAACAAACCAGACTCCTTCGTGGACGCATCTGATGTGGACTCTGAGTCGGATTCTGGGAGGTCGGATTCTATCGCTTCCAATAGCGATGAAGAGGCAGAGGAGGAGGGTGATGGTGTATCTCACCCGGGCCCCTCCACAAAAGGGGACCCATCTCCTGATGTGTTGTTGGACTCCTTAAGAGTACCTTATTTTGACCCGGAGGCTATAAAACACCCACGGTCTGGTGAGTGGGAGCCGGTTCCGGAAGTTGCTAAGTTTCTCGAAGCTTGGATCCGAAAACCCCTGGATAGGGGCAATAGGAATAAACTTCAGGCAGAATGCCCGCGGCCTTCATTGGCCAATAGGGTGGCGGTGACGCCGGAGCTAGACCCTATCCTATTGAAGTACATGACCAAATCAGGTAACAACCCGAAGAAAGGGATTGATCGATCCTTTAAATCGGTCCAGGATAAGTTCCTGGATTTACTGGGACCAATTACTAAGATTCTCAATATGGCCGAACAGGCCGTGGCTTCTGGAGAAGCGGTGAATGCAGAGGTATTGAGGGGCTGGGCCTTGAGGGCCACATGCTTACTTGGTAACGCCAACTCGGCTATCTCCGCCGAAAGGCGTAGGTCCATCCTCATGAGGTTGGACCCTCAATTATCCCATTTGGCCACGGAGGAGCCAGGGCTTTTGTTTGGCGACTCTTTGATTAAAAATATTAATTGCTTCGTGGGCCTTTTCTCGAGTCTAGATAAGGCTCAGACCTCACTGCGAAAAAGTGCCGCTGGTAAGGTTTTCGATAAGGCTGGAAGGTGCAAGGGTCGCCCTTCCAGCCGGGGAGCCTATTCCAGACCCTACCATAGGCGGCCAATACAGTATGTTCAGGAGCGAGCACAACCTACAATGGTCGCGGCACCCATGGCACCTACACCTTTCTTCCCCCCTAGAGGATGGCCCTGTAGGGCTAGGGGTTCCAGAGGCTTCCCAAGAGGAAGAGCATCAGGTGGGTTCTTACAATCTAGTGATGTCACATATCCCTGTAGGGGGCAGGCTGAAATTTTTTACCCACGCCTGGTCCCGGATTACGGTGGATCCTTGGGTCCTCCAGGCGGTGTCGGGGTACGTGATAGAGTTTGTGAGTCCTCCCGTACAAGTGAGCGGTCCGCGGACTATCCATTTTTCGAAACAAGACAGGTCCCTGGTGCAGGAGGAAGTTATGGATTTGTATGCCAAACAGGCAATTCGGCCATTGGACAGATCCCAACAAGGGTTTGTCAGCAATATCTTCTTAGTAAAGAAGAGAGACAGCGGCCATCGACCGGTCATAAATTTAAGGGAGTTAAACTATTACGTACTTTATCGCCATTTCAAGATGGAGGGCATACATTTCCTCAGGGATCTGCTCCTCCAAGGCGATTGGCTGGCGAAGATCGATCTGAAGGACGCGTACCTCACGGTACCGATCCATCAGTCTTCTTCTCCATTCCTCCAGTTCATATGGGGGGGCCAAAGGTGGGAGTTCTCATGCCTCCCATTCGGTCTATCGTCCGCCCCGTGGTGTTTCACCAAACTCCTAAAGCCGGTTATGGCATGCCTAAGGAGTCGGGGAGTGAGGTTGATCATTTATCTAGACGATATTTTGATCATGGCACGGTCCAGACGTCAGGCCATCATACACGTGGAATGGACATTGACGTTACTCACGGAGTTGGGATTTCTTCTCAACGAGAAGAAGTCCTTACTGGTCCCCGCTCGGACCATGGAGTTTTTGGGTTTCGTAGTGGATACCCGTTTGGCGATGTTGAGTCTGCCGAGCAAGAAGCTTGCGCTGATCCGCAAAGAGATCAAACAATTGTTACGCAGACGGAAAGTGTCACTGAGAGCGGTTGCCTGGATCGTGGGCTTATTGTCGGCCTCAGTACAAGCTATCTTTCCAGCCCCGTTACAATACAGGGCACTCCAGAGGTTAAACAACAGCCATTTGTCGGAAGGGCTGTCGTATGCAGCCCAGGTCCCAGTGTCAAAAGAGGCACGCGATGAATTGTTGTGGTGGCTCCGACATGTCCAGGATTGGAATGGGAAGACTATCTTCAATTCCAAGCCAGACCTAGTCATAGAATCGGATGCCAGTTTGTCCAGCTGGGGAGCCAGGTGCGGATTGTCCGCCACAGGAGGAAGATGGTCTGTGATGGAAGCACAGCTTCACATCAATTGTCTGGAGCTGCTAGCGGGCATGTTTGCTTTGAAGAGCTTTGCTCCCCACAGGACGGATTGTTGCATCCTGTTACGGATGGACAACATCACGGCGGTGCAGTATGTCAATCGCCTAGGAGGCACAAGGTCTCGTCCATTGACGGACCTGGCGAAGGATCTTTAGTTCTTCTGCCTGGAAAGGAACATAGTGCTTCAGGCGGAGTATCTATCGGGAGTTTCCAATTCCGGTGCGGATTGGAATTCCAGGCATCTGGTGGACGGCAGCGACTGGACCTTGCATCCGGCAGTTTTTCAGCGGGACCAGACCTTATGGGGGCCCCTTGGTCTGGATTTGTTTGCATCACGGCTCAATCGCCAGTTGCCCCAGTTTTTCAGTTGGCGACCGGATCCGGAAGCAGTGGCTACGGATGCTTTCCTGCAGGTGTGGCCTCAGGAGGGGTCGTACGCGTTTCCTCCTTTCGCCATGATACCCAGGGTATTATGGCAAGTGGCGACGCAGAAGGTTACTGTAGTTTTGATCACACCGTGGTGGCCGGCTCAGGCATAGTTTCCTCAGATTTTGGGGATGACCATAGATTCTCTGAGGATATGTCCATTGTTCCCTTCTATCCTGCGGAGTCCCACGGGGGAGTTGCACTCGCTGGTGTTGTCGGGACAGTTGACGCTGATGGCATGGCTGATATCGGGTCGGCAGGCTTTGATAGATTATCACAAACAGCTAGGAAACTCATTGGTGATGCATGGGCTCCGGGTACCAGATCGGCTTATCGGTCAGCCTGGGGATCATGGGTTTGTTGGTGCTCACAACGGCAGGTGGTTCCCACTTCTGCCTCTGTGACTGCTGTGCTGAATTTTTTATCGGCGGCTTTTGAGGACGGCAAGGCGTACCGGACCATCAATGTGTACAGGTCTGCTATTTCAGCACACCATGCCCCGGTGGAGGGCAGAGCGATTGGGCAGCACCCATTGGTTTGTCGTCTCCTGAAGGGCATTAGGTTTAGGAAACCTCCAGGCCCTCGTTATCAATCCCCGTGGGATGTATCCTTGGTGTTACGTATGTTCGCATCCTGGGAAGACAATGAACAGTTGTCTCTCAAGTTGTTATCATACAAGTTAACCATGCTGTTGTGTCTGGTGTCCATTAAGCGGGTGTCAGATGTTAAGGCGTTGGATATATCGCGCAGACAATTTACACCTCATGGGGTCCAGTTTACTATTTCTAGGAGGACTAAGACTAATCTGCATTCGTTTTTTTACCCGGGTTTTCCCTCTCACACTTAGTTGTGTAGAGTTCGGTGTCTTAAAGCGTATGAACTTAGGACGGCGGGTCTCCGTTCTCTGTCATTTTCGCAATTGATAGTATCTTTTTGTTCACCCCATTTGCCTGTTTATTCCCAGACTTTATCATGCTGGGTGCGTCACTCTATGGCTTTGGCGGGAGTGGATGTGTCCGTTTTTAATGCGCATTCTGCCAGAGGAGCCATGGCTACCAAGGAAGCTCAGACTGGGGGCTCGCTTTCCGACATTTTGAAGGCGGCAGACTGGTCGCCGGAAGAGACTTTCCAGAATTTTTATTTTAGGCCGGAGCATCATATTTCTATGTCGGTATTGTAATTTATTGTTGTTTTCTATTGCTTTGAACTTGCATTGATACGAGCCTCCTGTCTGATATAAAATTGGAGATTTTCCTATTATTATGACGGAAAATATAGATTTTATAAAGACAGGAGGCGAGTATCATCCCTCCCTTATTACCCAACCCTGTTATGGTGTATCCTTTTTCTGTCTTCCAGGTTACTGAGTTTCCTACTAGAAGACGTTGGGGTGTTTAACCTGTTCATCGGAAGACGTTTTCGATTATCCTGTTGGAATCGAAGAGTTGTTTCAAGTCAGTTGGAGCTGGTTGCTTCGAGTTTGGATTGGAGAAGACGTCGTGGTCAAGAATTTCGTTGGCTTTATAGATGGTTCTGAGTTTTATTGGACTGTTCGCATCCAGAAAGAGGAGGAAGGTGGAGTTTCAGATGGTTTTATATGGAGCAAGTTGGATGGGATTGGTGGGAATGATGAGGGGGTGCGGTTAGGTTGCTTGGTAACCTGCATCCTATGTGTTTTTTCTTTCACTATGGAAGTTTTGTGCATCTTTCTTTCTGCTATAGGGCTTAATAAAGAAGGAACATGCATTGATACTCGCCTCCTGTCTTAATAAAATCTAATAATAGGAAAATCTCCAATTGCAATTTCAAAATTCATCTTTTATTATTAGAGATTGTGAGGCCCTATTGTCTCCTCATCTGCCGCCAACTCCAGGCTGTGCCATTCAGACACTATATGGTCTCCTCATGCTTCAGCCTCATCCAAGCTGTGTCATCCAGCCACTATATTGTCTCCTCATGCTGCCACCACCTCCACACTGTGTCATTCAGCCACTATATGGTCTCCTCATGCTTCAGCCTCATCCAAGCTGTGTCATTCAGCCACTATATGGTCTCCTCATGTTGCCAACACCTCCACGCTGTGTCATTTAGACACTATATGGTCTCCTCATGCTACCAACACCTCCACACTGTGTCATTCAGCCACTATATGGTCTCCTCATGCTGCCAACAACTCCACGCTGTGTCATTCAGCCACTATATGGTCTCCTCATGATGCTAAAAAAAACCTCCACGCTGTGTCATTCAGCCACAATATGGTCTCCTCATACTGATGCCACCTCCAGGCTTTGTCATTGTACCGCTCTGCGGCAGTGATTCTAAAAGTGATGCCGGTAATCTGAACGTTATTCTGAATAACAATATTATTTCACTACCCCAGCACACTCCATATGAGTGTTAGAACACAGCAAAGTGTTCTATAACCCTATTGAGGCTCTCTGTAGGCCAGAAATAGACGTTTTTAACCCCTTAAGGATGCAGGACGTACTCAAACGGCCCCTTTTCCGAGTCCTTAAGGACTCAGGACGTTTGAGTACGTCCTGTCAAATCCCGGCCCCCCGTCGCTATCAGGGCACCTGCTGCGGGTGTCACTCCCGCAACCCACTCCGCCTCTCTTCCGGCGTGCCTGTTGGGATCAGGGCCCCAGGAGCGGCGGCAGCGGCGAGGGACTGACCTGGGGAACAGCAGTGGGACGTAAGTGACAGCCTCCGGCTGTTGCTTAGCAACAGCTCCCAGCATGCCCTTTTTGCATGCTGGGAGCTGTTGCTAAGTTATGCAACAGCCGGAGGCAGACCACCACAACTCCCAGCATTCCCTTATGGGCATGCTGGGACTTGTAGTTATACAACAGCTGAAGGTACACTTTTCCATAGAAAAAATGTGCCTCCAGCTGTTGCAAAACCATAACTCCCAGCTTGCACAAACAGCTAAAGTGCATGCTGGGAGTTGTAGTGGTGCATCTGCTGGTTGCAAAACTACAACCCCCAGCATGCGCTGACAGACTGTACATGCTGAGTTTTAGTTTTGCAACAGCTGTAGGCACACTGGTTGTGTATCACTGAGTTTGTGACCTAACTCAGTGTTTCACAAACAGTGTGCCTCGAGCTGTTGCAAACTACAACTCCCAGCATGCACCGTACATACTGGGACTTGTAGTTTTGCAACAGCTGGTGGCACACTGTTTGTGAAACACTGAGTTAGGTCACAAACTCAGTGATACACAACCAGTGTGCCTACAGCTGTTGCAAAACTAAAACTCTCAGCATGTACAGTCTGTCAGCGCATGCTGGGAGTTCTAGTTTTGCAACAGCTGGATGTTCCCCCCCAATGTGAATGTACAGGGTACACTCACATGGGCGGAGGTTTACAGTAAGTATCCAGCTGCAAGTTTGAGCTGCGGCAAATTTTCTGCCGCAGCTCAAACTGCCAGCGAGAAACTACTGTGAACCCCCGCCGTTGCAACTGTACCATAAAAACACTACGCTACACTACACTAACAAAATAAAAAGTAAAAAACACTACATATACACATACACATACCCCTTACACAGCCCCCCTCCCCTCCCCAATAAAAATGAAAAACGTCTGGTACGCCACTGTTTCCAAAACGGAGCCTCCGGCTGTTGCAAAACAACTACTCCCAGTATTACCAGACAGCCACTGACTGTCCAGGCATGCTGGGAGTTTTACAACAGCTGGAGGCACCCTGTTAGGGATTGCATAGGGGTGGACATAGGGGTATTCTACGCCAGTGATTCCCAAATTTAGGCCTCAAATGCGCATGGCGCTCTCACTTTGGAGCCCAGTCGTATTTCAAGGCAACAGTTTAGGGTCACATATGGGGTATCACCGTACTCTGGAGAAATTGTGTTACAAATTTTGGGGGGTATTTTCAGCTTTTACCCTTTTTAAAAATGTAAAATTTTTGGGAAAAGAAGCATTTTAGGTAACATTTTTTTTTTTTTTTTTTTTACATATGTAAAAGTCGTGAAACAACTGTGGGGTATGAAGGTTCACTTAACCCCTTGTTATGTTCACCGAGGGGTCTAGTTTCCAAAATAGTATGCCATGTGGGTTTTTTTTTGCTGTTCTGGCACCATAGGGGCTTCCTAAATGCGGCATGCCCCCAGAGCAAAATTTGCTTTCAAAAAGCCAAATTGTGACTCCTTCTCTTCTGAGACCTGTAGTGCGCCAGCAGAGCACTTTTCACCCCCATATGGGGTGTTTTCTGAATCGGGAGAAATTGGGCTTCAAATTTTTGGGGGTATTTTCTGCTATTACCCTTTTTTAAAATGTAAAACTTTTGGGAAACCAAGCATTTTAGGGAAAAAAAATTTTTTTTTACATATACAAAAGTCGTGAATCACCTGTGGGGTATTAAGGTTCACTTTACCCCTTGTTATGTTCCCTGAGGCGTCTAGTTTCCAAAATGGTATGCCATGGTTTTTTTTTTTGCTGTTCTGGCACCATAGGGGCTTCCTAAAGGTGACATGCCCCCAAAAACCATTTGTCGCTCCTTCCCTTCTGAGCCCTCTACTGCGCCCACCGAACACTTTACAAAGACATATGAGGTATGTCCTTAAAAATTGGGTTTCAAATACAAGTAAAAATTTTCTCCTTTTTACCCCTTGCAAAAATTGGGTCTACAAGAACATGCGAGTGTAAAAAAATTAAGATTGTGAATTTTCTCCTTCACTTTGCTGCTATTCCTGTAAAACACCTAAAGGGTTAAAACGCTGACAATGTCATTTTGAATACTTTGGGGGGGGGGTGCAGTTTTTATAATGGGGTAATTTGTGGGGTATTTCTAATATGAAGACCCTTCAAATCCACTTCAAACCTGAACTGGTCCCTGAAAAAAAGCGAGTTTCAAAATTTTGTGAAAAATTGGAAAATTGCTGCTGAACTTTGAGGCCCTCTGGTGTCTTCCAAAAGTAAAAACTTGTCAATTTTATGATGCAAACATAAAGTAGACATATTGGAAATGTGAATAAAAAAATTTTTTTATTTGGAATATCCATTTTCCTTACAAGCAGAGAGCTTCAAAGTTAGAAAAATGCAAAATTTTCTAATTTTTCATCAAGAAAGGATGCAAGTTACCACAAAATTTTACCACTATGTTAAAGTAGAATATGTCACGAAAAAACAATCTCGGAATCAGAATGATAACTAATGCATTCCAGAGTTATTAATGTTTAAAGTGACAGTGGTCAGAATTGTAAAAAATGTCCTTTAGGTGAAAAAGGGCTCAGTCCTTAAGGGGTTAATATAGATTCGCCGCAAATAAATTCGGATCGAAGCAAATTTTTTCCAAATATTCGGCCAATAGGCCGAATCGAATTTTTAAAAAGTTCGCTCATCTCTAATTAATTTTAACCAACAGACCTGAGGGAGTAACTAATGTGCAAGTAGAAGGATACATAGGAAATAGTGATCATAATAGAATACATTATAACTTGTTCTTCTATAAGGGAATCTCTTGAGGGGCCACAAAAACAATGAACTTTAGGAAGGCAAAATTCGATTAACTCAGAGAAGCCCATAGCAATATAAAATGGGATAATGTCCTCAAAAACAAGAATACTGACACTAAATGGGAGACTTTTACGTTAAGAGGGCAATAAATAATTTAAACTACTAAAACAGGACGGCAGTGAAGAAGCATTAAAAAGCTATAGAGAAAAAATGTTAAATATATAAAAAAAAAAAAACTGATAAAAGCTGCAAAAATCAAGACAAAAAGACTCATTGCAAAAGAGAGTAAAACTAACCCCAAAATGTTCTTTAGCTACATAAATAGCAAAAAGGTCAAAAATGAAACTGTAGGCCCTTTAAAAAATGATGAGGAAGAAATTATAAACGGGGATCAGGAAAAAGCAAATATATTAAACAAATCCTTCTCCACTGTATTCACTGAGGAAAAAGAAATGCCAGGTGAAATACAGTGAAATAAGGTAGACTCCCCAGTACAGGTCACCTGTCTAACCCAGGAAGAAGTACAGTGCCACCTACAAAGAATCTAAATAGACAAATCGCCAGGTCCAGATGGCATTCACCCCCGTGTTATTAAGGAATTAAGTAATGTAATAGACAGACCCCTATTTTTAATATTCAGGGACTCTATAGTGACAGGGACTGTTCCCCAGGACTGGCGCATCAAAAATGTGGTGCCAAGATTTATAAAGGGGTCAAAAGGTGACCCCCGGAATTATAGACCTGTTAGTTTAACCTCTGTTGTATGTAAATAGTTTGAGGGTTTTCTAAGAGATGCTATTTTGGAATATCTTGATAAAAATAAATGTATGACTCCATATCAGCATGGCTTTATGAGGGATTGGTCATGTCAAACTAACCTGATCAGATTTTATGAGAAGGTGAGCTCCAGACTGGACTAGGTGCAATCGCTGAATGTTGTATATCTGGATTTTTCCAAAGCATTTGATACAGTGCCACATAAAAGGTTGGTGCATAAAATGAGAAGGATTGGGCTGGGGGAGAATGTGTGTAAGTAACTGGCTCAGTGATAGGGAACAGAGGGTGGTTATTAATGGTACTTATTCTGATTGGGTGACTGTTACTAGTGGGGTACCACAGGGGTCCGTCTTGGGTCCTGTCCTATTTAATATATTCATTAATGACCTTGTAGAGGGGTTGAATAGTAAAGTAGCAATCTTTGCAGATGATACTAAACTCTGTAAAGTGGTAAACACAATAGAAGACAGTGAACTGTTACAAATGGATCTGGATAGGTTGGAGGTTTGGGCTGGGACGTGGCAGATGAGGTTCAATACTGATAAATGTAAGGTAATGCACATGGGGAAGAAAAATCCAAGCTGGGATTATGTATTAAATGGGAGCAGATTTAGGACGACTGACATGGAAAAGAACTTGGGATTCTTAGTTAATAGTAAATTTAGCTGTAGTGACCAGTGTCAGGCAGCTGCTGCCAAGGCAAATAAAATCATGGGGTGCATCAATGGGGGCATAGATGCCCACGACAAGGAAATAATTCTACCGCTGTACAAATCACTAGTCAGACCACACATAGAATACTGTGTACAGTACTGGGCACCAGTGTACAAGAAAGATATAGTGGAGCTGGAGAGAGTTCAAAGACAGGCAACCAGGGTAATACGGGGAATGGGAGGACTACAGTACCCAGAAAGATTATCAGAATTGGGGTTATTTAGTTTAGAAAAAAGAAGGCTTAGGGGAGACCTAATACCTATGTATAAATATATCAGGGGACCGTACAGAGATCTCTCCCATGATTTATTTATACCCAGGACTGTATCTATAACAAGGGGGCATCCTCTACGTCTAGAGGAAAGAAGGTTTCTACACCAGCACAGACGGGGGTTCTTTACTGTAAGAGCAGTGAGACTGTGGAATTCTCTGCCTGAGGAGGTGGTCATGGGGAACTCTGTAAAAGAGTTCAAAAAGGGACTGTATGCATTTTTGGAGAATAATAACATTGATCTAGGGATTTATTCTGACTGCCATATTTGGAGTCGGGAAGGAATTTTTACCTCTAGTATAAGGGTTTTTTGTCTTCATCTGGATTAACTCTGTAGGGACTGATTAGGGTTATAGGTTGAACTTGATGGACTCTGGTCTTTTTTCAACCTTATTAACTATGTTACTATGTTTATATAATGGGTGAGGGGGGGCTGGACTAAAGCCCATTAGTCAAGCTGTGGGTCATAGATTAAAGCTGGGGCTCTCTGGGAGGACATGTTACAACCAATCATATAACTGCATAACATAACATGTGACAGGGTTACTCACAGGTCCTTGACCTCCACAGGTCCTGTATACTATCTAGACATAAGGATCCTGTCTATGCTCTTAAGGGTACATACACTACATTTACTAAATTAACAGGCAAACAAGGAGAGTCCCTTTAGGGGAGCCCCCAGGTCATTGAGGGACTCAACCTGACAGGGCCTACAGGTAGTACAGGAACGTGTACCTGTACTGGAACATAAAAAAAAAACCTCGCTTAACATAAGTCGTCCTCAACGTAAGGTTCTGTCAGGCTTGAGGAACAAAATGGTCGTGGGGCCAGATGCAGTCCTGAGGCATTTTGTGGACAAATGTCCATTTCAGGCTGATGAAATAACAAATAACATTAGAGTCTTTGTATAATAGTCCATACACACTCTTATTTGAGTTGAACAGGATTGTGAACAGGATTGGTGGTTATATAAAAAAAAAAAATATATATATATATATATATATACATATATATATATATATATATATATATATATATATATATACACTGTTACTTTACTTGTAAGGACCTTTACTATGTACTTTATAGCTGGACTATGCATTTTATAGCTGAACTATGCATTTTATAGCTGGACTATGCATATTATAGTTAACTATACACAACTGACAATTTTGACTATGCATTTACTGACTTGCATAACTGTTTACTAGACAGAACGAGATTTTTGACTATGTTACATACTATGCACGTGATATACTGTACACGACTATACTATATACTTGACATTATTTACTAGACATTATATACATGACTAGACTTATGACTGTAGACTTAGAGTTGCGGACGGATTGGGTTGCCGGAGGCTTTCTGCCCAATGCCTTGGCTACTGGGGTCCCTTGGCATAAAACACATCTCCCCAGAACACTATTTTTGGTTTTGGGCTAGACATTTCTATGCTAGACATTTGATACAGATAACACTTTGACATTCATGTAACTTTTTACTGTTTATGTGCTTTAGGTTAGCTTCAGGAATATACTTACTGGCCAGGAAAGTTTCCTGTGCACGAACAGGATGATATGACATTAGATACATTAGACATGTTACTTTTAGTAGACTTTGTAATGTGAGTGATACAGCTCTACTTTATGTGACTGAAGTATACCTGACTTGTGTATACTGGACTATGTGTACATTAACTGTTTGTGTACTTTAGTCCTTGTATCTAGCGGGTATCTGCCCTAGCGTGGACCGTTAGGACCTACGCAGCACCATTTCCTGAAATTTGGGAACAGCAATCTCTTCAGGAGCTCTTGTCTCTGCTTGACTGGCGACGGGTTCCTCTCTTTCGGTAGCTGGAACAGGTGATGACTCTTGACTGACAGGTTGGACACTTGGAATAAGGGATTCTGACATGGGGGAAGCTTGAGCTGGCGGATTTACTATCGTTGGCTGTACAGGCCCACAGGCTAGTATGAACCCAAAGACTGCAGCTTGGTCTGGAGGGAACATGGGGTCATCCATGGATGGGGAAATTCCTTCTCCGGGCACATACTCCCTCACAGGCTTGACTGGGGGTGAAGGAGGCTGTGGTAACACTGGCAAATCTTCCTTGTGACACAACTTGATTCGGTTACGATGAACAACTTGAGGCTCGTACCCTGACTTCTGAATTGCATATACATCTGTATCGAGGTAGGGTACGGTGGTCACCATATAGGGCTCCGTTTCGCAGATGGAGTACAATTAATGGGTTCTCGGGAATTTCTTCAGCCAGACCTTATCCCCATCTGGAGAGGTTTGGCGGAGGCATAACTATTATAATCTTGCTGCTGCCTCCGTTGAGCCTCACCTATTTTTCTGTTGACATTTTCTTTTGCCTCCTGGATTCTCTTCTGGTGGTAGGAGACCCATTCCATAGAGGCTTGTGGAGAATTATTGAAAAGAACTTGGAGTCCAAACGCTCTATCTTTGGGTAGCTGGCCATGTTGGCCCATCATCAAATAGAATGCAGTGAATCCAGTGGAGCAATGTAAGGTATTATTATAGATCTCCAACAGTTCTGGTAACAGCCGAGGCCATTCTTCATGTTGGGACACAGACGCTGCTCGCAGCATGTGGATGACGACTTGGTTGATTCTTTCACAGAGTCCATTCCCTTGAGGGTGATAAGCAGTTGTTCTGTCTTGCAGGCATGAAATTGGCATAACTCCTGGAAGAGTTGAGCCTCAAAGGCCGTTCCCCGGTCGGTCAGGACAGACTCTGGACATCCGAGGATTTGCACCCAATGGAAGTAGAACATCTGTGCTGTGGTTTTGGCTGTATAGTAATCCACCTTTCACTCTGGATGGAATGGAGGGATGCTCTGACATCCCTGCGGCCATCCTTGGTGACATTCCAGACTGCACATTTGCTGAACCACTTTTCGATGTCACTTCGCATTCCAACCCAGTAGAACTGTCATCTGACAGTGGCTTCGGTCTTTTGGACCCCAAAGTGTTCCGACTGATCATGGTAGGCATTGAGGACCATAGCCGCGTCCCTTCGGGGAACCAGGATCTGGTGAAGTCTTTCACATGACACTGAATCCAAAGAGTTACGGTACAACAGTCCTTTGTGCACTAACAGCCGTTTCCTTTGTCGCTACAGACGCTTCAATTCGTAGTTGCTTTGAGCCCGGCTTAGACAGATTGATACCTTTTTCATTAGCAGGTAGTCCAACAGATCCCCCATGACTCGACTTTCGGCTTGCAGAGTCCTCCAGGTGTGTAAGCCTTCCTGGATTTTCTTGGACCTAGATTCGCCCTTTTCAAGGATGATTGCACAATTATGACCGACGAATCTCTGGTAAAATGGGGGCATCTCCATGTCTTCCCACTCGACTTGGACTGATGGTTCCTCGCTAGGGGTCATCTGAGACAATACATCTGCATTGACTTGCCACTCCAGTACTTTATGGTGAATTCGTTATTGGCTAGTCTCGAGGCCCACCGCTGTTCGATGGTACCCAGTTTAGCAGTGTTTAGGTGGGCCAGTGGATTATTATCCATATAGACAGTGAACGGTGTGGCGGCCAAGTAGTCCTTAAACTTCTCAGTCACAATCCATACGAGGACTAGGAGCTCCAACTTGAATGAGCTGTAATTGGCATTATTCTTCTCGGCTCCTCGCAGATTTCGGCTGGCATAGGCTATTAATCGTTCCTGTCCTCCATGGACTTGGGATAGGACTGCCCCTAATCCTTCAAAGCTGGCATCCGTGTACAATCAGAATGGCTGACTGTAGTCTGGATATGCCAGGATGGGAGGTTTTGTCAGCAGGTGCTTCAGGGCTTGGAAGGCCGTTTCTTGCTCCTTGGTCCATTCCACAGGTAGCTTCCCACTGTAGTTTTCTTTTGCTGTGCCTCGTAGGAGAGATGTGAGGGGCTCGGCAATCTGAGCAAAGTAAGGAATGAAGCGGCGGTAATAGTCAGCAAATCCCAGGAAACTCCTTATATCCCTCACAGTGCACGGGGTAGGCCAGTTCTTGACTATTTCCACCTTGTCAGGATTAGGCTGGACTCCCTCGGCACTGACAACATGACCAAGGCAGTGTACCTGTGGTTTGAGCAGATTGCACTTGGACGGCTTGACCTTCGGTGTGTGTTTAATCAATAAAGAAATATATGGGTCAGGGGGCTCACACTATAAATATATATCGAGGTAACTTTGTTGCACGTAACTCACGTGCCAAAAATAGAAATAAATAAATAAATATGGTACAGTCCTCAAGATATATAAATTAATATGACATTGAATTATAAAAATTATAAATATAAAAATTACAGATATGCAGACTAGTTGTACATTGAAATAATATTTATTAGATAAAGAATAAAATATAAAAAGGTATATACAGTCCAAGCAGGGCCCTTGCTATGGACTAGTATACAATTGGGTAATAAAAAGGGAAAAAATATATGGGTAAAAAATAGTGAATGGATGGATGAAACAGCCACCTATATGTGCATTGATTCCTGTTACTGCAGTGATTTGATACAGTATTGATACAATGTTGCAATGTTGCAATTGCTTACTGATCCACAGTAAAGTACATATAGTTGGAACTGGTGCTTAGCACCGCTCACCGCTCCGCTGATGGATTAGGTCCCAGGATGGTAGCTCTGTGGATAGTAGAGCTCCGTGCTGCAGACTGGCATGGCTGGGCAGCCGGCTTGATGTTGATGTCCGCGGGTGGATGGATTCCCGGTGACCTCCAGGTATGGCACGGCATGCGCCCAGCTAAGTGGTTATTTGTAAGGATGCGATGGTTGGAGCAGTGAATAGATGTACATGTTCCGTAGTGCTGCCGGGCAGCGCCCTCGTGGCTAGGTGTGTGCTCCTGTACAGTGGTTCCAATATAGGGGGGTTCCAGCTGTTGCAAGTGAAAATGTGCATGAACAGAGATAGTAGTCTTTGTAAGGTGGTCTGTATGGTTCAGGTATGTTAGCTAAACGCGTTTCGAGGAGACCCCTTCTTCAGTAGCTGTATATGCTACTGAAGAAGGGGTCTCCCCGAAACACATTTAGCTAACCTACCTGTAAAATACACTGTATGTATACTCCCACTTTAGTTAGAATTATGAAATACATTGACTGTAAAAAATAAATTAAAAAAAGAGAGAATATAACACAAAAATAATGCACAACATTTCAGTAATTTCTATATTAAATGGCTTGACCTCAAAAAAAGCGGGTATTAAACATGACCACAGAAAAACATGTGAAAAATTTCTTGTAGACCAGAGGAAGAATGTTGAAAAAAGTGTTCATACCATAAATGTCACATGAATAAGAGATAAAAGTAATAGGTGCTGTAAGACTTGCAAAATAGATAAACAGGTTACAGAGTCCATTTACTTGTCAGATAACTAGCAATTTCTGTACCTTTAGAATTTCAATATCTCAAGATGCAATGATTCACTATGAACCTTTTTGTTTTATATCAGTGAACAAATCTGTCCTGTATATGTAATGGGCGCAGATGCAGTACAGATTAGTCAGTGCAGTTATCAGACCTATGTCTTGTAATCAGTCCTAGATCTGTGTAGTGAATCACATGACCAGTAAACTAATAACCAACTAAGGCACCATTTCATACCTCTACCATAATATACTGACTGTAGGGGTCAAAGAAACTGGCTGAACAACTCCTTAGATGCCTCATCCAATAGCAAACACTTCATCTAAAGGCGTACCCCGTTGCTAGACATCTTGGATAGGGGATAAGATGTCTGATCACGGGGTCCCACCGATGTGCAGAAAAACCGGTGTTCTGATGGGTTCTGGGTTTGATAGGTTGTGGTCGTGACATTACGCCACGCCCCATCTATTCATGTCTCCCATAGACATTAATGGAGGAGCGTGATGTCACGAGGGGGTGTGGAGTGACATCATGACCACTGCCAACCGAACCCAGGGGATAAGATGTCTAGCAACAGAGTACCCCTTTAAGTGTTTAAAAAAATGGATTGGGATACCTCTGTAGCCCATTGGTGCTCTGCAAATGCATTTATGGGTTCCATGGCAACCAGAAGCTTAACAAATGTCCTCAGGCCTATTACAAGGGTTCTATAATAAGTGACATTTTATTTTTTAACTCCATCCCCCCCCCCCCCCACCAAAAAAAACATTGACAGGCCATGACAAGTCATTGGCCTTTAAACGTCAACAATCTGGCCTTAAAATTAGGGACCACCATTCTTTAATATTTGCAGACTATTCAGCAAGAGTTACAAAAAAAGACAAAAAAGACAGATTTAATAAAGGAAGAAAAAATCCCCAAGAAATTGTGGTGTAATCCACTGATACTTGGAATTTTCAGCATTCGTGTAAGTTTTGTGTAGGTTTTTGTGCAAGTTCCGAGTATCAGTGGATTGTGCTGCATTTCCTGGGGATTTTTTTCTGCCATTAGCGAATATATTCCTCCATAGGTCGATCACAGATCATACACAGACTCCTTGAAACTGCACCACTACAGTTTGCAAGTAAGGAAATGCAGGCAGGACTACAGCTCAGCACAGTGTATAGTAGAGTTCAGCACCGAGAACTGAAGGTGGGGGGGGGGGGGGGGGGTAGTGCGGTCTCAACCCATCACACACTGAACTGCTTTTGACTGTATGTAGCAGAGCAAGAGAAGTTCTCCCCAGCAGGGCTTTAGATAATGTCATGTCTGCTGGGGAACGCCCCTTCCCAGTCTGTGGAGCTCACTGAGACTGAGCCAAAAATACAGAGTGATATCAAGGTAGAAAACAAAAAAATAATAAAAATAAAGAAGGGGGTGGTTTATCATGAAGAGGTGAGTGAAATGGGAGGAATAAGAAAAATGATGACAGGTACTCTTTAAGTCCAGTAAGGTGCCCCCTCTGGTAGGGCCTGCACCATTTAGGACAGATAGTACGTTATCTTTAGCTAGAGTCCAAAACCTGTTTTAATTATAAGATTTACAGGTCTTAGCTTCCCAGTTTATATCTGGATAGGTAAAGTTCCCCATAATAACCACCTCATTATGATTTGCAGCCTTATGTATTTGCCTCAATAATTGATTTACTACCACTTCCATTATATGTGTCAGCTTACAGAGAACACCAATCAGTATTTTATTATTTTTCTCCCCATATATTTCTACCTATAAAGACTCCACATTAACATTCTCCTCACAAATATCTTAGCCTGAGCCTGTAGTGCCTTACGAAAGTTGAGGAAGATGACCAGGAGGCTACATTTTATCAACCAGGTGGACTTGTTGCCTTTTCGCCACAGATGTTATTGTCCAAGGCTTGAGGAGGTTCTTTCCCTTCTACTATATATGCTTCTGAAAGAGCGGCTTTAACCCAGCATCCTAAAGTATCCTTAGATGCCTTCTGACCTTTCCTCAGCCTGCAAAACGATATGAATAAAATTTGACATGGTTCAAATAAATAACAGGGGAGCTCTCTTTATATCAAGAGTAAACTGTAACTGGATTAGGATAAAAGACTGGAAGTACTGATTCTCTGTTGATGTTAATCAGAGATGCCACTTTTGGTAAAAAAGAAGGTACAGTTCTGATACAAACCTGTTCCGGAAGAATCTTGAGGTATGGATCTCTAGATGTTAAGGCCTAGAGTTTACCAAGTCTTTTGTCGCAGGTAATGGCCATAAGGAAGAGTACTTTATAAGACAACCAAATAATATCAGCCTCATGTAATGGTTTGAATGGGAGACAAATATGGCCATTTGAGACAAGAGAGAGATCCAAAAACAGATCCCTCCAGGACAGCACAGGATAGAGCTGGCGCACAAGACTTGAGAGGTAAAAACTGATTTATTTTACCCGGCATGCAACACGTTTTGCTAGATAACCAGCTTCATCAGGCATGTTGGAAAAGGGGAGGACTAGGGATATTTATACAGAAACATTAACCCATACATTGCTGGTAAAAAACACACAATATACAGGAAAAAACAAATACAGACCATAAAATATTTTAAAAAGAATTATCATTAAAAGAAGGGTGGGAAGCAGTTGATGCTAACTCGCGTTCTCGATCATCTCATTTAATCCTTCAGGAAAAAGGGAACATAATGAAAAAATCCAAAAGGATTCTCTGTTGATTAATGTTTGAAAACGGTTTCTTGCAGCTGATGGTATAACTTCAATAACTTTCAATTTCAAACATTCAAAATTCCCTGCATGTATCTGACAAATATGTCGAGAGACACTATGCAGCATGAACTGCTTCCCTACATTAGACCGGTGTTTGTTCATGCGGGACCACACAGTATGAATAGTGCGGCCCACATATTGTAAACCGCATATACAAGAGAGGAGGTAAACAGCATAGCTGCTCTCACAATCCTGTAACCCATTAATTAAAAAGTACCTTTTCGAAACATTCGAAGTAAAGCTGTCACTTTTATCAATCATAGTGCAGCATTTACACCTAGCCTTCCCACATATGATGGTACCATTGCCCCATTCTGCAAATTTAAGGGCATCAAAGGGATTGTGTCTCAGACCATCACTAGGGGCAACCAAATTCCGCAGATTTTTGGACCTGCGGAATGTGACACCCGGGTGGTCTGCCAAAACATCCCTCAAAATTGGATCTCCTTTTAGTATATACCAATATTTATTCATGATTGTTTTTATTTTAGATGCTGCACAGTTAAAATTGGTAATGAAATTATGACAATAGCGATAATTAATCTTAGTATTTCTCCCTACAATCTCCTGGTTAGAGTTATCAATGGTCACGTTTTTAGGGGTTAATAAGTCTCGCTGTTGATGTATTTTTACTCGATTGAAAGCCTTATTAAGTATGCATTTAGGATAATGTTTTTCTCTAAAACGATTCTGCAGAACACGGGACTGCTCAATAAAATCCAGATTAGAAGTACAATTTTTACGGATTCGTAAAAATTGCCCATAGGGCACATTGCAAATCCACTGTGGATAATGAGAACTGTTGAAATCTAGCAGGCTGTTAATATCAACAGGTTTAAAAAAACGTTTTAGTTTTTATACTACCATCAGAATCCTTTCTAAATTGTACATCCAAAAAAATCAATAGAGGAAGGGGAACAGTGTAACGTAAATTTGAGACCCCCAGGTGTTTGTGTTGAGTGTATCCACAAACTCCTGGGCTTGTAATATGGACCCTGTCCAAATAATGAACAGGTCGTCGATATATCGCCTTAAGGTGACCTCAAGGGATCTGGCCCTTGGAATAAGTTCCGTTTTTGTTTCTTCTGCTGCCCATCTTAAAAATTTGAAATCATAGCACCTAAAATGAATGTAAAATCAAAGAAATTAGACGCGTTTCGAACTATCTGGTTCTTAGACATGGCCATGACTAAGAATCGGATAGTTCGAAATGCGTCTGCGTTTCTGTGATTTTACATTCATTTTGGGTGTTATGCTTTCAGATTTTTAAGATGGACCATTAAAGTTTGAAGTTTGAATTTTTATATTTTTGGCAGCTGGATATTACCCTTTTGTGGATTATTATTTGGATCTATTCCTGGGGAAACAGCTCTGCAATTGCCCTGTGCTTCCACCTCTTTACTATTGAAAGCTCAGTGAACATCTATAGAGCGGTGAGCTGGCTACAACACTTGTCCTGAGTTCACAGTGGTATTCGAGCACTACATCACATATATACATCAGCATACCAAAAAAACAAACAAGGTATACCATTAACCCCTTAAGGACCGGTGGTTTTTCCGTTTTTGCATTTTCGTTTTTTGCTCCTTGCCTTTAAAAAAATCATAACTCTTTCAATTTTGCACCTAAAAATCCATATGATGGCTTATTTTCTGCGCCACCAATTCTACTTTGTAAAGACATCAGTCATTTTGCCCAAAAATCTACGGTGAAACGGAAAAAAAATCATTGTGCGACAAAATTGAAAAGAAAAACGCTGTTTTGTAACTTTTGGGGGCTTCCTTTTCTACGTAGTACATTTTTCGGTAAAAATGATACCTTATCTTTATTCTGTAGGTCCATACGATTAAAATGATACCCTACTTATATAGGTTTGATTTTGTCGGACTTCTGGAAAAAATCATAACCACATGCAGGAAAATTAATACGTTTAAAATTGTCATCTTCTGACCCCCTATAACTTTATTTTTGCGTGTATAGGGCAGTATGAGGGCTCATTTTTTGCGCCGTGATCTGAAGTTTTTAACGTTTTTTTTTGCATTGATAGGACTTATTGATCGCTTTTTATTCATTTTTAAATGATATAAAAAGTGACCAAAAATGCACTATTTTGGACTTTGGAATTTTTTTGCGCGCACGCCATTGACCAAGCGGTTTAATTAATGATATATTTTTATAATTCGGTCATTTCCGCACGCGGTGATACCATATATGTTTATTTTTATTTTTATTTACACTTTTTTTTTTTATGGGAAAAGGGGGGTGATTCAAACTTTTAATAGGGGAGGAGTTAAATGATCTTTATTCACTTTTTTTTTGCAGTGTTATAGGTCCCATAGGGACCTATAACACTGCACACACTGATCTTCATCATTGATCACTGGTTTCTCATAGGAAACCAGTGATCGACAATTCTGCCGCATGACTGCTCATGCCTGGATCTCAGGCACTGAGCAGTCATTCGGCGATCGGACAGCGAGGAAGCAGGTAGGGACCCTCCCACTGTCCTGTAAGCTGTTCGGGATGCCGTGATTTCGCCGTGGCTATCCCGAACAGCCCACTGAGTTAACCGGCAGCTTTCACTTTCGGTTTTAGCTGCGCGCTATTAGCGGCGGGTCCCGGCTTCACTATGACGCCGGGCCCGCCGTGATATGATGCGGGGTTACCGTGTAACCCCGCGTTATATCAGGAGAGCAGGACCAAGGACGAACCGGTACGTCCTTGGTCCTTAAGGGGTTAAAGGGGTTTAACCATGATCCACAGCAAACTTAACCCCTTAAGGACAATCAATGTAAACCCTAGTGCTTGTTACTTAACGCACCAGAATATACATTTATATCCCGTACATAAAGAGAGCACAGGACCTGCACTTACATTATGAACAGTGGGTCCCAGTTGGTATCAGAATCTGGAACCTTGCCGGTAATCAGTGATTACCCTAATGTCCGCCATTTACCCTTCAGTTAAGTAAATAAGCTCCTCCCCCAATAGGAAAAATTTAAATTAGCATTTAGTATCGGTACTGTGTAGATGTCTGAACTATTAAAATATAATGTTATGGATCCCTTACGGTGAATGGCGTAAATGTAAAAAATGTATAAAAAATGTAAAAAATTTTATTTCAAAATAAAATACAAAAAACTGCTTAATGGTCACATCTAGGGATGAGCGAATCGAATCTGACGAATCCAAATTCGTTATGAATTTCTGGAAAAATTTGATTTGCAACGAATGTGAATGCCGCCACGATTCTATTCATATGAATCCCCTTCATTAAACTCCATTTAGTGCAGTCCAGGCTCCAGGGCATCTAAAATGGCAGATAAACATGTGAGGACATGGGGCAAGGAACTCTGGGAAGGCGGGAACAAGGGTAGGCGGGATGACCCTGAATCACATGCAGGATGCAGCCTATCAGCAGCCAGTCACCCCTGTGATGTCACAGCCCTATATAATCGGCAGACATATTGCGGGCAGTCACTTCAGCCTTTCGCTGCATAGAGATAGATAAGGACAGACAGCGCTGTGTGTTGCACAGAAAAGCTTTTTCCAGCAGCGATTCACCTCCTAGTCAAGTCAGCGTTCTATTGCACAGAGAGAGGGACAGAGAGCAGTGTGTGTTTTACAGAAAAGCATTCTTACTGCAGCGATTCACCTCCCAGTCACCGTCTACGGCGTTCTATTACAGAGAGCAGTGTGTTGCATAGAAGAACAGCAGCGATTCAGCTCAAGCACAAATCCTGCCTAGAAGCACTGATGGGGAAGGGAGTGAGATTGAGAGAGAGCGTGCAATTTTGGGTGTAGTACACAGCGACTGTGTGCTGCAGCACTGGTGTTTACTTCTGGTGTTGTGCACAAATACATTTTTAAGCGTACTGTAGCGCATTTTTCTCCCCTCATAAGTGCATAGCACATACGTACATCTAAGTGGTGTACTTGTTCTTGTTAAAGTCTCAAGGGCCTAGATACTGTGAAAGGCCAGGCAAAAGTACTTACCGGCTGTTGTTGTACACACATACTTTTTTAAGCGTATTGTAGCGCATATTTCTGCCCTCATAAGTGCATAGCACATACATACATACAAACATACATCTAAGTGGTGTACTATTTTGTTCCTGTTAAAGTCTCAAGGGCCTTGATACTGTGAAAGGACAGCCAAAAGTACACACCTGCTGCTGTTCTAGACAAATACTGTTTTAAGCGTAGTGAAGCTTATTGTACTCACCTCATATACGTACTAAGTCAGGCATAGAAGTGCCAGGACATACACAGAGGAGTGGCAGAGGCCTAAATTCATCAGGCGCAGGCAGAGGTCGCAGCAGACTAAGTGTGAGTGGCAGCAGGAGTCGCAGTGAGATGCATGATCTCCCGGTATCAGCTAGCGATCGTGTCTCGACCAGCAACGCATTTGCCGTCATTGATTGGTTAACACGGGCATCCACTTCCTCACAAGTGACATCTAATATCCCCAAGTCAACAGTCGGTTGGTTCGTCAGACACAGCCCTCAGTTGGCATGGCCTGGGAGCAGCCCCTGTCCTCCCATTGCCTCTGTCCTATGCTGTTCCCTCCCCTATAGAAGTATCTTATGCTGTGGGTTCAGCTACACTATTCACTGAGGATGATCTAATAGAGGACAGTCAGCAGCTACTGCCCAGCCAAGAAGTGGAGGAGACATCCGCCGCTTCCTCCGCTAGGCGGGCAAGTAGTGATGAGGAGAGTGACGTGGGAGGTGGTGTTGCCAGCGTTCAGAGTCCTAAAGCAGACACTGTTGAGGAACCTGAGGAGGACATCAGTGACGTGCAAACACTTGTTGATGATGATGAAGCTGATCGCAATTGGGAGCCGGGTGCAGAAGGGGATTCATCATCATCAGAAGAAGAGGGTTGTAGGTTGCCTGTGAGGCAACAGCTGAGCCAGCAAGGTGGTAGCATGGTTGGCAGTCAGCATGGTGACAGAAGTGGAAATTCTGGAGCAAAATGTCCCTGGAGGAGACCACCTGCTTCGCAGAAGCCTACCTTCCTGGGAAGTAGTGGAACAGGAGCTGGCAGCAGTAGCAGTCAATTAGTGCTGACTTTTGGTGGGAAAATCAGCAACTCGACGGTGTGAAAGTTTTCATTAAGCATCCGGAGGAGGTTAACATAGCCCCATGCAAGATGTGTCGGCAGAAGGTAAAGCGTGGCTAGGGTCCCAATGTTGGCACCACAGCCCTGCATCAACATATGCTGCACCACCATAAAGTGGCCTGGGAGAACCGTGGCTATGATGTGGTGGTCCAGCCTGCTGCATCACCCAGTGGCACGCTGCTCCCGGTTTCAGCCAGCCAAGGCTCCACCACATCAGCCGAAGGAGAACTGTGTGTCATACCCTCCTTCTGTTGCTTCAGATGCTCCTGCTCTTCCTACTTTGAGTCAGTCATTCTGCCAGCAATCCATCGGCAATGCCATGTCCAAGAGACAAGAGTATGCACCCACTCACCCAATGGCACAGAAGCTGAATGTGCTCCTGTCCAAGTTGCTGATTCTGCAGTCCCTCCCTTTTCAAGTGGTGGACTCTGCACTTTTCAGAGAACTGATGGCTTATGCCGAGCCGAAGTGGAGAGTCCCAAGCTGTCATTTCTTTGTGAAGAATGCAGTACCAGCCCTGCACAATTTTGTAGAAGAGAAGGTGGGCCAGTCCTTGAGCCTGTCAGTGTGTACCAAAGTCCATGGCAGCACCGACATCTGGTGCTGTAGCTATGGTCAGGGACAATACATGTCCTTTACAGTCCACTGGGTGAATGTGGTTCCTGCACAGCCACAACAGCAACTTGGACAGGGCATGCCGCTTCCTCCTCCATGCTCTCAGGCCGTTGGTCCTGTGACAGTGTGCGACTGCTGCCTCATCCTCCACCGTGTCCTCAGCCTCCACTGCATGGATAAGTCTCAGTGCCCCTTCAGCATACCATATGTGCAGGGCACGGCGGTGTCATGCTGTTCTTCACATGGTTTGCCTTGGCGAACGGAGTCACACAGGGGAGGAACTGCTGAAAGTAATTCATAAAGAAATCGGAGCAGGGCTTACTCCACGAAAACTGGAAATGGGAACCAAGGTGACTGACAATGGGAACAACATCTTGTCTGTGCTGCGAAAAGGAAGGCTTAGCCAGGCGCCCTGCATGGCACATGTGCTCAATCTGGTTGTCAAGCGGTTCCTGAAGTGTTCCCCCCCATTTGCAAGGAATCCTAACAATGGGAAGGCAACTTTGCATGCATTTCAGCCACTCGTACACCGCAAAGCACACCCTTCTTGAGTCTGATTTGCGACACTGCCACATGTTGGAATTCCACCCTCCAGATGTTGCACCGACTATACGAACATAGAAAAGCCATCACGGATTTCTTGATGATCCAAGCGGATAGGGGGGCTCCCCTGTGTAACTTCAGTGTCAACCAGTGGCAGCTGCCGTTTGCTAAGGCCCTTTGAGGACAGGATTACAGGATGAACTACGTCATTCCACTGATTCAACTCCTAGAACACATGCTGAAAATTATGGCTGGTCAGGGCACTGGAGACAAGGCACCTACATCTCATGACCACATGAGCCCTGTGGGGGCTCCTCATGCTTTCGGCGCTGTGTCATTCAGCCACTATATGTTCTCCTTATGCTGCCGCCACCTCCACGCTGTGTCATTCAGCCACTATATGGTCTCCTCATGCTTCAGCCACATCCATGCTGTGTCATTCAGCCAATATATGTTCTCCTCATATTGCTGCCACCTCCACACTGTCATTCAGCCACTATATGGTCTACTCATACTGATGCCACCTCCAGGCTCGGTCATTGTGCCTCTCTGTGACAGTGATTCTAATAGTGACGTCTCTGATCTGCATGCCATCCTGAATAACAGTATTATTTCACTAACCCAGCACTCACTCTATACATGTTACAGCAAGGCAAAGTGTTCTACACCCCTATTGAGGCTCTCTGTAGGCCAGAAATAGCTGTTTTTAATAGCGATTCGCCACAAATAAATTCGGACCTAGCTAAATTTTTTCGTAAAATTCAGCAAATCGGCCAAATTGAATTTTTCAAAAATTCGCTCGTCTAGTCACATCACATCCTACAAAAATGTATTTAAAAAATCACAAGCAAAAATGGTACTGCTAAAAAAAAAAGATCACAGTGCAAAAAATAAGCCCTCATACAGCCTCGTATACAGAAAAATGTGAAAGTTATGGGCGTCGGACTAGGGCAATTTTAAACACTTATTTTGTTAAAGTTTTTTTTTTTTTTTTAAAGCAGTGGAACAAAAAAGCATGTAAACATGGGTATCATTTTAATCATATTCCCAACCCCATATCCCGACCTCCTATCCCTTCCTCATATCCCGTCCTCCTATTTCGACTTCCTATCTCGACCTCCTATCCCGACCTCCTATCTCGACCTCATATCCAGACCTCCTATCCCTTCCCCATATCTAGAGATGAGCGAACTTACAGTAAATTCGATTCGTCACGAACTTCTCGGCTCGGCAGTTGATTACTTATCCTGCGTAAATTAGTTCAGCCTTCAGGTGCTCCGGTGGGCTGGAAAAGGTGGATATATTCCTAGGAAAGAGTCTCCTAGGACTGTATCCACCTTTTCCAGCTTGTGTGTGTGTGTGTGTGTGTGTGTGTGTATATATACACACACACATATATATATATATATATATATATATATATATATACACACACACACACACACACACACAGGGGCGGGAATTTATGCGTGCAGTTGTTTGCTCAATGAAAAACAATTACCGGTAAGAGTAAATTATGTTTTCCCTATCGCCCACAACGGCACTCTTGTAGAGTAGATTATACTATATTTGGGAGAGGAGGGGGGGGGGGGGGGAGAACTACTGCCTGGAGAACCTTTCTACCAAAAGAAAGATCCTCATCCCTCATCAGATTAAGTCTATAATGCCGAAAAAGGTATGAGGCGAACTCCAAGCCTCACAAATTTGTTCTGGGGAGGCTGAAGCCCTCTCAGCCCTAGTGGAATGTGCTGTAAAACCCACCGGTGTCGGAACACCTGCTTCTGAATAGGCTAAGTGAATAGCTTGTTTGATCCATCTGGCTACCATTCTAGAAGAAGCTGCCTTCCCCTTGTTTATACCCTGAAACTGTAGGGAAGACTTTCTCCAATTTTTAGAAGCATGAAGGTAAGATAACAGACATCTTTTAACATCTAAGCAATGGAAACTTTTTTCCCTATCATTCTTAGGGTTACCACAAAACGACGGTAAAGTAACCATCTGGGACCTATAGAAATTTGACACAACCTTGGAAAGGAAAACAGGATCAGGAAATAACACCACTTTATCTTCAAGAATAGTCATATAGGGTTCATTAATAGAGGACCACGTAATCTCTTCCACTCTCCTAGCCAATGTTATGGCTAGTAAGAAGGTGAGCTTAAAGGAAAACTGTCAGCTTGCTCCCCCTGCACTAACCAGCAGTACTGGCTGGTAGTGCGGGGGACACTGATCAGTTTGATGCCTTTTATGCATGGATCCGCCACGCTGTACGGCCCAAATCGTTTTTCTGTATATGCTAATTAGGTGCTAACTGGCACAGGCGGCGTAACTGGCACTCTGACGGTGACAGTTTTCAGTCAGAGTCTTAATGGGCAATTCCTGAATGGGTTCAAAAGGAGATCTAGTTAAACTATTCAGGACTAAATTAAGATCCCAGGGAGGTTAAGATGGTTTGACTACTGGACTCAATCTAACCGCTGCTTTAAAGGGGTACTCCGCTGCCCTGTGTCGGAAGCTCCGCTCCCCAGCATCCGTAAGTTTATTGTTCCGGACGCTGTGTGCGAGCTTCCGTGTTCAGGGCTGCCCCTCGTGACGTCACGCCCTCCCCCTCAATGAAAGTCTATGGGAAGGGGTCGTGACGGCCATCGCGCCCCTTCGCATAGACTTTCGCTGAGGGGCGGCCCTGAACATGGAAGCCCGCATACAGCATTCGGAACAATAAACTTCCGGACGCTGGGGAGCGGAGCTTCCGACAAAGGGCAGCGGAGTACCCCTTTAATGAATCTTTTGACCCAAGGGTGCTCAGCAAACTTATAATAAAAAAAATGCACTAAGTGCAGAAACCTGAACCTTAATGGTGCTAGGACAGAGCATTTTGTCCAGGCCTGCCTGTACAAAAAGCTCTGTCCTAGCACCATTAAGGGTCAGATGAAGATTGGAAATCTCTGGATGAAACACTGGGCCCTGGCTGAGAAGGTTCGGCGATTCTGGGAGGATCCAGGGAGGTACAATGGAGAGCTTCCGGAGCCGTGTGAACCAGACCCTTCTTGGCCAGAAGGGGGCAATAACTATTACTGTGGCCTTGTCTGGTTTTATTTTTCTGAGGACTCGAGGTAGAAGTCTGATGGGAGGGAAGGCATACAAAAGACCCTCTCCCCAATTCTGAGAAAAAGTATCTATGAGAAATAATCAACTAGACGTAAATATGTTAGGTCCCACGTCAGACCACGCTTAAGCGTAATTCCACCCAGCATTCGAATATGTCAAAAGAACAGAAAAAGTATAAGTGTTCAGGGTAGTGCATAAAAATTAACTTTTATTTGGATCATTTCAAAATCACCCAAAAAAACGTGTTTGATTCCAACACCATTAAAAAATAGAATAGATGTAGACCATCAGGAGCAGTAACCTTCCAGGATCGGAGGAGACGCTCAAACTGTGCCACAGCTACTTAGTAACTATAAGTTACCAAAGTTAGCAGCATATCATACCACTATTATATTATACCACCGACGCGTTTCTGCCATGAATTTATATGGCGTCCTCAGGGAGGCATATAATATGTACAGAGAAGATAAGTCAGATTGACAGGTATTATGTATATACAATCGGTATATCAAATCAAAGGAAGTATTAAAGAGGTCCTTGGCGTAGGAAACAGGTCATCCATCTGCAATAACAATATTCTCATATCACTATAAATCCTGTAGGGAAAAGCAGCAGGTATATATAAATAACAAGACTCTGTCCCTGTATTATAGGCCAGGACTCTATCCGTTGGTCCACCTGTAAGAAAAGCAAAAATACACTATTCAAGGTTGCGCCCTGCAGGAGAAAGTCTGGATCACGTATCATCATTGATCCAAAGTTTACTCACGGATCCCTGGTTTGCGGGGCGGGCGCGACAACCTGCTGTGGCGCAGGGAGCTGGCTCCGTCCAGCTCTGTTCACTCTGGTGTGTGAACTGTCGGCGTCTGTCGTCACTTCCGGCAAGGGCCGGAGGTTATATGCGCGCCACTGCGCCCGTTCTCTGTGACGCGCTGAACAGAGGGGGCGTGTCCAATAAGGATATACAGTGGCATTCATTCTGAAGCCTCCGTTCCGGATTATGACGATTTTAAAGTTAGGGCTTATAGGCCGTTTAGCCGTGCATCAATTTCTACATTCATGGGCACTGAGATTATTAATACATTACTAAATTGTCGCAACCAACCCCAGTTTTTTGAGAGGGAATAAGTTGCGACAATTCATCTGAGATAAAGTTACTTTTATGTAAATGTAGCTGTCAACATTGTGCATTTAGTGCAACATTAATACAGTAGAGAGAGGCGCCTAAATCTGTCATGAGTAAGGGGTGTATTAAAACCAAGGGCAGGGTATGTATACAAGTACAGTCCTGAGTAAAAGTGGAAGGTATTGTAGAGCTGGGGGGGGGGGGGGGATAGTTATAATTCCCCCCCATCTCCACAACAGCCCAAACTGGGCAGGGTGAATGGTAGTAGGTGGGACAGTCCCTAACCAAGGGGGTCCCTATAGTAAGGGGGGGGGCGGGAACAAGGCGTGGGCCTAAAGGATCTACACTGTCCCTAAATTGCCCTATTCTTTAACCCTAAAGCCTAGGCGGGGTGGCCGCCCTAAAAAGGGCGGTCCCGCTCAGGAACCTCCTATTAGGTGACTATATGCCCTATAGTAGATAAGAGGTGACTACTAAATCCTGTTGACCCTCTAAGGTCGTCCCTATCTACCTAGGAGTCACCCATTGTCCCACCACATACCATTTATAAGAAACACCCGAAATTTAAATGTTCATTTAGACCTTTGGGGGCCATTGAGTCAAGTTGATAAATCCAGCGGCATTCCCTTTGGAGTAGAAGTGTATCTGTATGTCCACCCCTCTGAGAGGGGATAATCCGGTCAATCCCCATGAATTTAATTGATCTCAGGTCCCCCAAATGCTGTTGGTTGATATGGGTTGCCACAGATGTATCTCGATGGTTTCTTATGTCCCCAATATGCTCAAGAATTATTTTTCTGAATTCCCTCATAGTCTTCCCCACATATATGTGGGGACAAGTGCATATTCCAATATATATGATGCATTTGGATGAACAGTTAATGAATTCTCTAATGGGTATCACTTCTCCCTGTATGTTGGGTACCTTGTCACTCTTCTCAACATATTGGCATGCTCTACAATGGCCACATCTAAAGCAGCCTGAGATATCTGATAGTCTATTGAGCCAGTTTTGTGATGTCTGTTCTGGTTCAAGATGGCTCCGGACCACCAGATCTCCTATGCTCTTGCCCCGTCGATATGTGATTTGTGGGTTCGGGCCAACAATATCCCGGAGGTCCGGGTCCATCCCTAGGATATTCCAGTGATGATTAATAATTTCTCTCACTTGAGGTGCCCTTCTGTCGAAGGTGCCAATGATTCTAGCACTTGTGGATGTGTCAGTCCTAGTTCTTGGTATAAGAAGCTCATTTCTAGGTGTTCTAAGTGCTGACTGGTACGCCCTGGACAGTATGTGGTCCGGATACCCTCTATTGGTGAACCTCTGCCTCATGACAGCCGCCTCTCTCTTGAAATTTGTGTGTGACGAACAGTTCCTCCTGAGGCGGAGGTACTGCCCTTTGGGGATCCCCCTGGGGAGCCCGGGTGGCAACTCTCCCACCTCAGGAGGCTGTTCGTCGCTGTTTTCTTCCGATATATTGTACTCTGGACTATGTTATTCCTATCTCTGTAAATTTTTACATCCAAGAAGTTAATTTCTTTGTCCTGAGTTTCATATGTGAAAAAGAGACCCAATTGATTTTTGTTTATAGAGTCTACCAGACTTCCGAATTCCTCCCTACTGCCACTCCAGATTATAAACACATCATCTATAAAACGGAGCCACGTCAGGGCTCGCTCACAGAAATGCTCCCTCTCATCATTGAATAGGCAGGTTGCCTCCCACCATCCTAATGTCAGATTAGCGTAACTGGGCGCACAGGGGGACCCCATGGCGGTCCCCCTGATCTGATGATAAATGCGCCCATTGAATAGAAAATAGTTCTTAGTCAAAACAAATTCCAGTAGTTGGAGGACAAATGCATTATGTTCTTGGTAGCAAATGCCACGTGTACTTTGAAAATATGCTACTGCTTGAAGACCTACTGTATGGCGAATGGAGGAGTACAATGCCTCCACATCTAAGCTGGCAAAAATGATGTCATTGCCAATGGAGATTCCTTCAATTCTTTTTAGTAGGTCCATAGTGTCACGCAAGTATGACGGGAGAGTAAATACAAATTGTCTCAACACTCTGTCAATGTATATCCCCACGTTTCGTGACATGCCACCTATTCCAGATACAATAGGTCGACCTTTCAATGGTATTAGGCCCTTGTGGACTTTGGGCAAGGCATAAAACGTGGGGATAGTTGGCTTGTGGGGTCTAAGGAAGTCAAGTTCCTTCTGATCAATTAGTTTTTTTCCAAATGCTATATTCAATATATCCATTAATTCCAAGCTGTACGCATGTGTAGGGTCCGCCGGTATTAGTTCATATGTGTCGTTGTCATCCAGTAGTCTTCTACACATGCGTACATATTTGGTTCTATCGAGCAAAACTATGTTTCCTCCTTTATCAGAAGCTTTAATTATTAATTCCTTATTATTTTTAAGTTGTGTCAGTGCCTGTCTCTCCTGAAAGTTTAAATTGTCCCTCATGCATGATTCTGTGGTTGTTAACTCCCTCAAATCCTTGAGGACAAGTTCTGTAAACACATCTATACAAGAGGTGTCCCCAATTGGTGGAAAAGATCTACTTTTATTTTTGAGGTCAGTGAAGGGACCCTGTCCTTCAATCCTCTCTCCATCCTCCAATAAAGTCACTAGATCCCTTGTTACCATGAGATCCTCTGGGGACATACCACATGCTAGGCCTTCTCTTCTCTGTCGCAATTTAAAGTATTTGTGCCACCTCAGCCTACGCGAAAATAGATGGATATCCTTGGTCCATTCAAATTCATCATAGGCCGAGGTGGGAACAAATGTAAGGCCCTTCAGGAGGACTGACTTCTGTGCCTCTGATAAATAGATGCTGGATAGATTAATAATTTGAGTATCATCAGTGTTATCTAGCGCTTTTGTGGATTGTTCTGATTAATGTATTAATAATCTCAGTGCCCATGAATGTAGAAATTGATGCACGGCTAAACGGCCTATAAGCCCTAACTTTAAAATCGTCATAATCCGGAACGGAGGCTTCAGAATGAATGCCACTATATATCCTTATTGGACACGCCCCCTCTGTTCAGCACGTCACAGAGAACGGGCGCAGTGGCGCGCATATAACCTCCGGCCCTTGCCGGAAGTGACGACAGACGCCGACAGTTCACACACCGGAGTGAACAGAGCTGGACGGAGCCAGCTCCCTGCGCCACAGCAGGTTGTCGCGCCCGCCCCGCAAACCAGGGATCCGTGAGTAAACTTTGGATCAATGATGATACGTGATCCAGACTTTCTCCTGCAGGGCGCAACCTTGAATAGTGTATTTTTGCTTTTCTTACAGGTGGACCAACGGATAGAGTCCTGGCCTATAATACAGGGACAGAGTCTTGTTATTTATATATACCTGCTGCTTTTCCCTACAGGATTTATAGTGATATGAGAATATTGTTATTGCAGATGGATGACCTGTTTCCTACGCCAAGGACCTCTTTAATACTTCCTTTGATTTGATATACCGATTGTATATACATAATACCTGTCAATCTGACTTATCTTCTCTGTACATATTATATGCCTCCCTGAGGACGCCATATAAATTCATGGCAGAAACGCGTCGGTGGTATAATATAATAGTGGTATGATATGCTGCTAACTTAGGTAACTTATAGTTACTAAGTAGCTGTGGCACAGTTTGAGCGTCTCCTCCGATCCTGGAAGGTTACTGCTCCTGATGGTCTACATCTATTCTATTTTTTAATGGTGTTGGAATCAAACACGTTTTTTTGGGTGATTTTGAAATGATCCAAATAAAAGTTAATTTTTATGCACTACCCTGAACACTTATACTTTTTCTGTTCTTTTGACAAAAAGTATCTATGGCCAGAGGGCTGTCTGAGACGAGGGAAAAAAAAATGTTTTCAGCTTCCTGGTTGTTCTGGAGGCAAAGAGGTCAATAAAAGGAAGCCCCCAAAAGTGACATATTTGAGAAAAAAAAACTGTCCAGTCTAGTTCCCACTCCCCCTGATTTAGGCGATGTCTGCTCAGGAAATTGTTCAAAGACCCACATTGTTCAGAGACCCCTTAAAATGGAGAGCTAGGAGGGAAGACAAATGAAGCTTGGCCAACCTTAACAGGTGATGACAAACTCTCAGGGCTGGGGATCTAGTGCCCCCCTGGTGATTTATGTAGGCTACCACTGTGGAGTTGTCGGTCATGATTTTTAAATCCTTCCCAGCCACTAGGGGGAGAGATTGGGAAATGGCATAAAATATTGCTTTTAATTCTCTCATGTTCTGGGATTCTTCCGTACTTCATTCCCCCTGAAGGACTAGGGGCTCCCTCCCACCCTCCACCCCAAGGGCTTGCATCCGTGGTAAGGATAAGTTCTCTCTTCCTCACCCAAGAAGAGAGAAACAAAAGGTGCTCCTTGTGGAGTATCGCTTGCAACAAGGATACCAGGGAGGGTAAATCACCGCTTACCACAGGAGGTTGTGTACCGACATACACAACAATGGTAATCGTATGTAGATCAAATGTGCCCGTCTGCCGCCTTCCTGGAACTTGGATTGACAGAATGGATAGGACTTCGTAGGAGCAGGAGTCACGGATGTAGTAGTACCAACCATACGGTTTATTAACAATGCAACGCGTTTCGCTGCGCATGCGCAGCTTCATCAGGCATGGCAATTCAGAGCAACACCCTGGGTTAAATACCCTAAAGATGTTAACTCTTAAATGGCAAAAATTACAAACAAACAAAAAAAGAAGATAAGTGCATGTGAGCATCTATACTTAATTATAAATATATATTTATTTTTATATATTTATTTGGACTGGACCATAAAAAAAGGGGGAAAAAAATAAATACAAAAAAAAATATGTACAGGAATTGTCCATTTGTGTAATGTACAGAAAACACATGTGGACATTCACATCATGAGATTGTTAATTAATTCTACCAATAAGTAGGGATGTTCACATTAGCACATGAATAGACATAATGATTATACAAATCTCGAAAGATACATAGAAAAATAATTATAAAAAATGCATGTAAATAAAAAGAAAAAAGTTTAAAAATGATAAAACGTTATGGGTACCTGTGTAATAATATTATCGAGCCATACCGAGTGTATTATTGTACATTTTCGATGGTCTCATTGAGACCCGTCGGGATTAAAGTGACAAGTTTATGGATCCAAAATGACACTCGATTGATTAACCCCTTAAGGACCCAGGCTTTTTCCGTTTTTTCATTTTCAATTTTTCCTCCTCAACTTTAAAAAATCATAACGCTTTAAAATTTTCACCTAAAATTCTATATGATGGCTTATTTTTTGCGTCACTAATTCTACTTTGTAATGACAGTCATTTTACCCAAAAATCTACGGTGAAACGGGAAAAAAATCAATGTGCGACAAAATTGATGAAAACACTATTTTGTAAGTTTTGGGGGCTTCCGTTTTTACGCAGTACATTTTTCAGCAAAAATGACATCTTATCTTTACTCTGTAGGTCCGTACGGTTAAAACTATACCCTACTTATATAGGTTTGATTTTGTATCACTTCAGAAAAAAAAATCATGAATACATGCAGGAAAATGTGTACATTTAAAATGGTCATCTTCTGACCCCTATAACTTTTTTAATTTTCTGTGTTCAGGGTGCTATGAGGGCTCATTTTTTGCGCCATGATCTGAAGTTTTTAGTGGTACCATCTTTGTTCTGATCATTCACTTTTTTGTGGTATAAAAAGTGATTAAAAAAATGAACTATTTTGGACTTTGGAATTTTTTTGCGCGTACGCCATTGAACGTTCGGTTTCAAAAGTGGTATATTTATAATTCGGACATTTCCGCATGCGGTGATACCACATATGTCTATTTTTATTAACACTTTTTTTTTTTAATTCTTGGAAATGCCGGGTGATTCAAACTTTTATTAGGGGAAGGAATAATTGAAAGGGTTATTGATTTTTTTTTTTTTTTTTACACTTTTATTATGCAATATTATATTATTGCATTAACTGATCTTTAACACTGATTGATGCATCTCCATAGGAATGGATCAATCAGTGTTTTCGGCGATTGCTTGCTCAAGCCTGGATCTCAGGCTTGAAGCATTCATTCGGCGATCGGACAGCGCAGGAGAAGGTAAGAAGACCTCCTCCTGTGCTACAGCTGTTCGGGATGCCGCGGCGATCCCGAACAGCGCCCTGAGCTAGCCGGGCACTTTCACTTTTGTTTTTAGCCGCGCGGCTCAGCTTTGAGCACGCAGCTAAAGGGTTAATAGTAGGACCGGGACTCATGACGTACGACTCATGACGTCACTGGTATCTATTGTGAGTATATTCGGGAATTGTTTCTAAAATTGTGAGGCTCAGTGGGGAAGATTTATCAGAACCTGTCCAGAGGAAAAGTTCTCCAGTTCCCCATAGCAACCAATCAGATCGCCTCTTTCATTTTTCACAGACCACTTTAAAAATGAAAGAAGCAAGCTGATTGGTTTGCTATGGGCAACTGCACCACTCTTCCTGTGCACAGGTTTTGATAAACGTCCCCCAGTGACTCTAATGAGTTGTGATGTATCCTAGAAAAATGTCTGGAGACACTATGCATCATAAAATTATGTTTTAAATTCCACCGATGTTTGTTCATACGGAACGCACTGTCTGTACAGTGCGGCTCATGTATTGAAGGTTGCAACTACAGGATAGTAAATATACAGCAAAGTTGGTGCCACAAAGGTCGTGTGTCTTCTGACACCAACTTTGCGGTATATTTACTATCCTGTAGTTGCAACCTTCAATACATGGCCGCACTCCGTATGAACAAACATCGGTGGAATATAAAACATAATTATATAATGCATAGTGTCTCCAGACATTTTTCTAGGACACATCACAACTCCATCACTGAGCCTCACAATTTTAGAAACAATTCCCGAATACACTGACAATAGATACCAGTGTTTAATCAATCGAGAGTCATTTTGGATCCATAAACTTGTCACTTTAATCCCAACGGGTCTCAATAAGACCATTGAAAACGTACAATAATACACTTTTTCTTTACATGTATTTTTTATAATAATTTTTCTATGTATCTTTCGAGATTTGTATAATTATTATACGTCTATTCAAGTGCTAATGTGAACATCCCTACTTATTGGTAGAATTAATTAACAATTGCATGATGTGAATGTCCACATGCGTTTTCGGTACATTGCACAAATCCTATACATATTTTTTCTTGTATTTATTTTCTCCCTCTTTTTATGGTCCAGTCCAAATAAATATATAATAAATAAATGTTTATTTATAATTAAGTATAGATGCTCACATGCACTTATCTTTTTTATTTGTTTGTTCGTAATTTTTGCCATTTAAGGGTTAACACCTTTGGGGTATTTAACCCAGAGTGTTGCTCTGAATTGCCATGCCTGATGAAGCTGCGCATGCGCAGGGAAACGCATTGCATTGTTGTTAATAAACCGAAACGCATTGCATTGTTGTTAATAAACCCCGTGACTCCTTGCCTTGATCAGCGCCGGAATTCCTGCTCCTACAAAGTCCTATCAATTCTGTCTTCCTCACCCAAGGAACTCCCCTCTGAAGGTTCTTTAGATTTTGCCACCAAGAAAGGTATCTTTTTATCGGGGGAGGGTTGCCTGTCAGGTGGTCTAAGGAGTACTCTGATCTGTCCCATAGGGAAAGAATGTGCTCCTGAAGTTTCCTGGTGTGATACTGAGCCCACTGGACTGCAGGAATGCATGAGGCGAGAAGACTTAGAACTGACAGCCTGTCTGATCGAATCCTGAATCTGCTGTATTAAAGGGACACCCTCTCCTGAGCCAGGTTTACCTTAGGCTGGGAAAAAAAAGCAATCTGGCACCTCAAATGCAGACCTATCCCTAAAAAGGTACTGGGATTTGTCTAGATTCACTTCCAGACCCAATTTTACCAAAATGTCCTGTACTATCTGGACCTGCTTTAACAGGAGCTCCTTGAGTCGGAAACAATCAGGAAGTCGTCCAAATAAGGAACAATGACAACATCCTGCCCCCTCACATGAGCCATCACTTCTGCCATCAGCTTCGTGAAGACCATTGGAGCCTGGGAGAGACCATAAGGAAGAGCCTGAAATTGCAGATGCATCAGGGATCCCCCTACCACTACAGCCACCCCATGAGGTATTTCTGGTGATCCTGAAAACTCAGGACATGGTAGCACATGGCCTTTAAATCCAGGATGACATGTAACAGTAACCGTTCTGGCTCAGGTTCAGGATTGCCGACTGTATCGTCTCTATTCAAAACATGCAGTATCTCAAGGAGCGATTCAGGAACTTTAAATTTATTATGGTACGGAAAGAGCCATTTGGCTTGCTTACCAAAAACAGTGTTGAGTAAAATCCCTGTCTAATCTCTTGTACCGGAACCTGAGCCAGAACCTTTTTGTCTAGAAGGGAAAAATCTTTCTCGAGTGCAGCCTGCTTTTCTGGATGCGAGTGGAGATCTGTAACTACAAATCTGAAGGCTGGAAGACATGAAAAACTAATTTTCAAAACCATGCTTTATTGTGAAAAGGACCCAGTGGCTTGCAGATATCTTCTCCCACTGAGGATAGAAGCAGGATAACCTGCCTCCCACCGGGAACCTTCAGTCATTGCTGACCTGGTTTTTAAGCTGAGTCCGAGGTGGTAAACATAAATCCCCTGCCCTTTCTCTGGCCTCTATAATCCTTGGACCTGAAGGATGCTCTACGCACATCCCCCACCCCCGAAAGGGCTTTCTATTGGGAAAGGGAGGGACTGAAGGGAAGAGCTTTTTCCTATCTGAGGCTCTCTCTCAAGGACCTGATCCAATGCTTTGCCAAATAAATAGTTTCCTTCACCTGGAACAGAGCACAACTTGGATTTGGATGTGACGTCTCCCACTCCTTCAGCCAAAGAGCTCTCCTGGCTGAGTTTGACAAAGCTGAAGCTCTAGTTGGAAGCCTCAATGAATCCGCTGAGGCGTCAGAAATATAGTCCGCTGAAGCAGCGAGTGTAGGTATAGACGCAAAAAGTTGATCCCTAGGGGTACCATTTTTGATTTGATCAATCCAAACTCTGAGGGATCTAGCCACAGAAGTTGTTGCAATGATGGGCTTAAAAGACCCGCAGTAGTCTCCTATATCTTTCTCAAAAACCCATCTGCGCTTCTATCCATGGGCTCTTTTAAAGACCCCATGTCCTCAAAAGGTAATGCAGCTTTCTTAGCGACCTTTGCTAGTGGTGGGTCAATCATAGGGGACCTATCCCAATTCACACAGTCCTCCTCCTGAAAAGGATATGTCCGTTTGATAGAGGATGGAACAACCTTTTGTCCGGCTTCTGCCATTCATTTTAAATAATAGTGGTTAAAGCATCATGCATTGGAACAGTTGCACGCTTTCTTGGAGCCAGACCTTCAAACATGCGGTCTTGTACTGATTTTGGTTCTACTTTTTCCCTCAATATTCATTGTAGCTTTCACAACTTTAATAAGACCACCTACATTTTCCGTAGGAAATAAGGCTCCCCTTCAACATTCACCTGCTCCAGACTCAAATATTTCATCTTCCTCCACATCACAGACCTCTAAATCATCTGAAACAGCTACAACTGAGTGATCAGACTCCTCATGCCCCTTAGGGCCCAGCTGTAAAGTAGGTCATTAAGACATGCATGGATTTCTTCTCTAATTACATCTTGCATACTCCTAGTGAAAGCAGGTGACATATCTTCAACAATTTTCTTAATGCAAGAATCACAATGGGACCCCACATGCGCCACATCCAACTTCCTTTTGCATAAGGCTGGGTTCACATCACGTTTCCAGCCATACGGGACCACATACGTGTGGGGGGAGCTAAAACTGAGCGCTCCCGTATCCATGCCGCCCATATGTAATTAATTTCAATGAGCCAACCGGAGTGAAACGCTGACTCGGGTCAGCTCATTTTTGCCCTGTATGCGTTTTTCCACCGGGAGCGCCCAGTTTTAGCTCCCCACAGCCCTATGCGGTCCCGTATGGTTGAAAACGTGGTGTGAACCCAGCCTAACACAAATTTTCTACTTTTAGCTTTCTTAGGAATCTCCTTAACCTTAAAAAATAGAACCAAATATCAGCAGGCTGCAGGCATAGAAATAAAGATGGGACACAGTCCCCTTACCCCACCATTAGGTACAGTCTTCCATGATAGTGGCCGGGTCCACAGAAAAGGTGCGAGTCACAGGCTCCATAATGTTACACAGTTACATAGTTCATAAGTTTGAAAAAAAGACCAGAGTCCATCAAGTTCAACCTATAACCCTAATGAGTCCCTACTGAGTTGATCCAGAGGAAGGCAAAAAAACCCTCATACTAGGAGGTAAAAAATCCTTCCCAACTCCAAATATGGCAGTCAGAATAAATAAATCCCCCTTGTTATAGATACAGTCCTGGGAATAAATAGATAATAGGAAAGATCTCTGTACGGCCCTCTGATATATTTATACATAGTTATTAGGTCTCCCCTAAGCCTTCTTTTTTCTAAACTACATAAACCTAATTCTGATCATCTTTCTGGGTACAGTAGTCCTCCCTTTCCCCTGGTTGCCCATCTTTGAACCCTCCCCAGCTCCACTATATCTTGTACACTGGTGCCCAGTACTGTACACAGTATTCTATGTGTGGTCTGACTAGTGATTTGTACTGCAGTAGAATTATTTCCTTGTCGTGGGCATCGATGCCCCTATTGATGCATTCCATCAGTTTATTTGCCTTGGCAACAGCTGCCAGATACTGGTCACTACAGCTAAATTTACTTTTAACTAAGACACCTAAAACCTTTTCCATGTCGGTCGTCCCAAGTGTGCTATTACATAATCCTAGCCCATACTTTTCTTCCTCATGTGCATTATCTTACATTTATCAGCGTTGAACCTCATCTGCCACTTTCCAGCCCAAAACTCCAACCTATCCAGCCCAACCTATCCAGATCCATTTGTAACCACTTTACCACTTTAAAGAGTTTAGTATCATCTGCAAAAATTGCTACTGTACTATTCAACCCCTCCACAAGGTCAATGAATATATTAAATAGAATAGGACTCAAGACTGACCCCTGTGGTACCCCACTAGTAAGTCACCCAATCAGATTAAGTAACATTAATAACCACAGTTTCCTATTACTGAGCCAGTTACTTACCCACTTACCCACATTCTCCCCCAGCGCCATCCTTCTCATTTTATGCACCAATCTTTTATGTGCCACTGTACCAGATGCTTTGGAAAAAAATCCACATTATATGACATCCAGCGATTCCCTCTAGTCCAGTCTGGAGCTCACTCCTCATAAAAGCTGATCAGGTTAGTTTGACAGGACAGATCCCTCAAAACCATGCTGATATGGGGTCATACATTTATTTTTATCAAGATACTCCAAAACAGCATCTCTTAGAAAACCCTCAAACAATTTACAAACAACGGAGTTTAAATTAACAGGTCTATAATTCCCGGGGGTCACCTTTTGACCCCTTTTTAACCCCTTAAGGACCAAGGACGTATGAGTACGTCCTTGGTCCCGCACCCGTGATATCACGCGGGGTCCCACGGTGACCACGCATCATATCACAGCGGGCCCAGCGACATAGTGAAGCCGGGACCCGTCTCGAATAGTGCGCGGCACTGATCGCGGTGCCGTGCGCTATTAATCCTTTAGCTGCGCGCTCAAAACTGAGCCACGCGGCTAAAAGTGTAAGTAAAAAGTGCCGGTTAGCTCAGGGAGCTGTTCAGGATCGCCGCGGTGAAATCGCGGCATCCCGAACAGCTGTACTACAGGAGGAAGGTCTCTTACCTTCCTTCCTGTAGTCCGATCGTCCCTTCCCCTAATAAAAATTTGAATCACCCGGCATTTCCAATAATAAAAAAAATAACAGTGTATATAAAAACAAACATGTGGTATCGCCGCGTGCGGAAATGTCAGATTTAAAAAAATATACCGCTAATTAAACTGCAAAGTCAATGGCGTACGCGCAAAAAAATTCAAAATTCCAAAATAGCGTATTTTTGGTCACTTTTTATATCATGAAAAGATGAATAAAAGCGATCAAAAAGTCAGATCAATGCAAAAATGGTACAGACAAAAACTTCAGATCACGGTGCAAAAAATGAGCCCTCATAGCGCCCTGAACACAGAAAAATAAAGTTATAGGGGTCAGAAGATGACAATTTTAAACGTATACATTTTCCTGCATGTAGTTATGATTTTTTTCTGAAGAAATACAAAATCAAACCTATACAAGTAGGGTATCATTTTAACCGTGTGGACCTAGAGAATAAAGATAAGGTGTCATTTTTACCGAAAAATTTACTACGTAGAAATAGAAGCCCCTAAAAGTTACAAAATGGCTGTATTTTTTCAATTTTGTCGCACAATGATTTTTTTTCCCGTTTCGCCGTAGATTTTTGGGTAAAATGACTGAAATCATTACAAAGTAGAATTAGTGGTGCAAAAAATAAGCCATAATACAGATTTTTAGGTGCAAAATTTTAAGAGTTATGATTTTTTAAAGGTAAGTAGGAAAAACGAAAGAGCAAAAACCGAAAAACACCCGGTCCTTAAGGGGATAAATATTGGCACATTTGCCATGCACCAGTCCTGGGGAACAGTCCCTTTTACTAGAGAGTCCCTGAATATTAAAAATAGGGGTAGAACACGGGGGTGAATGCTATCTGAACCTGGTGATTTGTCTATTTAGATTTTTTTGTAGGCGGCACTGTACTTCTTCCTGGATTAGACAGGTGACCAGTACTGGGGAGTTTACCTTATCTCACTGTATTTCACCTGTCATTTCATTTTCCTCTGTGAATAGTGGAGAAGAATTTGTTTAATACTTGATTTTTCCTGATCCCAGTCTATAATTTCTTCCTCTTTTTAAAGGCCAACACTTTCATTTTTGACCTTTTTGCTATTTATATAGTTAACCCCTTAACGACCACGGAAGTAAATGTAAGTCCTGGTTTGGCAGCACTTCGCGCACCAGGACGTACATTTACGTCCTGTGTATGACCATGAGCATTGGATCGGTGCTCGCGTCATACACGACATACTGATAGCAGCCGGGGGAGGCACACCAGGCTTGCAGTACCCCGTAAGTTCAAGTTTGACCGGGACCGCCACAGTCCCCATCTTTTAAATGCTTACTTTCTTCCATAGAATGGAGATCCCATCCCATTCCTCTTTCCTCTGCAGGACAGGAAACAAAACTGTGAAGGGGCCAATTCCATCCTTATATGCAAATTGGTTCTGGTTTCCTGTCCTGAGGATTAGGAGGCAGTCTTTCCAAGGGTGGCATTGTGGGCGATAGGAAAATTTAGACATTATTTCAGAAAATGTTCTTACTGATGGCAGATCATTTAAAGTTGTGTTTGCATTTTATATCATTCACAGAAATAGTTTTTATAGAAAATTTTTTATTCAACAGACAACATTTTCCAGCAAAAAAGGCAATATACAGGTAGAGTTGTACACTGCTGCTAACAGGAGAAAAATAAAAGACCAAGAAACAAAGTAAAATTAAATTGAATGACTGTAACCTATTTACCGCACTCAAACTAGTCACGCTTCTGTCCTCAAGTGTGAGGGGAGGGGGAAAAAAAACCCAGGAAAAAATAAACGCAAAGAAAAAAAAAAAAGAAAAAAAAAAAGGGAGGAAAAACTGTAATAGGAAATAAAACTACACACAAGAATATCAACATCAGTGAAAGACCGAGACTCAACCAACAATATGAACCTCCATGTGTTAATTTGTACATGTTCATTAAATATACATTTTAGGTCTGTAGTTTTTGTACAAAGTTATCCTACTAAACACTAGTGAGCATGCCCTCTGTGCTCAAGGCGGTTAATGAAAATGGTGTTTTTCAATCAGCATCAACAGCTATATATACACACACACACGTGGGTATACATAGAATTTTTCCCCCAAGATTGGATGTCTTTCTACATTGTAAAAAGAGAGCAAGGGACTACTGGTTTATTCCCAGCAGGAGATCTTACAGGAGTTGGACAAAGAAACTAGAACACTTCTATTTTTACTAAGTCTAGTTTAACTCTTCCTGACACCTGCCATCATTCGTAGAGCCCCTTTTTTTTTCTCAGGCACACAGTTTATACATTATTAGTTGTGCAACTGTAAAAATCAGTATGTTTTAGGGATGCGATATGTCAAGACTCAGAGTTCCAAAGGGGAATGATTGTTTGAGCATGCCTGGTAAGGGCATCTTTACACCCCAGTTGCTGGCTATGTCAGGGTTTGGTCTCCTTGATCATATCTCAGTATGTAAAGACCAGCAGAAAGTCTGCAGACAGAAGTATTTGGGGTCAAAAGGCAAAGCTCGAAGCGAGGGACAGGATTTAGCCTCGAGGAGTAGGAAGTTAAGCATCTACCCTGACCAGCCCAGTCACCAGACTTGATTTATTGAGCCATGTTCGGGCTGGGACTTGCTGTCTGTAATACGGATGCACCTGTAACATGCCAATGTGAAACCAGCCTAAGATAAATAGTGTAATTAATCAGACAAATGTTGTTCCGGAATCATATATTCCTTGACATTAATGTTCTAGTTATTATGTCCAGTCCCTGTATTTGGTGGACTGCTTAACAAAATAGAAAGACATCTTTTGAAGCTATTGCGCGGTAGGTATTTGACGATTGCCAAAAAAGTGCCAACAATGTACACAATGAAGTAGAGATTGCTATTTATTGAAGTGAGGGTTTCTGAATTTACAAATGCACAAGGATGTAATTTGAAGGGAGGAAACTTGTTGTGAGTGTAAACATAAGAGTTACTTGCTGCAATGATGGTAGAATAGGAACACCAGAGTTGGCGTACAGCCAGCCATCTTATGCCTCATACAATATATTCTAGGAACAAATTGGGCCAAATCTTTAATTTACCCCACGTTCTTCTTTGTCTTGCTTTACAGTTACCATAAAATATTACATTGGCATTCAAGCTTTATAAAAACACCTTCATTTTCCTCAAAAAGGGCAGTCAATAGATACAGAGAAGCCAAACGGAACAGCCTCAACAAAATAAAATTAACATCAGCAGCAAATCTTCTTGCTGTAGACTTCAAATATAGTGCACGTGTACCAAAGTTCTAGCTTTGTTAGAAAGGTGCACACACACACACACATTTATATGTCCCTTGGTTTGGATAAACTTTGTTACGGTGAGTCAGTTATGGATCTTAATTGCTTTCTCAAGGTATGTGTAGCGGCTTCTCTTTGGGGCTTTATTGAAGTGGTCAAGCCCTAGCCAAGGCCTTGGATGGGACATATTGCCTAGAGAAAAAAAAAACAAGACATGGCCATATTTAGAGTCAATCAGTACAATAGACAAACCCAGGACTACTGCAGCTTATCCTCAATCTATAATTCTTCCCTTTAACAGCTATATGGTAATATCGTACACCCCCTGGTCAAATTTATAGTGAAACGCTCTGAAATAACCAACTTTAGTCCAGTAGTCACATTTTTGATATTAAGTGGCTTTTCATCATAAGCAAATGATTGTTTAGAGTTATGCTGCCCATAGACTACGCTCAGTGTTGGAGTCGCAGAACCCATCCAAATCAACACTTTCCCAACAGACTATTAAAGTCAACGGGGTAGGTCAGGTTCTGTTATTGTCTGCATTGCAGGAGAATCACTGCTGTTGAATTGAATCTGAAACAAAAGATCCTAACAGAGCCTCCAACGCAGATGTGAACCTAGTCCTTGTTTTATGCAAATTACAGGCGTAAAAAGGAGCAGGATTCTCAACTCTTAGTCACCGACTTTCTGACTTGAAATAGCTGATAAGTGAAGGATGTATTTGTGCCTAAAAGATTATGTAGCAAAAGGATAAACTTCTTCCTCTAGCAAGGTGTCCACCACATTACACTTAGTCCCTAGAGCAGTGTTTCTCAAGCACGGTCATCAAGTAATCCCGCCAGGCCATGTTTTCTGGATTTCCTCAATCTTTCACAGGTGATCTAACTGGTGATGCCCGATTCATTGACCATAAATTATATCACCTGTGAAAGACTAAGGAAATCCTGAAAACATGGTCTGTTAGGGGTACTTGGGGACAGCACTTGAGAAACAAGATATATACGCGTACACCCGGACTTAAAAAAAAAAAAAAATTTAAAAAATAAAAGCAAAGTCCAAATCTGTCAAATTTTTTTTGTCCCATCACATACCATAATAAAAAGGGATAAAAAGCGAACAAGTCTGAAAGGCATAAGTGGTACAAAAAAAGCTACTGATCATGGCAAAATTAATGAGCCCTTTAGAGATGAGTGATTTGATTCATCACAAACTTCTCGGCTCAGCGGTTGCTGACTTTAGCCTGTATAAATTATTTCAGCTTTCAGGTGCTCCGGTGGGCTGGAGACTCTCTCCTAGGACTGTATCCACCTTTTCCAGCCCACCGGAGCACCTGAAAGCTGAAATAATTTATACAGGCTAAAGTCAGCAACCGCCAAGCCAACAAGTATGTGACGAATCGAATCACTGTAACTTCACTCATCTCTAGAGCCCTCATATTGCCTCGAATAAGGAAAAATAAGAATTGAGCTCAGAACAGGAGAGTTATAAACCTACTCTTTTTTCTAAAAAGGTTTGACTATTTAAAAGCAGTACAATAATAGTAGAGCTCATAATCATTAATTTATTTTGACCAAAAGAAACAAGAACATGTCAGTTCTACTGTAAAGTGCATTGCGTAAATATTTGATACACAGGATTAGAAAAGCTGTAGATCTGATGATTTATTCAGTCAGTCATTTAGTTTACACTGAACTCTGCAGCTTCAAATCCTGCACATAAAATATGTGCAGGATACTGTATGTCTAAATATAACCTTAATCCAATATACTCACCAGGCTGTGGCTCAAAGTCCTTTAAGTTCACTTCATAATCCTCCTCATTTATGTACTGATGCCGACCCATCATAACAATTGCAAACTTGAACTGTAAAACAAAAAAAAAGGAACATTTTTCATGCTGGTCTCCTGTATCTTTTAAAGTTTGTGTCTACATAACACTACATATCAATTTTAAGCCTGGGTCACAGCACATTAGTCTAACAATGATACAAGGGATGGACTAAAATACACACACTTAACAGAAGATTAGAAGTACAGGGTGTGCCATTTATATGGATACACCTTGATATAATGGGAAGGGTTGGTGATATTAACTTCCTGTTTGTGGCACATTAGTATATGTGAGGGAGGAAACTTTTCAAGATGGGTGGCGACCATGGCGGCCATTTTGAATCCAACTTTTGTTTTTTCAATAGAAAGAGGGTCACATCAAACTTATTGGGAATTTCACAAGAAAAACAATGATGTGCTTGGTTTTAACATAACTTTATTCTTTCATTAGTTATGTACAAGTTTCTGACCACTTATAAAATGTGTTCAATGTGCTGCCCATTGTGTTGGATTGTCAATGCAACCCTCTTCTCCCACTCTTCCCACACTGATAGCCACACTGCAGGAGAAATGCTAGCACAGGCTTCCAGTATCCATGGTTTCAGGTGCTCCAGAATTGGCAAAACAAAAATTGGAACAGGACCCTCAGTTTACGCAGAAGATTTTGTTCAGTGATGAGGCAAACTTTTATGTGAATGGTGAAGTTAAACAAAACCACCGCTATTGGTCTGACACTAACCCACATTGGATAGATCCCTCCAAGACTGTTGGAACACAAAAATTGATGGTAAGGTGTGGTAAATGGGGTAGAAAGATAGTGGGGCCATTCTTCATCAATGGAAACCTCAAGGCTACTGGATATGTGAAATTACTACATGATGATGTGTTTCCCTCTTTATGCACTGAAGCTGGCACGTTCCCTGAGTTTTTCCAGCAAGATGGTGCACCACCACATTATGGGTGTCAGGTCCAAGCATTCCTAGATGAACAGTTTCCTGGAAAGTGGATTGGTGGTCATGGGCCAGTTGAATGGCCCCCAAGGTCTCCCGATCTGACCCCCTTAAACTTTTATCTTTGGGGTCATCTGAAGGCAATCGTCTATGCTGTGAAGATACGAGATGTGCAGCACCTGAAACCACGGATACTGGAAGCCTGTGCTAGCATTTCTCCTGCGGTGTTGCTATCAGTGTGTGAAGAGTGGGAAAAGAGGGTTGCATTGACAATCCAACACAATGGGCAGCACATTGAACACATTTTATAAGTGGTCAGAAACTTGTAAATAACTCATGAAAGCATAAAGTTACGTTAAATCCAAGCACATAATTGTTTTTCTTGTGAAATTCCCAATAAGTTTGATGTGTCACATGACCCTCTTCCTATTAAAACAAAAGTTGGATTCAAAATGGCCGACTTCAAAATGGTCGCCATAGTCACCACCCATCTTGAAAAGTTTCCCCCCTCACATATACTAATGTGCCACAAACAGGAAGTTAATATCACCAACCATTCCCATTTTATTAAGGTGTATCCATATAAATGGCCCACCCTGTACTTGTTCCAACCCTCTTAACGACATCAGGCGTAAATGTAGGTCACGGTTCGGTGGGACTTAATGCACCATTTACGTACTGTACATGACCGTGAGAACCGGATAGATGCTCGCATCATGCATGGCAGGTCCTAGCTGCTGTCAGCAGCCAGTGACCCGCCAGTAATAGTGGACATCAGAGATTGCGCTGATATCCCCTCAGATGCCGTGATCAATACAGATCATGGCATCTGTGGCACATAAAATGGATGTTCGGCCTTGATATGTTACCAGCCTTGTCCCCCTGTTCCATTAGATCTTATGCCTCACACCCACATGTAATTCATATATTTGTTTGATATTTGCACCTGTTATATTGACTGGAAATATTAATAAACTTTTAAACAATTTCAAACATATGAATTTTGTTAAAATAGTTTGAGATTTTTTTAAAGTAGTACAATAATAGAAATGCATACAACATGGGTATCATTTTAATCATATTGACCCACAGAATAAAGAAAACATGTAATTACCATAAAGTGTACAGCATGAAAAACAAAATCTTCCAAAATTTGCGAACTTACAGTAAATTCGATTCGTCACGAACTTCTCGGCGGTTGCTGACTTTTCCTGCATAAATTAGTTCAGCTTTCCGGTGCTCCGGTGGGCTGGAAAAGGTGGATACAGTCCTAGGAAAGAGAGTCTCCTAGGACTGTATCCACCTTTTCCAGCCCACGGGAGCACCTGAAAGCTGAACTAATTTATGCAGGAAAAGTCAGCGACCGCCGAGCTGAGAAGTTCGTGACGAATCAAATTTACTGTAAGTTCGCTCATCTCTAATAAGTAGGGTTTCATTTTAATCATATGGACCTAAAGAATAAAGATAAGGTGTCATTTTTACTGAAAAATGCACTGCGTAGAAACGGAAGCCCCCAAAAATTACAAAATGGCGTTTCATCAATTCGGTTGCACAATGATTTTTTTTTTTGTTTTGCCATTGATTTTTGGGTAAAATGACTGATGTCATTACAAAGTAGAATTAGTGGCGCAAAAAATAAGCCATCATATGGATTTTTAGGTGGAAAATTGAAAGGGTTATGATTTTTAAAGGTGATGAGGAAAAAACAAAAATGCCTTAAAGGAGTCCTTAAAGGGGTATTCCAGGAACATTTTTTTTTATCAACTGGCTTCAGAAAGAAACCGATTTGTAAATTACTTCTATACAAAAATCTTAAGCCTTCCAATAATTATCAGCTGCTGAAGTTGAGTTGTTCTTCTCTGACAACAGAGCTCTCTGCTGACATCTCTGCTTGTCTCGGCAACTGCACAGTAGAAGAGGTTTGCTATAGGGATTTGCTTCTACTCTGGACAGTTCCCGAGACAGGTGTCTTCAGAGAGCACTAGAAAAGAGACAAAACTCAACTCCAGCAGCTCATAAGAACTGAAAGGATTAAGATTTTTTTTAAATAGAAGTAATTTACACAATCTGTTTAACTTTCTGGAGCCAGTTGATATATTTTAAAAAGTTTTTTCTGGATAACCCCTTAAGGATGAAGGATGTATATGTACGTCCTCTGCCGGCTGCCGCGACATGAACGGCCGGGACCCGCGGCTAATATAGGACATCACCGATCGTGGTGATGCCCTGTATTAACCCTTCAGACGCGGCGATCACAGTCCAGAAAAAGAGTATTTTTGGTCACTTTTTATACCATTAAAAAATGAATAAAAAGTGATCAAAACAAAAATGGTACCGATAAAAACTTCCGATCACGGCGCAAAAAAGTCCTCATACCGCCCTGTATGTGGAAAAATAAAAAAGTTATAGGGGTCAAAAGAGGACATTTTTAAACCTATAAATTTAACTGCATGTAGTTATGATTTTTTTCCAAAGTACGACAATATCCAACCTACATAAGTAGGGTACCATTTTAACCGTATGGACCTACAGAATAATGATAAGGTGTCATTTTTACAGAAATATGCACTGCGTAGAAACGGAAGCCCCCAAACACTCCCTCGGACAGATAACCGAATAGGAACCCCGGAAAAGGGTGGGAGCTGTGTCCCCCAATGGATCCTTCGAGATAGATTTTACGGTAAGTATAAAAAAAAATCTCCTTTCCTCTATCGGCTCCATTGGGGGACACAGACCTTGGGACGTACCAAAGCCGTCCCTTGGGTGGGCAGAGAAAATAGGTCAGGCAGTCCACCGCCGCCTGCAACACATTACGGCAAAGACTAGCATCAGCCGATGCGAAGGTATGAACCTGGTAGAATCTCGAAAAAGTGTGCAAAGACGACCACGTGGCCGCTTTACAGATCTGAGAGGCCGAGGCCTTGTTTCGAAGAACCCAGGATGCCCCCACAGAACGGGTGGAATGAGCCAAAACACTGAAGGGTGGGATCTTCCCCTTGCAGCGGTAAGCTTCCGAAATAGCAGATCGGATCCACCGAGAAATGGTGGCCTTGGAAGCAGGCTGTCCCTTTCGTAAGGACGAAAAAAAAGAATTGCACTGACGAAAGGAAGAGGTGACAGAAAGATAAGTCCGAACAGCCCGTACCACATCCAGTTTGTGGAGTAAGCGCTCCCTGGGATGAGAAGAAGGAGCGGGACAAAAGGACGGAAGGAAGATTGTCTCGTTGAGATGAAAAGCCGAAATTACCTTAGGTAAGAAGGATGGATCTGGCCGGAAAACAACCTTGTCCTGATTAATTATCAGGAAAGGAGAACGGCAGGAGAGAGCTGCCAGTTCAGATACTCTCCTAATGGAAGTAATGGCTATAAGAAAAGCCACTTTCCAGGATAGGAGGCGAAGGGGAACCTCCCTGAGAGGTTCAAAAGGTGCGTCTTGGAGAGTGCATAGAACTAAGTTTAAATCCCAAGGGGACCAGTAAGGAGGGACAGCATGTGCCACGCCCTGAAGGAAGGTCCGGACATGCGAATTGGAAGCAAGAGGACGCTGAAAGAATAGAAAGGGCCAAAACCTGACCCTTAAGGGAGCCGAGAGCCAGCCATTGTTCCAACCCAGACTGCAAAAATAGAGAGGAGACGGGGAACGGAAGAAGTAACTGCAGAAAAGGTCTGAGTTTCACACCAACGAAAGTAAGACCGCCAGGTACGGTGATACATTTTCGCAGAGGAGGGTTTGCGAGCCCTGAGCATGGTGAGAATTACCTGGGAAGAGAAATCGCAGGCCCTTAGAACCACGTTCTCAACCGCCACGCCGTCAAATGCAGCGACTGTAAATTGGAGGGGCAAAGGGGACCCTGTGACAGTAGGTTTGGACGAAGTGGAAGACGGAACGGAACGTCGTCCAGGAGCCAGACCAAGTCGGCATACCATGCCCTTCGGGGCCAGTCTGGAGCCACTAGAATCGCGGGGACTCCTTCCGCCTTGAGCTTCCTCAGAACCCTGGGAAGGAGGGGGAGGGAACAGATAGGGCAGGACAAAGCCCGACCACGGAATTACTAGGGCATCCACGGCTAGAGCCAGGGGGTCCCTGGACTTCGACACAAACGTCGGAATTTTCCGGTTGTGTCGAGAAGAGATCCACGTCTGGGGTCCCCCAGAGGTCGCAGATCTGTGCAAACACCTCCGGAAGAAGAGACCACTCTCCGGGGTAGGCTGAGGACCGACAGAGGAAATCCGCTTCCCAGTTGAGCACTCCCGGAATGTGAATCGCCAAAATGGCCGTAACTTCGTGTTCCGCCCAGAGGAGGATCTTTGTCACCTCGGACATGGCTCCTGAGCTGCGAGTGCCGCCCTGCCGATTGATGTACGCCACAGCCGTGGCGTTGTCCGACTGGACACGGTGGCCCTGAAGCATGGACTCCCAGTGCTTCAGACAAAGATATATCGCCCTCAGTTCCAGGATGTTTATGGAAAGAAGGTCTTCTTGGGGAGTCTGTAAGATACAGCTTCAGCCTGTCTCCTTATCCCCTTGTTATCTTTTAAAAGCAGTGGAGCAGCATCAGGCTGCATCACACAGGATACACTACACAGACTTCTCAGTCACAGATGGGCAGCATTATAACTGTATGCACTTCCCTACTAGTGAATGTCACTGCTTTCCTGGTTCAGGAGAAAATAGCAGCATTCTATAAATTGAGGGACAAACAGCTGGACAGGGAGGGTCGGAGAGCCGCCAGGAAGGATCCTATTATAATGGTAATTATGTAATTCTGTGGTTCAAAAGTTTCCCACTTTTTTTTGGTCCAAGAACCCCTTGGAAGCCAGTTTTCAAAAATTGTACCCCTGATTTGCAACCGCTATTGCAGTTGACAAAGTCAGCTGACAGGACAGGGCAGTTTCTTAAAGCATGTTATTTTCAGGAATGCTTTCCCTGATCGAAAACAACCTTCATTAACTCCTAAATGGGCACGATCACTTAAACTTTTGACATGTCATAGATACATCTCAAAGGTTTTATCTAATAGATATATATATATATATATTTTTTTTTTTTTTTAAGTAACATGTACACTTTAAGAATGCAACTATTTTGGGCCTTGAGAACACTTTTTGTCGCTGAGCTGCAAGAGCCATAATTTAAAACCAGCAGGTTGTTTTCATTTTATGGTTTTTGACAATTACAGGCATTATAAATTATATTACAGAGCTACTTCAGTGTTTAAAAAATAAAAAACATAACAGAAAATAAATGTATGTTGATGGAGCTGCATAAAAATTTGAAATAAAAAAAACTATACTTAACTACTAGAGATGAGTGAACTTACAGTAAATTCGATTCGTCACAAACTTCTCGGCTCGGCAGTTGATGACTTTTCCTGCATAAATTAGTTCAGCTTTCAGGTGCTCCCGTGGGCTGGAAAAGGTGGATACAGTCCTAGGAGACTCTTTCCTAGGACTGTATCCACCTTTTCCAGCCCACCGGAGCACCGGAAAGCTGAACTAATTTATGCAGGAAAAGTCAGCAACCGCCGAGCCGAGAAGTTCGTGACAGATCGAATTTACTGTAAGTTCGCTCATCTCTATTAACTACCCCTGGTCCCCCAATCTTCTTTCTGCTTCTGAGACTAGCACTCTGAGCAGGGCCTGCCTGAGAAGTGTCCCATCTTGGCCAGTGATTGGCTGAGCGGGCAGGTTCGGCACCAAAAACTCATTTAGGAAGCAGGAAGACAGGAGATCAGGGGACCAGAAGGAGCTGAAAATGAGCTGCAGGGAGACCATGGGCTTTTTCCCACCTATTTTCATGCAGCCTCAAAATTTAAAAATGCCAGAATATCCTTTTACTGTATGGTGAATTCACACGTACAGTATTCTGCACAGATTTGATGCGCAGGATTTTATGTTGCAGATTCCAATGTAAACTAAATGACTGAATACAGCTTCAAATCCTGCACATCAAAACTGTGCAGAATACTGTATGTGTGAATAGACCCTTAATTAGGTATCCTGCTGCCAAGAGCGTGATTAGTTTTTCAATTTTTTTCAGTGACCACCTCTAGAATTCAGTGTTAGAGCACATATTAGTCTAATAATGATGTTAAGGATGGAATAAAACACACACTAAACAAAAGGTTAGAAGTACTTATATATGGACAGGTGCATACAGCATTTCCCTAGGATTCATCATCCTGACCTACCTTTTCAAACTCTTTTTCTTGTATTTCCAGCATGGCCTGAATCCTCTTCATCACCTCTTTGAACGGCTCACCCTGATGGAAAAAGTAAATCACATTTATAAAACAATGCTAGTGTCATTACAAAAGGCAAAGTACTTGCTCAAACGTAAATGCTACAGAGCAGTACACAAATACTTGCCCCTAAGTGCTACTAAACTAAGTATTACATTAAAAATACACTGCTACGTACCTGTTGTATCCTAAGCAAAAATGGAATTCCAAATGTGCCAAACACCTCCTTGTGAAAATGTGCCACGGTAATAAGCATTTCATTTTCTTTATCTATGTCCACCTGGTCCAAAGGTATTTCCTATGGGTTAATAGAACAAAATATTGGCTTGTGTATTTACCTTCAATATTTTACAGTGTTAAGCAATTGTAAGTATGGGTATAGTCACACATTTTAAATCCAAAGAAAGTATTGTGACCGCCTCATATCCCTGAATAGGGATTGAGATAATCCCATGCGCATACTAGGGAAACAAAATCTGCTGTGCTTGAACCTAGTGCTGGGCGGTATGACCTAAAACTTGTATCACAGTATTTTTTCAGGTTATGGCGGTATCACGGTATTACCATGGTACCATGTGGGAAACAGTGTAGAAGTGCAGCGGCTGACCGTTAACCCCTTCCCCGCCATGGGGACCGCGTGCACGGCCCCTATAGCGGGGAAGGGGTTAACTGTCAGGCGCAGCGCTATCGTGATTCCCCCCATGGGCGCACTGTTAGCCATTTACATACATTGTCCGCCGCTGCAGTTTATAATCCCCGTCCCCAGCCGCTGAAGAGCCTTCTCCCCCCTGTGACAGGCAGGCACAGGACATCTTATCTTCATCCCCGCTCTGTTCTCTGATCCCCGAGCAGGGATGGGAATGTAAGAATCAGCAGAGCCTTCTTCTCCTGCAAGCGCTGAATGTACAGGCGCGGCAGAGCTTCTGATCCCCGTCCCTGCTCGGGGATCAGAGAACAGAGCGGGGATGAAGATAAGATGTCCTGTGCCTGCCTGTCACATTTAGTGGTTGCAGGAGGAAGGAGGTCCTGCAGAGCCAGCACCTGGGGACTGGTATGATAAACAAATAGCCTGTGGGAAGGGGGGGCTGAGCAGACTCGGGGCTGAGGGAAACATCAGAGCCAGGGGATGAAGTTTCTGCACTTTCCCCTGGCTCTGATCACTGAGAACAGTGCAGCAGCAGCTGCAGGGGGAGCGGGAATGTGCACCGCACGTGAGCTCAGCAGCTCCCGCGGCTCCGTCACAAGTAATTCATTCGGGGTGGGGGGAGGGGCCCGACCGGTATGCAGGTATGGGCAAAAATTGATATCGTGAGACGGAAAAAAAACGGTATCCGGTATGAACCGGTATACCGCCCAGCCCTACTTGAACCTACATCAATTTATCACTGCCCAGAATTTTTACTAATAAGAGTAACAAAAATTACCTCTATTCGAAATGTTCGACTAGTAGCAGGTGATAAGCACTCTAGTAGTTCCTCCTCCTGATGTACCCCAATTATCTTGTAGCTTACAATTTCTAGCAGCCTTTAAGAAAAAAAAAATTAAAAAAACAAATTAGTAATGCATGAAGATGGTATAGCTCCAATAAATAGAAAATACAAGCTTTATACATCACAGTTGTTTATTGGTCCCTCCAATAGGGAATGTGCTATCAACAAAGGATAGACCTAGCGGGCTGGACTGAAGATCAGGCGATATTTTGTGCAGCCCTGGCTGTCTGATAACAGAGCCTTGTACTAGGCTTGGTAAACGAATGTTTATTTAGGAAACCGGCAGGGCTTTAGGCCAGTCAGCTTATCATCCTGCATCTCCTATGAGGCTGGCTCTGAAGACACAACCTATTATAAATGCACTGCCATTTACCTCAATTTACCAGATCCTTTCTCAGAAAGTTCAACAGCTCTTTTACATTCTTCTAGAAGATCTCGCACACAACCATGCTTGTCTGGGTATAGTGTTATTTCCTGTACATAGGTTGAAAATAGTTACAATTATTTTAAATAAGATTATATTCAACAAGTAAAAGCAGAGGATCATGTCACCCTAACTAAATTTGATTTTTATTGGTTTATTTTACTGCAATAAAAAGTAACTTTAGGCTCTGTCTATAGAAAACTGATAACATTTTCACATACACATTAACCCCTTAACGACGCAGGGCGTATATTTATATCCTGCGCCGGCTCTCACGATACTTTGCATCATATCAGGTGGGTCCTGGTGGCCATCAACAGCTGGGACACTCTGATAATACGCGACATCTCCGATCGTGGTCATGCCCGGTATTAACCCTTCAGACGCGGCGATCAAAGTTGATCACCGCGTCTGAAGTGAAAGTGAAACCTTCCTGGCAGCTCAGTCAGGCTGATCGGGACCACCACAGTGAAACCGCGGAGTCCCGATCAGTTGTACGGACATGAGGAGGATCCCTACCTACCTAATGGCTGCTTTGTGCCTGAAATCCAGGCAGGAGCAGTCGAGCTGCGAAAACAATCAATGCCATGCTACTGCATGGCAGTGATCAGTGTAGGAAATTAATGTGTGCAATGTTATAGTCCCCTATGGGGGCTATAACAAAAAAATAAAATAAAAAATAAATGTGATTTATACCCTTCCCTAATAAAATATGTAGGAAAGAAAAAAAAGAGACAGATGCGGCGCTAATAGTGCCGGTTATCCGTGGATAACGGATGGTAGACAGATATGAGCCTGCTCACCTTTGTTGGTTGCGCAAAATTCAGGCGCAACGCTGATAGAAAGCCTTGAGCAGGTATCTTTTCTGTAGGTGTGCCGGGAGCAGCTGGCCGTCGGTCCAGTCAGAGACTGTTGGTAGCAATATAGTAGCGTGTTCGGGAGGAAGGAATCCCGGCAGGGGTCTCCTACTCTTCCTGCTGGTAACCGTTTCGACGCTGAAGCACTACACCGGCGGAGTGGAAATTAGCAGTCGGAGCTTTTTTTGAAGTTAATGATCACTTTTTATTAAGTCATAAAAAGGATCAAGTATGGACAACGCGTTTCGGAGGACCTGGCGAAGGAGGGAGCCCCTCCAAAATGCGTTGTCCATACCTGATCCTTTTTATGACTTAATAAAAAGTGATCATTAACTTCCAAAAAAGCTCTGACTGCTAATTTCCACTTCGCCGGTATAGCGCTGCAGCGCCGAAACTTTTACCAGCGGGAAGAATAGGAGACCCCTGCCGGGATTCCTACCTCCCGAACACGCCACTATATTGCTTCCCTAATAAAAGTCTGAATCACTTCCCATGTAAATAAAAATAAACAAACGTGGTATAGACGTGTGCATAAATGTCCGAACTACAAAAATATATGGACAGCTCACAACAAAAATTGTACAAGGTTAACTGGGTGCACCTATACCCTCAGGTAAAATGACAATGGAATGTAAAATAATAGAGTTCCCAATCCTCAAATACCTCAGCCAAAAAGGTTGTACAATGGATGTTTGGAAAGATGCATACATTTTATTATAAATATCTTTTACACACAAAATTTCTCACAGGTCCCGTGTCATATAACAAAATAAATATATACCTGCTAATAAATGGACAATTGATAAAAAGGTAACCCTGTAATGGTGCATTCACACCACGTTTTTGCAATACAGTTCCCGTATCAGGTTTTTGATGAAAAACAGATTCCTCAAAACCTGACTAAACTGTATCAAAACGTGCGTACAAATTTTAACCCATATACGGTGGAAAACCATATACGGTTTGAAAAATTGTGTCCGATTGCATCCGTTTTAAGAAAAAAACTTATACGTTTAACTTTTCACTCCATTTAGAATAAAGTTTCACTTGTTTGATTGAAATTCCAAGAAAAAAAAAAATTATCAAAGTCAATAACCGTATGGTGAAAACCTGATGGAACCGTACGCACATACAGTTCTGTACGGTTCCCATTGACTCCCATGTTAAAAAAATGTATACGGTTTAATACAGTCTTCCACCCGGACCAAAAAACAGACTACGGTTTTGGGTACGGGTAAAAAAAATGGACAAAACCGTATGGGATGCAAAACGGACTAAACTGGATGATGCGTTTGACATAAGGTTTACAATGTTGAGTCAATGTATTCAGTTTTCTATACAGTTCCATACGGTTTTTAACTTGAAACCGTATAAGGGAAATGTATAGCAAAAACGTGGTGTGCATGCACCCTAAGATACAAGAAAAATGTCCAGTGTGTATGGAAGGACACTTCTGAATAAATATATGTAACTGCAATAGTGACTGACCCCAATTCACATTCAATAGCAGTTCATATTCAATAATGCGGTATCTGAATAACTGATGGTACTATGTACCGCTCACCGCTCCTTGAATAATCGCCGTCCACCACTCTGTAAAGGCTCTGGGGATGTATGTAAAAATTGCCAGTGTACAGTAAATCATTTTGAGACTCTGCCGGAACAGTATACAGCCAAGGTTCTCCAGACCGGCCGCGTGTGGATGGTAAGCTGTTTCTGCTGCGGACATGGTGGTATACAAAGTAGTACCTGGCAGGGCACACAGATGGAAGCACACACAATTGTATGCGGTGATATATGTAATAGTACCTGGCAGGGTACACAGATAGAGGTAGTTGGAACAGTGTGACGGCGGGAGCGGCAGAATTTTCAATCTAATAGTAGTCAGATAAAGTTACTGAATAAAAAGTCCTTCCTTAGCACCTTGTTCACACAGGGTATGTAGGATAAACATGTTTCGGGGCATGGACAAGTGTGTACTGCCCCTTCCTCAGTGGCTTTAGAAGCCACTAAAGCCACTGAGGAAGGGGCTAGTACACACTTGTCCGTGCTCTGAAACGTGTTTATCCTACCTACCCTGTCTGAATAAGGTGCTAAGGAAGGACTTATTTAGTAACTTTACCTGGATTACTATCTCACCACTATTAGATTGAAAATTCTGCCGCCACACTGTTCCAACTACCTCCATCTGTGTACCCTACCACGTACTACTTTGCATACCACCGTGTGTCTCCAGCGCCTCAAAATCACCGGAAATCTGCAGCTGCCGGCCGCAGCAGAAACAGCTTACCATCTACACGCGCCCGGTATGGGGCGCCTTGGCTGTATACTGTTCTGGCAGAGTCGCAATATTATTTACTGTACACCGGCAATTTTTACATACATCAGCAGAGCCTTTACAGAGTGGTGGACGGCGATTATTCAAGGAGCGGTGAGTGGTACATAGTACCATCAGTTATTCAGATACCACATTATTAAATACGAACTGCTATTGAATGTGAATCGCGGTCATTCACTATTGCAGTTATATATATATATATATATATATATATATATTCAGAAGTGTCCTTCCATACACATTGCCATTTTTCTTGTATCTTACAGATTTCCCTTTTTATCAATTGTCCATTTATTATCAAGTATATATTTTTGTTATTTTATGTTATATCAGGCTGGGTTCCCACTAAGTTTTGTCCCATACGGGACAGCATAAGGCAGGGGAGCTGAAAACTTGTGCTCCCGTATGTAATTCATTTCAATGAGCTGACCGGAGTGAAATGCTGACTCTGGTCGGCTCATTTTTGCCCAGTATGCGGTTTTTCCACTGCACCTAAAATCGTGGTCGACTACGATTTTAGGTGCGGCGGAAAACCGCATACGGGGCAAAAATGAGCCGACCGGAGTCAGCGTTTCACTCCGGTCAGCTCATTGAAATGAATTAGGTATTCATAAGTTTGCAGCTCCCCCTGCCGTATGCTGTCCCGTATGGGACAAAAGGTAGTGTGAACCCAGCCTCACACGGGCCCTATGAGAAATTTTATGTGTAAAAGTTATTTATAATAAAATGTATGCATCTTTCCAAACATCCATTGTACAACCTTTTTGGCTGAGGTATTTGAGGACTAGGAACTCATTTTATATAAAAATATATTGTTCATTAAACCGTGCGATCAATAGCGTACACGTAAAAAAAATTTAAAAAAATTAATCCAAAATAACGTATTTTTGGTCCCTTTTTATACCATAAAAAAAGGCTGATCAAAACAAAAATGGTACTGATATAAACCTCAGATCACAGTGCAAAAAATTTGCCCTCATACATCCCCATATGCGGAAAAATGTAAGTTATAGAGGTCAGAAGAGGACATTTTTAAAAGTATTAATTTTCGTTCATGTAGTTCATGATTTTTTCCAGAAGACAAAATGAAACCTACATAAGTAGAGTATCATTTTAATCGTATGGACCTATAGAATAAAGAGAATCAGTCATTTTTACCGAAAAATGTACTGTGTAGAAACGGAAGCCACCAAAACTGACAAAATGACGTTTTTTTTTTTTTTTTTTTTCAATGATTTTTTTTTAGTGTTTAGTCGTAGATTTTTGGGTAAAATGACTGATGCCATTACAAAGTAGAACTGGTGGCGCAAAAATAAGCCCTCATATGGATTTTTAGGTGGAAAATTGAAAAGGTTATGATTTTTAAAAGGTAAGGGGGAAAAAAAGAAAATGCAAAAATTGAAAAACGCCGAGTCCTTAAGGGGTTGAGGACACATGGTACTCCTTACTAGACTATACACTGATTTGGTTGTGATGAATAGACAATTAAAAATTGTGCATCATATACATAGTACTACCCAACTGTACACCGATTCACACTGTAATGCAGAGGTCAATAACTGAAGTCACAATTTAGATTATTAGCAAACACCATCAAGTACAGAGTGCTAGTGACAGAGCCACCTCCAGTGTATCTTATATTTTAAAGCATAAAAATATACAATGCACTAGGGAAGGCACTGTGTTTGCAGCAGACACAGCAGGGACCAGAACATGAGCAGCTCTGTCGTTCCCAATTCAAACTCTAGTGGCAGCAGAGCCCCCATGCTGGTTCTTACTGCTGCCACACAACCAATAAAAATAAATAATAATGATCTTTAAAATAAAGTTATACTACAAACTTAAATTATTTTCATAAATTGCTTTAATACATTTAATTTTGACAGTAGAGAAATTGAGCTAATATAATGCATACCTCTTCTCTAAATTGGCAATTAAGCCATATACATTTGAAACTCCTTCTGTTTTCAAAGTCTGTAATTTTCATTTTAAGCTGAAAAGGAAATAGGACAGAAGTCACAAGAGTATCCAGTGTTATGGAGCAGTATAACTTGTCTTTTATATGAGAGCATACCTGCTGATAATAGAGTTTCTTTGGTTGTCTAGGCTTGAAGAATTGCAGAAGGTCCCGTAAAGTTCCTTCGTAATTATGCCTAAGAGGGTTTCCCGGACCATCCCTGTAACTAAACATATTATAAAGTAGTAACAGACCATGATGATGCTAAGTAAATGTTTAACACAACATATACATCAATAGTTTGCAGAGCTGTAAAAAGATCAGCTATTGTGTTAAACTAATAAAATTTTCTGACCTAGTGGCACATAAACAAGTTTCGCCAATTTACTATTCACCAGCCTATATACCCATCATTCATCAGGTTATGAATGTAGTTCTTATCAGTCATTTTGCTGTATGTAATGCAGCTTAGATTGCTTACACTGTGAATAAATTCCAGCTCGGCATATTATATATAGCACTCACCCTTGGGATTTGAAAAACTGTAGAAGCATTGGGTCAGTGTTGAGCCTTTGTGCAACAGTCTTTGCGACCTGAAAAACAATGAGTTATAATAATGAATAAGGAGATTTTTTTGTACTCACCGTAAAATCTCTCTCGTAGCTTTCATTGGGGGACACCTATAATGATAAGTATATGCTCTTGCCACTAGGAAAAAAAAGTCGCTCCTCCCTGGCAGGATATACCAGTCCACTTTCAAGTAAGGTAATCAGTTTGGTCACCAAGCAGTAGGAGAAGCCAACAAAAATATATCCGAAGGACCCTAGAAAGGAATCCCGAATAAAAACCCAATAACCGGAATAATCGGTCACTCTTCATTGTGATTGGGGGGGGGGGGGGGGGGGAACGGACGGCGACACCTATACTGATGGGAGGTACCAAAGCAGTCCCCTAGGGAGGGATAAAACCAACAACAGCCATAGGGGAATGAGTCCAGAGACTATTCTTATATTTATAAATTTTATCCTGTTATGAATTCACCATAATGTCTTCTGATTACTGCAGGCAAGCTCCAAGTATCTTTCTCTGTGTAACATGACACAGCATAAAACCAGAGAGGAAAGGGTTACAGAGTAGAGTGTACTGATTGGCTGACTGCCCAGGCTTGCTCCTGTGAGGGAGACAGACTGACACGCCCCCTCCAGCCTGCACAATGAAAAAGTAACTCACCAGCAGATATATCTCTGGATATATATATCTCTGGATATATAGCTCCGAGACACAAAAATTATATGCACATGATCAGGATTGGGTCCTGAGTAACATCACTTTTTTCTTTTTTTTTGCACTATGACAGGTACGCTTTAAGGCCTGCGGACGAGATTTCAGGCAGAGACAACCAAGGCCCACAAACTGAGCTCCCGGTAGAACCCCCGTCCATGGAGAAGGACTAGTAAGCCAAGAAAGAGACCGTCCTATGTAGAGACTCCAAAGCTACGGTCCAGAAAGAGACAAGAAAAAGGCCGACTAGAAAGCCAGATGTTATCCTCTAACCCTTGACAAAGGTGATTTATCACCGAAACGTCGGGTGGGCTGGTAGTTAAGTTTTAAACAGTGGAGGGATAAACAAGAGCAAAGAGCATATAGAGTACTCTGTGCTAAAGTAATAGAAGATTGGCATGGAGAAGTTACATACTAAAAGCTCTATACATATAGAGAGGAGCAATTCTTAGCTCCTTAAATACAATACCTTCCACTGATAATTTTAACATTTGTGCAAAGGGGTAACATTTTAACAAGATAAGAATAAAGATTTGTTTTTAAGGGGGGGGGGGGGGGGGTCTAGTGAAGGGTTAATTCCCCCGCGAGGGGGTAACCCCTCAAAGGTTGTTGAATTTATGATTTACCCTGTAACCTCCAGGGACATTTTTTGTGGATATAGAAAGCCAGATGGGCCGGAACCATCCCTGGAGGAGGTAGGAATAAACCTCAAGGAACACAGAACAAGACAGAGGGCTAGCCTGGCTGGAAACAAAAATGGCAGAAAAAAACACCAGCCTGAGCAGAAGACGAGTACGGAAGGTGGAGACTAGAAAAACACTGGAAAAAAGAAAGCAGGATGGAGACTGGCTGCAGAGAGGCCTGGTGCAGAAAATTGAATACCAGAAAAGCTGCCCGCCACGAGGACCTGGGAGGCGAATAAGCATGAGTAGAGTAATCCGGATGACCGGAACGCCCATCACCCCCGGGAGTACATTGACACATGAAGGAGGAGACCGAACAAATAGGGCACAAAAGGGAGCATAATGCTCTGAAAAGGGGCATCCTGGAACACCGGAGCGTCCGATATGGGAACTGGAGGTACCCGGGTCACCTGGAAGATGGACACCAGTAAAGTAAACCCAACGTCCACGAAACGCTTCGGGTGACAAACCTCTATGTCTAGACAAGAAGTGCAGTACAGGAAGACCGCCCCACAAATGGGACCGCAGAGAAGTCGGGGCAGGAGAGCTAACCTGCCCGAGACCACAACCATCACTAAGGCGCAAAGAACCTAAGGGCCGACCTAGAAAAGACACGCCACAACATACTAGGATAGTTTCCAAGACAAGGAGATTAACCAGACATGAACCCCGAAGCAACAACCTGTCAGGATGGGAACGGAGGAGGGGGGGGGGGGGGTAAACAAAAGGGAAGGTTACTCCAGAAGACACTAGTGAGAGTGCAGCGCAACTGACACCGGCAAAGGACGAACAAACCCCTCCATGGAGATTGCACCGAGGAAGGAGAAGAGCAATGGCAGGACCCAAACAACAGACTGTACTAGAGCGGCTGTGGCCGAGCCAGACTAGAGCGCATAAACTCCTCCAACAGAGGAGAGTACCAAGTCTGTATGAGCAACAGTAGATAACCAAGAAACAGGAAGAGAGCCAGGCTGCAAAAGTGCGCAGCTCAGCTGATTGCTCTCAGCATAAAACAAGGGCCCAGCCAGGTACCCCACCGATATAGAGGAGGGGAAAACAAGGGGTGGTCGCTATGAAACCCAGGCCCAGACTATGCCAAGCTCCACGATCCCCGTACCCCTTGTGGAAGGGGGATGATCAAAATGCGCCAGGCACTATAGGAGAAGTGAAATGCTGCCCGAAGGACTGGGTGGACATAGGCCCCAGGAACCCTGCAACAACATATTAAGGAATAGAGGAGCTAATTTAGACAACATGGACTAATCCTGAACCAGAAGGGCGTAATTTCCTAAGGCAAAAGACAGCGTCTGAACCACCCTGCACGGGAACCCAAGACAGATATCTGGAGGCATGGGGGGTTGAAACGACTGAGTTGCCCCATCATGCCCCATGCAAGAGCAGAGGAGTTAGACCGCCTAAACCTGTGGAAACAAGATCACAGGAAGGCTTGAGGCACACCCCACAGAGGGGAGAGGAGAAAAAAAAAAAGGGGGGGGGGGGGGGGGGGGGCTGGGGGGAGAAGGTGGCCTAGCATATGTAGGGACACAGAGGTCGTTACCAGACGATAGTAGAGGGGTATCAAGACTGCAGACGCGAAAGAAACCGCAGACATTCAAAAGATCGGAAGCATGGTGTCACAACCATGCCCTTAGCAGACCAACATTGCCCCCTTAGAAAGGGGAACAGAGTGCTGCTCTTTCTGTGAAAGTCCATGGAACCTGCAATAAACGCCCACACCCCAGCTCTAAATGGTGCCACAAATGAGGACTGCACAAGACACAAGGGATGAAGGATGTTTGTGGAGCAGGAAACATGCAGACACAGTCTGACCGGCAAGTATAAAAGATCCAATGTGGAAAATTAGTCACCGGACTGTAACCGTGGGAGCAGAAATAATGGAGAAGGTGACCTGGTGGGAAAGGAAACCATGCAGATGCTATCTGGCATAGGGCCCATGGCCACACCGGGTGCTGTAGACAGAATCACACACAAAGTGGGTTACCAGCCTTCAGACTAGAGAGCGGCAGGGCCTCCCTTACTAGAAAATAAAAAAAAATAAAAAGAGTAGGTCTGAGGAACTCCCAGACCTGTGTCTTGCCTCCTACTGACACTAGCTAAAACTGATTACCTCACTTCCAGTGGGCGGGTATATACTGTCAGGGAGGAGACTACTTTTTTTCCCCTAGTGTCAGCGCCTCCTAGTGGCAAGAGCACATACCAATCAGTATAGGTGTCCCCCAAATGAAGCAACAGAAATTTCATTTTTCTAAATATGCAAAACAGTTTAGTGTTTCTAGATTTAGGGGAGTCTTTAGTTAGGTCAATGGCAGTCTTATTTTATGGAATAAACTGAAATGTTACAAAAGGTAAAAAATGACTTACAATAAAAATTGATATCCTAACATTCTAATCATTCAAAATTACGAGGGTCCATCTCTACATTACTGCATGGCACATTCCGATCAGCAAACTTACATGTTAATTGGATGGTACAGGGATTTAGCTACTCAAATGAATATTCTGCCGACATCAAGGTGACCATACACAAGACAGCCAAGCCAAGGATTTCCAGCTGCTGAATATTAATAATTATTGTGGGCAGCCATTAAAAGGCTACTCCAGCATTTAACAACTTCTCCCTATCTAGAGGATAGGGGATACATGTCTCCAGAATAGGACCCAGAATCTCCCTGCTGCATGGAGGGCTAGGTCGGCAAGTCCTCCATGCATTCACTATGGGAGCGTTAGAAATACACAAGAACAGCACTCATGGAGATCGTGAAAGATCCCAGAGGTTGGACTCCATAGAGAACGGACATTTATACATCCTGTAGATAGGTGATACGTTGTATAATACCGGAGTACCCATTTAAGATCAATGTCATCTACATCGTACAAAGACCGCTCAAGTCTACTAGAAGCCACTGTCCATTCTGGCTTCTAAAGGGCTGCTGGAGTGGGGAACCCTCCTCTATGCCCTAAAAAGCACAAACAGGGGAAGTCTCCATAAAACAGCCCCTTTAAGTATTGCCAATAGTCAGTCTGACTTTTTTATTCGTATAAATGGCATGACATCATATGGCTGGGCAGGAGTTCCAAGAGCCACACAGCTTAGGAGCATCTACTGGGTTGTTTAACATTGTGCTGGTTTGCCATTGTTCATAGGGTCTGCCCTGCTAAACAACCCCCCTTAAAATGGATGCTATTGTGTTTTACATTGAGGACATTGTTTTTAACAAAAATGTGCCTAAACATGCCAAACAATTTTTACATACATGAGAGTAATTCATTCTGTTAGACAGCGTAACAACGAATCCTGGATCATTAGGAATTGTCTTGTCACAGAAGATTACATCAACACGGTGATAAAGGTCTCTAAAGTATTCCTTAGCAGTGGCCAATTCACTGTTCTCGTTCTCTGGGTCATCTCTAGACATGAAAACAAGAGCAAATTAGATACTATTGCAAGAAACAAATTGCCGTTTAAATGAAAATTTGAAGGGACTGTCCTGCCTGATCCAACAGCATACCGTAAATACACACACACACACACATATATATATTATATTATAATATTATATATATATATATATATATACACATACACACACACACACACACACACACACACACACACGCACACTTTAACCTTGGGCACTGCAAGGTATTTTGGACTACATCTCCCATGATACTCTTACATCCAAAATGCTGCCAAAGCATCTTGGAAGATGTAGTCCAAAACATCTGCAGTGAAGGTTGGCCTATTCCTGGTCTAGATTTTGCTGTAACACATTAAAGGGGTGGTGCGCTGCCCTGCAGTTCGGAGCTCCGCTCACAGCGTCCGGAAGTTCATTACTCCGAACGCTGTGTGCGGGCTTCCATGTTTGCAGCCGCCAGGCGTGACATCACGCCCGGCCCCTTCGTGACGACTCGCCCACCCCCTCTACCAAAGTCTATGGGAAGGGGGCGTGACAGCGGTCGCGCCCCCTTCCAATAGATTTTCGTTGAAGGGGCGGGTGAGACGTCACGAGGGGGTGGGCGAGACGTCACGCCCGGCGGCTGCGAACACAGAAGCCTGCACACAGCGTTCGGAGTAATGAAATTCCGGACGCTGTGAGCGGAGCTCCGAACTGCAGGGCAGCGCACAACCCCTTTAAGCGTCTCCTAGTGTTCTTTTGATTACCTTTTCATAATATCTTAAACATGCTCCTTGTTCTGTTTTGCCACCCAGATGCTTGTTTGTGGACGGCAGAGTGATTCCTGCTATTGTGCAGGCCAATCTTATAAGAATTAGTTAACTAGAAAGAAGCAGCTTTTTTCCCAGCAGCACTGTAATTTAATGCTCTGAGAACTTAAAAGAACAGCAGGGGCAGAATAAGTAGTACCAATAAAAATTTTGAGTTTCACCAATTCGATTAATTATTCTAATAAAAAAAAAAATAATAATAAATGCTCCAGTGTCTACAGTGCCTTTAGAAAGTCTTCAGATTCCCTTCACTTATCAAATCTTGTGGTTGCAAGCTTGTGCAAAAATATAGTTGAAGGAGTTATCCGGCAAGAAGGGGGCGTTTCCTAAATATGCCAATTATGTGTGATATAATAAAAATAAAAAAAATAAAAAAAGCTTTAGTTATCTCCAGTGGTGCCTCTGGTGTTCTGCTGTGGTCCACTGATGCGATCAGGGGACCAGAGGACGACATTGGATGTGTTATGTCCCATACAACAGGCATATAGTTAGGGGGGGGAAAAAAAAAACTCGTCTGATAATCCCCTTTAAAATAATTTAAGTATTCCCCTAATATTCTGCACTCAAAATCCCATAATAAAAGTGAAAACAAAATGTTAGAAATCTTTGCTATTTTATTGAAGAGGAAAAACTAAATATTGCATAAATAAGCATTCATACTCATTGCTTTGTTAAAGCAACTTTGACAGCCTCCATTCTTCAGTATGATGCCACAAGGGTTGCACATCTGGATTTGGGGATTTTCTGTCATTCTTCTCTACAGATCAAGCTCTCTCAGGTTGGATGGGGAGCGCCGGGTGTCTTGACACCAGACATATTCGACTGGGTTCAGGTTAGGTCTTTGGCTGGCCACTCTTTTCTCTCTTTCTGCTCCATAGGGGGACACAGACCGTGGGTGTATGCTGCTGCCTCTAGGAGGTGTGACACTATGGTAATAAAAAAAGTCAGCTCCTCCCCGCAGGATATACCCGCCTTCAGACTCTGAGCTACTCAGTTTAAGCTTAGTGTCTGAAGGAGGTGGACATGGTCTGGAATTCTCAAGACCAGGTCTTCTGATTTTTTGTTTTCCTAGTATAAGGACATGTTAGTTTTTTTATTCCCTTTTCTTTTCTGTTTTCAGGTGGGGACTCAGGGACTCCGGTTCCCTGGTTCCCCATTGCGAGTAAGGGGGCACAGACATTGCGTATATGCGCTGTTCACCCCCCTCGCCAACGGTCAGCACCTGGGTTGGTACCTCATGGGTCCGGGTCCCCCTATTTCCCTGCTTGCCTCGCTTGCGCATAGCAGCCAGGCGTGATGCAGGTAACTAAAGCTGACTGAATACTTCACTGAAGACTCCATTATTTAAGTTCTTCTGACTGAGGCAAGTACTTCCCCCACCCCCCTTTTCTCCATAGGTATAGACTTGCAAGACTTGTTTTTGGCCCACCTTTCAGGTTATGGTGCTGGCTTATACAGGCGCTGCACTTTTATTCTGGGGGAGCAGTGGCACCTGAGGGGGCATGTAATATATGGGGCACTTCACTGCATGTGTGTGTTTTAGTGCGACTATGTCCACAGCGCCTTATATGCGGCTGTCGGCCGCAGCGCTGATACGGGTCGGGCGCTCTCAGCGCCAGCTTGCTTTCACTTTTCCGGCAGCCCCTTATATGCGGTTGACAGACGCAACGCTGGTACGGGCCGGGCGCTTTCAGCACCGGCTTACTTTCACTTTCTCCGGCAGTCTCTGCCGGCGTATAGGCCGCCCGCTCTATTCCCCCGAGTGCATATGCGGCCGACATGTGCGCTCGGGACAAGGAGCGGGCACCATTACAGTTTCTTCTCGAAAGTCTATAGCTCCGCCCACAGGGCTGGGAGCTCTCAGAGGCGCAAAGCAGCCTCCAATCAGCGCCATGGGCGAGATTTTCAGTAAGAAGGGGTCAGTTAATTAGTGCCTTGCTTCAGGCACACCCCTCTCTTCCTATTGGCTGGCCTGCTCCTTCACTCTACCTGCACGGAGCAGAGTTCTCCTCACTGCAGCTGATAGGGGAAACAGACTAGGATGAGAAAGTTCCTGTCTTTTTTCACATTATGTCTGTACCCAGAGTTGTTCCTCCCTCTAAACAGAAACCTGGAACTTCAGTGACTTATTTTGTCTGTAAGCACTGTAATACCAAGATGTCTGGCTCTGCTGAGCCCACTTGCCCTGCCTGCTCCACTGCTCCCCCAGACCCCTGATGCCCTTTCGGTTCCGGTGGGTTCAGCAGCTCCACCAGCCTGGGTTTCTTCCCTGACCCAAGTCTCCCGTTCAGTGGCTGAGGCCTCCTGGGAAGTGGTGTCCGCCTTGAAGGGGTCTTCCCTGCGCAGGGCCTCTGAGAGGGCCCGCTCCTCGTCTCCACATACTTCACGCTCTCACAAGCGTACTAGGGGTGCCTCGTCTGACTCTTCCATTGAGTCTTCAGATAGACGTAAGCGTTCCCCTCGTGTCCCCCCTGTCATCTGGGCACAAACGTCGCTCCTCCAGAGGACGTTCTCCGAGTCGCCGCTCTGCCGCGCCAGAGCCGCGTACCCGGTCAGGGTCGCCCCCCTCCAGGACAGCCTCTACTCATTCACATTCCCCTGGTGAACGGGTGGACGGAGCTTCCGAGCCGGCATCTGACTCAGAGGACCGCTCGGACTCAATTGCAACGGTCAACTCATTGGTGCCAGCCATAAGAGACACCTTTCACTTAGAGGACCCAGGATCTTCGGATGTCAATCCAGGAGTATCCTTTCATCGTGCTAAGCCAGCACCTCAAAAGGTTCAGCTCTTACGCTGACTGAAGACATTCTGGAATCTGCATGGAAACCTCCAGACAAGGTGTTCCCGGGAATCAAGACGATTCAAGAACGTTATCCATTTGACAAGGACTTTGTCACTAAGGTGGTTTCCCCTCCCTCAGTGGATCCACCAATCTCCCAGATCTCTAAGGCAACTACACTGCCTCTGGCAGATTCCGCTGCATTCAAGGATCCCACAGACAAGAGGGTAGAATCTTTAGCGAAGTTTGCCTCTGGAGCTGATGGCTCTTCTCTTCTTCCCATCTTTGCCTCGACATGGGTGTCCAAGGCCCTGTCGGAGTGGTGCCAAAAGCTCCATCAGGATATCTGGACGACCTTCTCATCAAGGCTCCAACCAGAGCCCAGACTCTGGAGAATCTGGACGTCACTCTCCACATTCTGACTCGCTTTGTGTGGATGGTCAACCGGGACAAGTCAGTCCTCCGTCCTACCCAGTCTCTAACTTTCCTGGGACTTCGATTCGTCACTGCCTCTGCCCGAATTTGTCTTCAGCCGGACAAACGTCTGGCGCTTCGGTCGGGGGTCCGCTCCCTTCGGACCCAGGTCTCAGTCTCCATCCGCACTAGTATGGAAGTCCTGGGTCGGATGGTGGCAACTATGGAGGCCATACCCTTTGCCCAGTTTCATTACTGCCCTCTTCAACTGGCGATTCTCTCTCGATGGAACAGGTCTCCTCTGTCCCTCGATCGTCAGATTGTTCTCCCTTGCAGGGTCCATCAGTCTCTGCTCTTGTGGCTCCGCTCCCCCCTTCTTCTCCAAGGGCGGTCGTTTCTTTCCCTTCACTGGCAGGTTGTTCCAACGGATGCCAGCCTGTCGGGCTGGGGCGGCGTGTTCAGGGATTGGACGGTTCAGGGACTCTGGTCTCCCCAGGAGACCCTTCTTCCGATAAACATATTGGAATTACGGGCGATTCTTCTTTGTCTTTTTCATTGGGAGTCCCGTCTTCAGTCCCGTCCTGTGCAGTCGGACAACACCACGGCCGTGGCGTACATAAATCTACAGGGCGGCGCTCGCAGCTCAGCAGCCATGGCCGGGGTGACCAAGATTCTCACCTGGGCAGAGAGCAAGGTTCATGCCATTTCGGCGATTCACATTCCGGGAGTGCTCAACTGGGAGGCGGACTTCCTCAGTCGGTCCTCATCCGACCCTGGCGAGTGGTCTCTACATCCGGAGGTCTTCGCGCAGCTCTGCGACCACCGGGGCATTCCGGACGTGGACCTCTTCGCGTCCCGGCACAATCGGAAGATCCTTCCTTTGTGTCCAAGTCCCGGGACCCTCAGGCTCTGGCCGTGGACGCCCTAGTGATTCCTTGGGCGGGATTTGCCCTACCCTATCTGTTCTCCATTTCTTATGATCCACCAGGACAAGGTTGTTTTAGGGGCAAATCCTTCCTTTTTGCCTAAGGTGGTCTTGGCCTTTCATCTCAATGAGGACATTGTCCTCCCATTCCTTTTGTACAGCTCCTTATCATCCTAAGGAGCGCTTACTACACAAGCTGGATGTAGTTCGGGCTGTTCGGTCTTATCTCTCCATCACTTCTTCGTTTCGTCAGTGTGATTCCTTTTTCGTCCTTACAGAAGGTCGCCGCAAGGGACAGCCTGCTTCGAAGACCACCATTTCTTGGGGGATTCGGTCAGCCATTTTGGAAGCCTATCGCTGTAAGGGGAAGATTCCTCCTTTCAGGGTTGAGGCTCATTCTACCCGTTCTGTTGGGGCATCCTGGGCTCTCGCAGATTTGGAAGGCGGCTACCTGGTCGTCTCTGCACACTTTCTCGAGGTTTTACCGAGTTCAAACTTTCACATCGGCTGATGCTAGTCTGTGTCGTAAAGTGTTGCAGGCGGCAGTGGATCGGCAGTCTGCCTGACTGCTTATCTGCCGACCCAAGGGACGGCTTTGCTACGCCCCACGGTCTGTGTCCCCCAATGGAGCCGATAGAGAAAAGGAGATTTTTGTTTACTTACCGTAAAATCTCTTTCTCGAAGGATCCATTGGGGGACACAGCTCCCGCCCCTTTTTGGGATTTTCCTTTGGTTCTCTGTCAGAGGGTGTGTTCAGTTATGTTTTCTCTTCTGGTTCTCGGACAGTTTTGGGTTTTTCTTTGACATGTTGGTCTCCTCCTATTGCTCTGGAACTTAAACCGATTAGCTCAGAGCCTGAAGGCGGGTATATCCTGCTGGGAGGAGCTGACTTTTTTATTACCATAGTGTCACACCTCCTAGAGACAGCAACATAAACCCACGGTCTGTGTCCCCCAATGGATCCTTCGAGAAAGATTTTACGGTAAGTAAACAAAAATCTCTTTTTTTCCCCTAAGCCAATCCTTTATTGCCTTGGCTGTGTGCTTAGGGTTGTCGAGGGAGATTTATTAAAACCTGTGCAGAGGAAAAAGTTAACCAGCTGGCCATAGCAACTAATCGGATAGATTATTTTATTTTTAAAAAGGCTTCTGGAAAGTAAAAGCTCTCTTGTTACTATGGGTAACTGCACTATTTATCTTCACAGGTTTTGATAAATCTCCCCCATTGTCTTGTTGGAAGCTGAACCTTTGGCCAAGTCTGAGATCCAGAGCACTCAGGTTTCATTAAGAATATCTCTGAACCTTGCTCTACCGCAGCTTTTCCTCACTCCTGACCAGTCTCCCTGTTCCAGGCGGTAAGATACACCCCCACAGCAGGATGCTGTCACCACAATGCTTCACTATAGTGATGGTTTTAGGCAGGTGATGAGCAGTGCCTGGTATCTTTTAGCCATGACACCTAGAACTGAGGCGAAAATGTTCCATCAGACCAGAGAATTTGTTTCATTCTTAACCCCTTAAGGACCAAGGACGTACCGGTACGTCCTTGGTCCTGCTCTTCTGATATAACGCGGGGTTACACAGTAACTCCGCGTCATATCATGGCGGGCCCGGCGTCATAGTGAAGCCGGGACCCGCCTCTAATAGCGCGCAGCGCCGATCGCGGCGCCGCGCGCTATTAACCCTTTAGCCGCGCGCTCAAAGCTGAGCCGCGCGGCTAAAAGTGAAAGTGAAAGTTCCCGGCTAGCTCAGTCGGGCTGTTCGGGATAGCCGCGGCTAATCGCGGCATCCCGAACAGCTGACAGGACAGCGGGAGGGCCCCTTCCTGCCTCCTCGCTGTCCGATCGCCGAATGACTGCTCAGTGCCTGAGATCCAGGCATGAGCAGTCATGCGGCAGAATCGTTGATCACTGGTTTCTTATGAGAAACCAGTGATCAACATAGAAGATCAGTGTGTGCAGTGTTATAGGTCCCTATGGGACCTATAACACTGCAAAAAAAAAGTGAAAAAAAAAAGTGAATAAAGATCATTTAACTCCTCCCCTATTAAAAGTTTGAATCACCCCCCTTTTCCAATAAAAAAAAAAACACAGTGTAAATAAAAATAAAAATAAACATATGTGGTATCACCGCGTGCGGAAATGTCCGAATTATAAAAATATATCATTAATTAAACCGCTCGGTCAATGGCGTGCGCGCAAAAAAATTCCAAAGTCCAAAATAGTGCATTTTTGGTCACTTTTTATATCATTTAAAAATGAATAAAAAGTGATCAATAAGTCCTATCAATGCAAAAATAGTACCGTTAAAAACTTCAGATCACGGCGCAAAAAATGAGCCCTCATACCGCCCCATACACGGAAAAATAAAAAAGTTATAGGGGTCAGAAGATGACAATTTTAAACGTATTAATTTTCCTGCATGTAGTTATGATTTTTTCCAGAAGTCCGACAAAATCAAACCTATATAAGTAGGGTATCATTTTAATCGTATGGACCTACAGAATACATATCAGGTGTCATTTTTACCGAAAAATGTACTACGTAGAAACGGAAGCCCCCAAAAGTTACAAAACAGCGTTTTTTTTTCAATTTTGTCGCACAATGATTTTTTTTCCCGCTTCACCATAGATTTTTGGGCAAAATGACTGACGTCATTACAAAGTAGAATTGGTGGCGCAAAAAATAAGCCATCATATGGATTTTTAGGTGTAAATTTGAAAGAGTTATGATTTTTTAAAGGCAAGGAGCAAAAAACGAAAATGCAAAAACGGAAAAACCTCCGGTCCTTAAGGGGTTAATCAAAGAGTCCTTTTTTGCAAGCTCCAGGTGGGCTTTTGTGTGTCTCTTACTGAGGTGAGGCTTTTTTTTTGGCCAATCTGCCATAAAACCCAGATTATGGAGGGCTGCAGTTATGGTTGACCCTATAGAAATTTCTCCCATCTGCACACAGGACATTTGGAGCTCAGCCTGTGACTATTGGGTTCTTGGTCACCTCTTTTACCAAGACTTAATTTAGCACAAGGCTGCAACATAAAGTGTGAAAAAAAAGTGCAAAGGACTGAAAACTTTCTGAATGAATTTAAGATATTTCTCCCATTAGGGGTACTGAAAATAATGATCTTTAGATTGAATTCTAAATTATTCTATTGAATTGAATTCTAAAATATTATTGATTGTCAGTACTGGGCTCACCGTAGACTAAAATGGCCACATTACGACCGCAAGTCCTGGCCAGACTGCAGCTATTATGACTTGGGCTGACATTTCGGGTGATTAGTGGGAAATGTACTTACTTCTGAAATACTATAATGTCGCCATCCATAAGCTCATCAAGTGCTTTATCAAGAGAAACATCATAATCTTGAATGCGTTCTGTTAAATTCGGTTTGACTTCCTGCAAAGAATTGAAAATTTATCAAATTTAATAAGAAAAATTAGTGTAAAACACAGCTCAAAGAATCAAAATTTCAAAAGCAACCTTAGTTCCATATCTAGGTCACTGGACCAATTTAAGTCATCGGCTTTGACTTAACTATACACCTAAAATTTCCTATTAGAACTTAATCAAGTTCAACCAGGTATTAAAAAGGTGGTTGCTAATAAATAGAAGGTACATTATTTTACCTCATAGAGGATAAGGTTAGTTCCTTGCGGAAATCCAGCTCTTTCACACATAACTGGCAGTAGGTCACCTTTGTAAAGAAAATAAATAAATAATAATAATTATATTTAAATACAAGATTACATCTATAAAAGTACTATGCTCTCCAACAAACTTACGTATTTTACAGGAAATTGGGGTGTAGATATGTCCACAGTAATTTAAGCTCCGACTTTTTGGATCATACATTTTTAGAAAGAGCATAACATCATCTGTGGAGAATAAAGCTTTAGTGAGAATAAGCTATACAAAGAACTAAGTATTGAGCTTGCTGTTCATATGGAAAGAAAGTAAATATAAGCAATTAAATCCAACTATTGGGAAAGTGGATAGTTGTCACAAATAAAGGCAAAGTATAATGTGGAGTTATCCAATATATATTTTACAGGACTGTAAAAATAACTTACCGAATCAGCAAAACTGACAAGTATCTAACTGCAGCAAAACATGTAATGACATGAGGCCACCTAGAGTAACTCAACTCCCACCCCAAATAAAAATGATTAGATGTGGAAAGAGAAATATTTAGAGAGGATAGCCTACACTTACGATCTTTGTCAAACTTGGGAAGCGTCGCCCCACTAGCAGCCATTTCTGGATCTACAGTTTCCAAAAATATTGTCCAGGGATTTTCATTGTCACTCAGCTCAATCATCTACATAAACATAACGTAGAAATACAGCAGAAAGGAAAGTTATTTTTAGACATATATATAGGCATATACAGATTGTGAATAAAGCAAAAAAAAGAAAAGCCCATTTATATGAAAGTTTTGTCAGTGCTGCACAATGAAGGAAATACATTTAAATATGTGAGCCATGTAAAGAAGCAAACATTCAAGAGATAACTGCTTCAAGACTAGGCCAATTCCCTCTACCACCTGCCTTCTTGATCAGACTTTCATAGGTTTATTTGTTTAGTTTTTTTAACGACTTACAGATTTGAAGCTTCTTGTTTGGTTATTCAAAAAGTTTTCACGTTTATTGTTATATTAAGGTTTTTAATATTTGCGCTATCAGGCAAAGTATGTCTATATATTTTGTAATTTATCTTTATGTATTTAATTATAGCACAAAGATGTACCAAATCCTTTTTTCAAATTGCATCACCTTTTCTTTACAGATGTTTCCATATAGGCATAGTTTGTAGGGGCGGGACGGAAGCTGTATTTTGAACTTTATATCTTTATACTTTTAAAAAAATGTACCGGTAATGCTAAAATACTTGATCACCTTATGAGGGCAGAGTCTGAAAAATTTGGCATTCAATCTGTATTTTACTTTTGTTTTCCCAGTAACTAGGGCTGACACGAGTTAAAGGGGGAATACTTCCTCATAACACACTGCAGCCCTGATCCAGCAGCTCCTGCCAGTATGTGGTGATTCCATGATCTCTGGAACAGAAGCAGGGAGCTTTAGAGGTCTTTATGGAGTGCTGTGCATACAGACACCAGGAAGACAGACATGGTAAACTATCAGCAGATTGGAAAATTAGGTATATGTTTACACAAACAAAGTTGTGCACAATTCTTTTATCCATGGCCTAAAACATGTCACTTCTGGGGGAAAAAGTAACAAAGCAAATAGGCTATGTGACTACTTTGTAGTGACCAGTCAGACTGATGGCATTCCATAGCCATATATCATCAATGGTTGCATTGAGTCTACAATAAAAATGATGTTCGGTCCAGCCCCCTTTAACTGCATTATAGAAAACCATAATTGGTATAAATTTCACAGCTGTAGTTCTGCAAAGATAAAAGCTTGACCTGACTGGATCACTGTAAACCATCAGTTTTAGAGGTCCACGATCTACTGAGACCACAAATAAGTTACATTTAAAAATACTACACTAATTACATTCAGCAAATGAATCCAGAAGAGAAGTGAGGGCTCTCAATATATATTGAATATTTACAGTTTTGCTGCAATCCGCTTCATAATCCAACATTGCTGGCCTTTTTGTTCCATTACTGCGCGCTTGCATGGGCCATAACCGAATTTGGTCCTGCGGAAATCCCTGGAGAGAAGGCAAGAGAAGTACATTTACTATAAAGTTTCACTTTTCAAACAAATTTAAGAACCATTTTATAGTCAAAATTCATAGGAAAGGGAGCTAAAGCGTGTATTCACATACAGTATCCTGGACCAATTTAATGATTATTTGATGCTGCAGATTTTAATATAAACCAAAATGACTTGAACACAGCTTAGAATACTGCACATCAAATATGCACGGGATACTGTATGTGTAAATACAGCCTTAGGGTCTATTCACATGTACAGTATTCTGCCCAGGATTTCAAGATGTTCAGTTTACATTGAAATCTGGAGCAGAAAATCCGGTGCATCAAATCTGCATGTCAAATCTGCACAGAATACTGTACGTGTGAATAGACCATTAATGAGCATTTATTGCTTTAAAATAATCAATCGCTCCTTTAGCAGATGCAGTTAATGTATTAGATGTCAACCTGCTGTTTTTTTTCTTCCCTTTGTTTCCTTGAATAAGTAGATTTGCTTACCATAAAATCTCTCTCTGAGGATCCATTGGGGGGACAACAAGACCGTGGTATATGCTGCTGACACTATGCAACAAAAAGAAAGTCGGACCCTCCTGGCAGGATATACCCCGCCTACAGACTGAGCTAATCAGTTTTAGTCCCAAAGCAGTAGGAGAGGAACGACCGGTAAAGAAAAAAAACAAAAAACAGCAACTGTCTGAGGGAAGCACAGACAAAAAAAATAACTGAGCCAACCCTCGGACAGGCAACCGAACCAAGGACACCAGAACAAATGAGTGTCGTGACTTTCAATGGATCCTCCGAGAAAGATTCTACGGTAAGCATAAAAATCTACTTTTCTTGGTCGGCTCCATTGGGGGCACAGACACCGTGGGACGTACCAAAGCAGTCTCTGGGGTGGGAGAGAACCCAAGCAACTCAGGTGGAATGCTGGGCCACAGCCACCTGCAACACCTTGCGACCCAAACCAGCAGAGCTGTGCACCTAGTAACATTTTGTAAAAGTGTGCAAGGACAACCAGGTGGCCGCTTTCAGACTTACAAGGCCGAAGCCCTGTTTAGGAGAGCTAGGAGGCCCCAACGGAACTAGTGGAATGAGCCGAAACCTGGAAAGGCGGAGTCTTCCCTTTGCAGTGGTAAGCTTCCGAGATTGTAGAACAGATCCACCGTGAAATGGTCGCCTTCGAAGCAGGAAATCCCTTACGACAACCCTCCGTAAGCACAAAGTAAGTCACACTGGTGAAAGGATGAAGTGACCGAAGGGTAAATCCAAACGGCCCGTACCACGTCAAGACAATGAAGCAACCGTTCCCTTGGATGTGACAGAGCTGGACAAAAAGACAGGAGGACAATATCCTCATTTAAGTGAAACCACCTTAGGTAAAAATTATGGGACCGGACGGAAAACAACTTAGTCCTGGTAGGGGGAACGGCAGGAGAGAGGCGCCAGCTCAGAAACTCTCCTAATGGAAGTGACCGCATTGAGAAAGGCCACCTTAAAGAAAAGGACACGAAGAAAATGTCCCGGAGAGGGTCAAAGGGAGCACCCTGCAAAACACTGAGAACCAGATTCAGATCCCAAGGGGGAGTAGGAACCGCAGCGGAACCGCATGAACCTACACCCTGCAGAAAAGTGCGGATGTGAGGGTCAGGCGCCAGGGAGCGCTGAAAGAATGGAGAGAGACGACGCCTGACCACTTAACCCCTTACCGCTATATGACATATGCATACGTCCAAGCATCCGGCACGTTCGCGCATTTGGACGTATGCATACGTCATAGCGATCTCCAGCACTGCCACGGGCAGAGCAGGAGATCGGCGACGGGACCCGGCTGTTAATCACAGCCGGAGTCCCGCCGCAGCTGCCAGAGCCACGATCACGCCGGTCCCGGCAGCATTAACCCTCTAGATGCGGTGATCAATCCTGATCACGGCATCTATGGTGTTGACAAGGGGAGCGCTCTGTTCTCCAACGGCGGCGCCGCGATACGATCGCAGATCGCCGTTGGTTGCTATGGCAGCAGGTGGTCAGATCATGACCTCCCGTCTGCCTGCTACGGAAACCTGTGAGATCCACCCAGAGGCTAGATCACATAGGCTGTACGGTGTGCAGCTCATCAGGTCATACTGTGCTGCAGTATAGTATAACCTGTAAAAAGTGTAAAAAACTAAATAAAAAGTTCTTCAATAAAAGTATGAAGCGTAAAAAAAATAAAATAAAAAAAATGCCCCTTTCCCAATAAAAGCCCTGTACAGTAACCCCCCGACCTACGATGGCCCCGACATATGATAAAATCGACATACGATGGCCTCTCAGAGGCCATCGCATGTCGATGTCAGCATCGACATACGATGCTTTTATATGTCGGGGCCATCGCATTAACTGCTATCCGACAGCGCAAAATGCTTAAGCTGCTGTCGGATAGCAGTTTAAGCATCCCTGGCAGGTTCACTTACCTATTCCCGCTGATCCGGGTCCACTTCGCGATCCTCCGGTGTCTTGCGCATCTTCTCCAGGGTCCGGGCCTTGCTTTCCGGCGTCGTTATTACGTCACTACGCGCGCCGGCGCAGCAGCGTAATAACGTCACCAGAAAGCGAGGCCCGGACCCTGCAGAAGATGCGCAAGACACCGGAGGATCGCGAAGACGACACCGGAGCAGCGGGACAGCATCGGGAGCCCCTGGAACAGCAGCGGGAGCGGTGAGGACCTGGTCCGGAGCGGTGGGGACAGGTAAGTACAGCTTCCTATACTTTACATTGCACGGATCCCTCAACATACGATGGATTCCACAAACGATGGGTCGTTTGAAACGAATTATCGTATGTTGAGGGACCACTGTATTATCACCAAAAAAGATCAAAAACACAAATCATATACATAATAGGTATTTCCATGTCTGAAATAACGTGTACTATAAAACTATAATGTAAATTATCCCACACGGTAAACGCCGTAAAAAAAATAAAATAAAATAAAAAATAAGTGCAAAAGTCGCCAATTTTGGTACAAATGGCAGAATAAAAAAAAAAAGATCAAAAAAGGTAGAACGTAGCACAAACATGATACCTATAAAAAGTACAGCTCATCCTGCAAAAAATAAGCCCTTACTCAATGGTGTCGGACGAAAAATAAAAAAGTTACGGCTGTTGGAAAATGAATGTCAGAAAAATAATTTTGCTCAGAAAAGGAAAAAACATAATGCTGTATAAAATGGGTACCACCATAATCGTACTGACCCACAGAATATATATAACATCACTTTTACTGCACAGTGAACACCATGGGAAAAAAATGCCAGAAATTTTTAGTTTTTCACAATATTTTGTAGTTTTTCACAAAAAATGCTGCATGTGTCAACAAAAATGCACCACTTATATAAAAACAACATGTCACGAAAAAATCTCAGAATCGCTCGGCTCAGAAAATGCGTTCTAAAGTTATTACCATTTAAAGAGATACATGTCAAATAAAAATAAAAAAAATGGTCATTGAGGTACGCCCTCCATTTTGAGTTTCCTCAGGACCCTGGGAAGGAGAGGAGGGAAGAGATAGGGGAGGACGTAGTGCGATCAGGGCATCACTAGGGAGTCTACAGCTAGGGCCAGAGGATCGCAGGACTTCGCGACGAAGCAAGGAACTTTCTGGTTCTGGCGAGACGCGAAGAGATCCACGTCCGGAATGCCCCAGAGGTCGCAGATCTCTGCATACACCTCTGGATGAAGAGACCACGCGCTGGGTCAGCAGAGGAGCGACTGAGGAAGTCCTCCTCCAAATTGTCCACCCTTGGGATGTGAATTGCCGAGATGGAGGGAACAGAGTTCCGACCAGAGCAGATTCCTGGAGTCCTCGGCTGCGAGTCCCGCCCTGGCGATTGACATATGCCACAGCCGTGGACACGAACAGGACGGCCCTGGAGAAGGCGGTCCCAATGGAGGAGGCAAAGGTAAATTGCCTGAAGTTCCAGGATGTTGATGGGGAGAAGAGCTTCCTGGAAGGACCAACGGCCTTGGACCGTCTGATCCCTAAAACCCCCCCAGTGGAGGGGCAGGACAGGTCACCCTTCTCGAAGAAGAGGAGACCAAAGCCACCACAGGAGGGACTGGCGAAAGAATAATCCTGTGATCAAGGGACAGCGGAGACTTGAATAGAAAGTTGCAGAGGACGACAATGAAACTGGGCGAAGGGAACAACCTCCATGGCCGCCACCATCCGACCCAGGACTTCCTTGCAGAAACAAATGGAAACTGGAACAGGACAAAGAAGACAGGGAGAGCAGTGGTGCGTGCAGGTTCAGCAGAACCACCGGGTATTTTAGTTTTGCAGCACAGACAAGTGTAACAAGTGACCAGGGCCGCAGTGACCTGTCTGGAGGAGAGACAGAGAGAAGGGCTAAGCCTAAAGAGAAGGGGGCAGAGCCAGAGCAAGCCTGGCCCCCATTGGAGGGAGGCACCCAGAAATGACCCCTGAATTGCCCCGATATGCCTGGCCGTCAGGGTGTGGGCGGAGCAAAATGCCACGATCAGCCCGCAGCCGGGCCTCAATTAATGACCCCCGGCGCTCCGGTCGCCTCACACGTGGAGGTAGCCGAAGTGAAAGTAAACTGCCAGCCGTGCGCGTACAACCCACCCACCAGGGAGTGGAACTGCGGGGCTCTGAAAAATGCACCAGGTGAAATAAGCTGGCCCCAGAGACTGACCCTGACTTCAGGGTGGCTGAGCAGGAACTGTCCCTAGAAATGAATAAAGAGGAGTGCACCCAAAACAGATGGACACCAGAGGTTGAAAACCCTGAATAAAAGACAGACCCCAGGAAAAAAAGGGGTGGGGGGGGGTGGGGGTGGGTGGTAAGGGGGAGAACACTCACACTGTCCCAGGAAAACATACCTACTAAAGTCTTCAGCCAGCTATTAAACACCTGCATCATGCTAGGCTGAGACAGCAAGATGAGCAGGGTAGGCAGGTGTGCCTGGCCCCAAGGTGCAACCCCAGGTGCTGGCCAGTGGCGAGAAGGGGTTGACAGTACATAACTTTGTCTGTGCCCCTTCTTCGCTAATGGGGGATCGGATAGCGCCATGCTCCTGTACCCCCACCTAAAAAGAGAGAAATAAAAAGGGGGGGAAAAGGATCTACATACATGTCCCTAAACTAAAAAATAAGAAAATAAAAGACCAGGTCTGGAGAACTCCAGACCTGTGTCTGCCACTTACGGCCACTAAGCATAAACCAATTAGCTCAAAATCTGTAGTCGAGGTATGCAAACTTTCTATTTGTTGCCTAGTGTCAGCAGCATATACCATGGTCTGTGTCCCCCCCAATGGAGCTGACCAAGAAATTTCAGTTTATGCTCACCAGAAATGTTTCTCTCCTCCCCCCCCCCCCCCCCCTCGCCTAAAACATTGAGAAATTGCAGCTGCAGTTTCAGACTGACCCTAAATTTATGGTTTTACACTAGACATTGGCTAGTTAGACTAGCGAGCTTGTGGGCAAGGAAGGGGAAATTACTAGGGATGTCCCGATACCATTTTTTTTAGACCGAGTAGGAGTACCGATACTTTAATTCTAGTACTCGCAGATATCAAGTACCAACCCCCCCGTTTAGACAGCAGCAGCCCCCCCCCCCCCCCCCCGTTTAGACATTAGTAGCAGCCCCCTCCTTGCAGGCAGCTCACCTCCTCTGTTGGGTGCTGCCGCTCTGCTGCCCCGTTCTCCCGTCCTCATCGTGTCTTCCTATGGAGGAGCATGTGACATACACGTCACACTGCTTCCTGCGTAGCGTTACGCTGGGCGCAGGGGAGGAGGCGGAGTGACGTGTGTGTCACATGCTCCTCCATGGAACACTATGATGCGGACGGGAGGACGGGGCAGCGGAGCGGCACCAGGTATCGGGGACATTAACCTCTTCAGGACATAGGGCGTATGGATACGCCCTGCATGCCGAGTCCTTAAGGACCGAGGGCGTATCCATACGCCCGTGGGAATTCCGGCCCCCACCGCTAGCCGGTTGGGGACCGGAGCCGGATGCCTGCTGAAATCGTTCAGCAGGCATCCCGGCATATCGCCCAGGGGGGTCATTATGTCCCCCCATGTCGGCGATCGCCGCAGATCGCTGGACAATTCAGTCCAGCGATCTGCGGCGATTCCGGGTCAATCGGGTCTCCAGTGACCCGGAATTACTGGCTGTTCGGGGCCGTCTCTGACGGCCCCGAACAGCCAGAGCCTGCAGGGGTGAGGTGGCACTGGTGCCACCTCACGATCGCCCTGATTCGTCGGCCGGCCGACCAATCAGGGCGCCTGCTGCGGGTGTCACTCCCGCACCCGCTCCGCCCCTCTTCCGGAGGACGTGAGCGGGTGCGGGACGTGCACCCCGGGTGCTGGGGACCCCGATCCCCGGCGCCCCTGTTGGGATCGGGGCCCCAGGAGCAGCTGCGGCGGCGGAGACGACGAGGGACTGACCTGTGCGGCGAGGATCGTTGGAGGTGAGTGACAGCCTCCTGCTGTTGCAACAGATCCCAGCATGCAAAAAGGGCATGCTGGGAGCTGTAGTTATGCAACAGCAGGAGGCAGACCACCACAACTCCCAGCATTCCCTTATGGGCATGCTGGGACTTATGGTTTTGCAACAGCTGGAGGCACATTCTTTCTATGGAAAAGTGTACCTTCAGCTGTTGTATAACTACAACTCCCAGCTTGCACAAACCGCTAAAGTGCATGCTGGGAGTTGTAGTGGTGCATCTGCTGGTTGCATAACTACAACTTCCAGCATGCCCGTTGGCTGTCGGTGACTGCTGAGAGTTGTAGTTTTGCAACAGCTGAAGGCACACTGGTTGTGAAACTCAGAGTTTTTTTTTTACCTAACTCAGTGTTTCACGACCGGTGTGCCTCCAGCTGTTGCAAACTACAACTCTCAGCAGTCACCGTACACCATGCACCGTACATGCTGGGAGTTGTAGTTTTGCAACAGCTGGAGGCACACTGGTTGTGAAACACTGAGTTAGGTCACAAACTCAGTGATACATAACCAGTGTGCCTACAGCTGTTGCAAAACTGCAACTCTCAGCAGTCACCGACAGCCAACGGGCATGCTGGGAGTTGTAGTTATGCAACAGCTGGATGTCCCCCCCCCCCCAATGTGAACGTACAGGGTACACTCACATGGGCGGAGGATTACAGTAAGTATCTGGCTGCAAATTTGAGCTGCCGCAAACTTTCTGCTGCAGCTCAAATTGCCAGCGAGAAACTACTGTGAACCCCCGCCCGTGCGACTGTACCCTAAAAACACTACACTACACTAACACAAAAAATAAAATAAAAAGTAAAAAACACTACATATACACATACCCCTATACAACCCCCCTCCCCTCCCCAATAAAAATGAAAAACGTCTGGTACGCCACTGTTTCCAGAACGGAGCCTCCAGCTGTTGCAAAACAACTCCCAGTATTGTCGGACAGCCGTTGACTGTCCAGGCATGCTGGGAGTTTTACAATAGCTGGAGGCACCCTGTTTGGGAATCACTGGTGTAGAATACCCCTATGTCCACCCCTATGCAATCCCTAATTTAGGCCTCAAATGCGCATGGCGCTCTCACTTTGGAGCCCTGTCGTATTTCAAGGCAACAGTTTAGGGCCACATATGGGGTATCGCCGTACTCGGGAGAAATTGTGTTACAAATTTTGGGGGGTATTTTCTGCTTTTACCCTTTTTAAAAATGTTAAATTTTTGGGAAAACAAGCATTTTAGGTAAAAAAAATTTTTTTTTTTACATATGCAAAAGTCGTGAAACACCTGTGGGGTATAAAGGTTCACTTAACCCCTTGTTACGTTCCCCGAGGGGTCTAGTTTCCAAAATGGTATGCCATGTGGGGGTTTTTTGCTGTCCTGGCACCATAGGGGCTTCCTAAATGCGGCATGCCCCCAGAGAAAAATTTGCGTTCAAAAAGCCAAATGTGACTCCTTCTCTTCCGAGACCTGTAGTGCGCCAGCAGAGCACTTTTCACCCCCATATGGGGTGTTTTCTGAATCGGGAGAAATTGGGCTTCAAATTTTTAGGGGTATTTTCTGCTATTACCCTTTTTAAAAATAAAATTTTTTTGGGAAAACAAGCATTTTAGGTAAAAATTTTTTTTTTTTTTTACATTTGCAAAAGTCGTGAAACACCTGTGGGGTATTAAGGTTCACTTTATCCCATGTTACATTCCCCGAGGGGTCTAGTTTCCAAAATGGTATGCCATTTGTTTTTTTTTTGCTGTTCTGGCACCATAAGGGCTTCCTAAAGGTAACATGCCCCCCAAAAACCATTTCAGAAAAACGTACTCTCCAAAATCCCCTTGTCGCTCCTTCCCTTCTGAACCCTCTACTGCGCCCGCCGAACACTTTACATAGACATATGAGGTATGTGCTTACTCGAGAGAAATTGGGCTACAAATACAAGTAAAAATTTTGTCCTTTTACCCCTTGTAAAAATTCAAAAATTGGGTCTGCAAGAACATGTGAGTGTAAAAAATGAAGATTGTGAATTTTCTCCTTCACTTTGCTTCTATTCCTGTGAAACACCTAAAGGGTTAAAACGCTGACTGAATGTCATTTTGAATACTTTTGGGGGTGTAGTTTTTATAATGGGGTCATTTATGGGGTATTTCTAATATGAAGACCCTTCAAATCCACTTCAAACCTGAACTGGTCCCTGAAAAATACTGAGTTTGAAAATTTTGTGAAAAATCGGAAAATTGCTGCTGACCGTTGAAGCCCTCTGGTGCCTTCCAAAAGTAAAAACACGTCAATTTTATGATGCAAACATAAAGTAGACATATTGTATATGTGAACCAAAAAAAAATGTATTCGTAATATCCATTTTCCTTACAAGCAGAGAGCTACAAAGTTAGAAAAATGCAAAATTTTCAAATTTTTCATCAAATTTACGGATTTTTCACCAAGAAATGATGCAAGTATCGACAAAAATTTACCACTATGTTAAAGTAGAATATGTCACGAAAAAACAATCTCGGAATCAGAATGATAACTAAAAGCATTCCAGAGTTATTAATGTTTAAAGTGACAGTGGTCAGATGTGCAAAAAATGCTCCGGTCCTTAAGGTCAAAATGGGCTCCGTCCTGAAGGGGTCAAAGAGTCCCCGATACCATGCAAATGGCTAGTATCAGCCCCAATACCAGTATCGGGACATCCCTAGAAATTTCAATCTGCGGGAATCAGAATTTTCTCCCTAATTTCACTAATACATACACTGTAAACGGCAAAGTGTATAATGTACACAGTACATAATTAACTATTCGCAGTATGTCAATATGTAGCCTGCATTACTGTCCTTTTACACGGACAGTGATTCCTAATACGAGCAGTTGTTTGAGGAGCCTTTTACATGGTTCAGAGTTTGTGCAGCCAGATTACAATGAATGATCTGTAGATTGCTCAATCGGTCCCTCACTTGAATCACATCCCGTCTACCCTTGCTTGTTCATCAGCAGATCTTTAACCCCTTAAGGACCAAGGACGTACAGGTACGTCCTTGGTCCTGCTCCCGTGATATAACACGGGGTTACACGGTAACCCCGCATCACATCACGGCGGGCCCGGCGTCATAGAGAAGCCGGGACCCGCCGCTAATAACCCTTTAGCCGTGAACTCATAGCTGAGCCACGCGGCTAAAAGTGAAAGTAAAAACTGCCGGTTAACTCAGTGGGCTGTTCGGGATAGCCCCGGCGAAATCGTGGCATCCCGAACAGCTTACTGTGAGAAACCAGTGATCAATGATAAAGATCAGTGTGTGTAGTGTTATAGGTCCCTATGGGAGCTATAACACTGCAAAAAAAAAGTGGGAAAAAAAAAGTGAATAAAGATCATTTAACCCCTCCCCTATTAAAAGTTTGAATCACCCCCCTTTTCCCATAAAAAAAAAAAACCACAGTAAATAAAAATAAACATATATGGTATCACAGCGTGCGGAAATGTCCGAATTATAAAAATATATCGTTAATTAAACCGCTCGGTCAATGGCGTACGCGCAAAAAAATTCCAAAGTCCAAAATAGTGTATTTTTGGTCACATTTTATATCATGTGAAAATGAATAAAAAGCGATCAGTAAGTCCTATCAATGCGAAAATGGTACCGTTAAAAACTTCAGATCACGGCGCAAAAAATGAGCCCTCATACTGCCCCATACACGGAAAAATAAAAAAAGTTATAGGGGTCAGAAGATGACGATTTTAAACGTATTCATTTTCCTGCATGTAGTTATGATTTTTTCCAGAAGTACGACAAAATCAAACCTATATAAGTAGGGTATCATTTTAATCGTATGGACCTACAGAATAAAGATAAGGTGTCATTTTTTCCGAAAAATGTACTACGTAGAAACGGAAGCCCCCAAAAGTTACAAAACAGCGTTTTTTTCTTCAATTTTGTCGCACAATGATTTTTTTTTCCGTTTCACCGTAGATTTTTGGGCAAAATGACTGACGTCATTACAAAGTAGAATTGGTGGCGCAAAAATAAGCAATCATATGGATTTTTAGGTGCAAAATTGAAAGAGTTATGATTTTTTAAAGGCAAGGAGCAAAAAACGAAAATGCAAAAACGGAAAAAACCCCGGTCCTTAAGGGGTTAAACACAGGGTAAATCGCCCTTCAATCAGAATCACCAAATTTCCTGCAGCTTCACAGGTTTATAACTGGATTACTCCTGACTGCAGAGCTTCTGATATCAGCAATATATAAGAGTAGGTTTCATGTTTCATAAAATGAACCACCGAGGTGCAAATCTGACAGTTTTATAGATCTCAGATTAGGCTCAGATTGTACACAGGAAATTTCCGCAGCGGAAGTGTCCGGAATCCTAGGCGGACTGCATTGCTGCCAATGGTAATGGTGCGAGTCAGTGTGTTCCTAGTGCTGAAGGATTACAACAGCACTAACAGACATATTTCAGGAGAAGCTTCAGTCTGCTGCAGGTGTTGCCAAAATATTTTCCCACTAGGAACACAACAACAGTGAAGCCCACATGGAGTTCTGTATTGTGAACAGTGGAGCAGAATCCATATAAATCAATGGAAAGCTGATGCAGCAGGATTTCCGACTGGAATTCTGCTCAAATGTCAAGATGGTTGCCAGATAGTCAATACAAGAAACAGAAATGCTCTGGTACATTTGCTTACCATAGTTTGTGAAAGATTTTGAACAAATTCGGCAAGTGTGGAGTTTTTTAATACTTTAAACACAGTGTATTTAACTTTTTCTTCATCATACATGTCATTGCCTTGGTGACCACAGAATTTGTCTTCAGCGACGATCTGACAAAAAGAGGTTTGCATTAAAGTCAGAACATTGTAATAACGACATTCCCCCAATCCATTCAACAAACAAATGTAATTCCATTAAAAACATACATATTCATTCAAATAAATGTATATCTCTTTCTTAAAATTACACAATTTTAAAAAAGGTGTTATGGCAGACATGACTATCCATAGATCTACACCAATATATATGTACTACTATGTAATATCTCCCCAGGCGTTAATATTGATTCAATCACTGCTTTCTAACCTTATCTGCTTCACCACATCCTCTGTCTGGGTGATTTGTGAAAGAAGTAGTTGAATAGCACTAGCACTGTACATTCAGACAATAATACAATCAGCAACATCAAATAATTAGTATGGAATTGTAAAAGAAGTTTCTAAAGAAACCCAACATTACATATTTATGTATTTTGTTCCTTCCACAGAAAACAAAATCACTACTTCAAAATAAAATAAAAATTGTAAGCAAACAAAGGGGGAGATTTATCAAAACCTGTCCAGAGGAAAGTTGCATAGCAACCATATTGCTTTCATTTTTCAGAGACCTTTTCATAAATGAAAGCAGCTCTGATTGGTTACTATGGGCTACTCAGCAACTTTTCCTCTGGACTGGTTTTGATAAATCTCCCTCAAAATGTTCAGGAGTTCAACAGTCAGACATCACATTAAGACTCAATCACCTCCTTATGGAGCCCCCACTGGCAATTTCCAACATGCTAAATGTCTGGAAAAGTCTTAAAGTAATCATTACACATCCCCATCACATTTAGGAAATCAGCCTACCTGAACCTGCATGTATAGATGAGCTTCTTGCCGCTCTTTCCTTTTCTGAGCCTCTACACGCTTTTCTTCCTGTAGCCTCTCTACAAGCTGCTGAGGGATATCGTGATCTGTGACAGCTTGAAGGACTTCATCTAAAAAAAAAGATAAAAATTGTATAGCAACGTAAGTTTATAAGACTTCTGGCAATTCTGTCTACTGCTTACTTTAACTGTAGGATACAGAGCTGACGGGAGTTTAACCCCTTAAGGACCAATGCAAATAAACCTGTACGCCCCTGAAAGACCAGGCCTGTTTTTTCAAATCGGGGATGTCTGTCTTTATTAGAGAATAACTCTGGTAACGTTTTGCCAATCACGATAATTCTGACATTGTTTTTTTGTCACAAGTTGTCCTTCATGTACATAGTAAAAGTTGCCGATATCATTTGTAGTTTTTTTTTACAATGCAAAAAATCATGACATTTTTATAAAAAAATTACGATTTTTTTGCTATTTTAACACTAATAGGTTGCATATATTTATACATACTGACCAAATAGTTTATGAAACTTATACTTTCAGATGTCTACTTTATTTTGACGTCATTTTTTAGTTTTTAATTAACATTTTAAATTAGTTAGAAGCCTAACAATTTAACTTGAAATGTTGAAAATTTGAAAAGTACATCTTTTTTTATGTGCTATGCAAGGTTTGCAGAAATTAAAAAGGTAGTAGAACATAGGAACACCTCCCCCAAATGACCCCATTTTAAAAACAAGACCCCTCATGGTATTCGCTAGGGGGTACAGTGAGTATTTTAACACCATCGTTTTTTGGCAGGAATTATTACAAAGTCAGTGTTAAAAATTCGAAAATTGCAATTTTTCACAAATGCATCATTTGGGGGGCATATTTTTTGTACATCACTTCTGATATTGAAAGAAATGCATCCTATATTTTATTTAGCTGCTTGTCCCATGTTCGGAAATACCCCCGCTTTGGCCATATATGGTTCCTTGGCCGCGTGGTAGGACTCAGGAGAGGAGCGCCATTTGGCTTTCAGGGCAGAACAGTACCCCCACCCCCACAAGTGACCCCATTTATATACCGCACCCCTACAAGTTATTGGCTGGACCAGGGACCTCTCTGATTGGTCCTTGGTCGGCTGGCAGTATAACGCGTCTGTCTGTGACAGTTAAGGCTCCTGATGGATATATCCGCCATGTTGTGGGAATAAGCACCCGCTCATGGCGAATATATCCATCACTGCTGCGGCTGGGTAGCTCAGTGTGTCCGCTCATGACTGCTGGCGGGAAATCCGCCGCTATGAGTGGACGCACAAAGCTACCCAGCCGCAGCAGCGAGCTCATTACCGTGACTGCTGCATAATGTGTAGGATCACGTGGCGGACATCCGCAGCATATTACATGCTGCGGATGTCCGCCAATGCGATCCTACACATTATGCTTTTTTTTTATTAGATTCATTTAATAAATGTATTTTTAATATTATATATATTTACACTTATTACATTTTTATTTATTTTTACACTTTTTAATGCTTTGGAATACTTAGTATTCCAAAGCATTGCAGTTATATGCTGCCTGCCAGTTTTCACTAGCAGGCAGCATATTAGGACGTGCCTCTCAGGCAATACCCAGGGCAGACCTGGGGGTCTTTGTAGGACCCCCGGCAGCCCAGGTATGCAGCAGCACCCCGCGATCGCAATGCGGGGTGCTGCAGGAGAGACAGAGGGAGCCCCCTCCCTCTGTCAGAACTCCTTACAGCACGCGGTCACTTCTGACCGCGGCTGTAGGGGTTAAACTGTCAGGAGTGAAGTGAACTTCACTCCCGGCAGTGCGGCCACACAGCACCCTGCGATCGCGATGCGGGGTGCTGCAGAGGAGACAGAGGGAGCTCCCTCCCTCTGTCATAACACTTACAGCCCGCGGTCACTTCCGACCGCGGCTGTAAGGGTTAAAACTGCCGGGACCGAAGTTTACTTCGGTCCTGGGAGTGCAGCAGGGTCCCGGCTGTGTGATACAGCCGAGTCCCTGCCGCGATCTCGTGGGTGCACTGGGCAGCACCCACGAGAAGACTGGACGAGTATAGACATCCAGGTGCGGGAACGCCCGCCAACCTGGACGTCTATACTCGTCCATGGTCGTTATCGGGTTAAACGAGTACCCTGCTGCCGCAACAAAATAATTGAAGAGGGACACACTTTCAAATGTAAGATGGGGAGGAAATCATACAAGCTACATATATCAATGCATGTGGGTCTCGGGACTGAGACCATGGCTGATCTTAACTCCTTAAGGCGTACCTGTACGCCGCAAGTTTGCTCCCGTTCTATCACAGGGGGCCACACCTGTGGCTAATAGCTATTAACCCTTTAGACGCGGTGTTCCAAGTTGATCGCCGCATCTTAAGTGAAACTAAAACATCGTCGTTATCTCAGGGGCTGTTCGGGAACACCACGGCGAAATCGCGGCATCCCGAACAGCTGTAGGACAGCAGGAGGGTCCCCTACCTTCCTCCTCGCTGTCAGACGAATGACTGCTCAGTGCCTTAGATCCAGGAATGAGCAGTCAAACAGCAGAATCATTGATCAATGGTTTCCTATGAGAAACCATTGAACAATGTAAAAGATCAGTGTGTACAGTGTTATAGCCCCCTATGGGAGCTATAACACTGCAAAAAGTGGGAGAAAAAAGTGAAGATTATTTAACCTCTTCCCTAATAAAAATTTAAATCACCACTCAATTTTGCACCTAAAAATCCATATGATGGCTTATATTTTGCGCCACCAATTCTACTTTGTAATGACGTCATTTTGCCCAAAAATCTACGGTGAAACAGAAAAAAAAAATCGTGCGACAAAATTTTTAAAAAAACGCCGTTTTGTAATTTTCGGGGGCTTCCGTTTCTAGATAGTACATTTTTCGCTAAAAATGACACCTTATCTTTATTCTGTAGGTCCATATGATTAAAATGATCCCCTACTTATATAGGTTTGATTTTGTCGGACTTCTGGAAAAAATCATAACTACATGCAGGAAAATTAAAATTGTCATCTTCTGACCCCTATAACTTTTTTATTTTTCCGTGTATGGGGCGGTATGAGGGCTCATTTTTTGCGCCGTGATCTGAAGTTTTTAACGGTACCATTTTTGCATTGATAGGACTTATTGATCGCTTTTTATTCATTTTTAAATTATATAAAAAGTGACCAAAAATGCACTATTTTGGACTTTAGAATTTTTTTGCGCGCACGCCATTGATTGAGCGGTTTAATTAATGATATATTTTTATAATTCGGACATTTCCGCACGCGGTGATACCATATATGTTTATTTTTATTTACACTTTTTTTATTGGAAAAGGGGGGTGATTCAAACTTTTTATAGGGGAGGAGTTAAATGATCTTTATTCACTTTTTTTTCCCACTTTTTTTTGCAGTGTTATAGGTCCCATAGGGACCTATAACACTGCACACACTGATCATCATTGATCACTGGTTTCTCATAGGAAACCAGTGATCGACGATTCTGCCACATGACTGCTCATGACTGGATCTCAGGCACTGAGCAGTCATTCGGCGATCGGACAGCGAGGAGGCAGGTAGGGGCCCTCCCGCTGTCCTGTAAGCTGTTCGGGATGCTGTGATTTCGCCGCGGCTATCCCGAACAGCCCACTGAGCTATCCGGCAACTTTCGCTTTTAGCCGCGCGGCTCAGCTCTGAGCGCGCGACTAAAGGGTTAATAGCGATCGGCGCTGCACGCTATTAGAGGCGGGTCCCGGCTTCACTATGACGCCGGACCCGCCGTGATATGATGCGGGGTTACTGTGTAACCCCGCGTTATATCAGGAGAGCAGGACCAAGGACGTAACGGTACGTCCTTAAGGGGTTAAACCGAACAGTTAAGTGCGTACGAGCAAAAAAAAAAGATCAAAAGTCCAACATAGCGTATTTTTGGTCACTTTTTATATCATGAAAAAAAATGAATAAAAAGCGATCAAAAAGTCAGATCAATACAAAAATGGTACCGATACAAACTGCAGAACACGGCGCAAAAAAATTAGCCCTCATGACGGCCCGTACGTGGAAAGAAAAATAAAAAAAAATAAAAAAAAAATAAAAAGTTATAGGGGTTAGAAGATGAGAATTTTTAACGTATACATTTTCCTGCATGTAGTTATGATTTTTTACCGAAGTACGAAAACAGGCGATTTTTATGCTTAACGTAAAAGCTCTCTCTCGAAGGATCCATTGGGGGACACAGACCATGGGTATATGCTGCTGTCTCTAGGAGGCTTGACACTATGGCAACAAGAAAAGTCAGCTCTTCCCAGCAGGGTATACCCACCCACAGTCACCTGAGGTAATCAGTTTTAGTCCCAGAGCAATAGGAGAAGACCGACAGGTCAAGAGAAAAACCACAAACTGTCCGAGCAACCAGAAGAAAAAGGTAACTGAACACACCCTCGGACAGATAACTGAAATAGGAACACCAGAAAAAGGGTGGGAGCTTCGAGAAAGATTTTACGGTAAGCATAAAAATCTCCTTTTCTATCGGCTCCATTGGGTGACAGACCATGGGACGTACCAAAGCCGTCCCTTGGGTGGGTAAGGAAATCAGTCAGGTGGACAGCTGGACCACCGCCGCCTGCAAAGCCTTACGGCCCCGAGGAGCATCAGCTGATGCAAAGGTATGAATCTGCTAGGACCTTGTGAAAGTGTGCAAAGACGTCCACGTGGACGCTTTACAGAACTGCGAGGCCGAAGCCACATAGCGCAGTGCCCAGGATGCCCCGAAAAATGGGTGGAATGAGCCAAAACCCTGAGGGGTGGGATCTTCCCCTTGCAGCGGTAAGCTTCCGAAAGAGACCGGATCCACCGAAAAATGGTGGCCGTAGAAGCAGGTTGTCCTGTACGACGACCTTCCAGAAAAACAAAAAAGGGAGTCACACTGCCGAAAGGAAAGAGTGACTGAGAGACAAGTCCGAACAGCCCTCACCACAACCAAGTGGTGGAGCAAACGCACCCAGGGATGAGAAGGGGCCGGACAAAAGGACTGTGTCCTCATTGAGATGAAAAATAAACCATCTCAGGTAAGGACGGACGGACCTGGACGGAAAACAACTTGTCCTGGTATACAACCAGGGAGGGAGAACAGCAGGAGAGAGCTGCCAGCTCTGCCCCCTCCTAACAGAGGTAAGAGCAATAAACACCACCTTCCGGGGAAGGAGGCGAAGAGAGATGTCCTGAGAGGTTCAAAAGGAGCGCCTCGCAGGGCACCTAAGACCAAGTGTAAGTCCCAAGGGAAAGAAGGGGACAGATAGGGAGAGGCAGCTTGTGCCAATCCCTGAACCAGGTTCGGACATGACAACTGAATGCCAGAGGATGTTGAAAAAGAATGGAAAGGGCCGAACCTTTGACCCTTAAGGGAGCTGAAAGCCAACCCTTGGGCCAGCCCCGACTGGAAAGGGAAAGGGGTCGGGGAAGGAAAACCACGACTGGAGAAAAAAGGTTGAGTTTCACACCAACGAAAATAAGACCGACATGTATGGTGGTAAATCTTGTAGAGGAAGGCTTGTGTGCCCTCAGCATGGTGCGAACCACTCGGGAAGAGAACCTCAAAAGGTCCTCAGAACCGCTGTCTCAACCGCCATGCTGTCCAAGCAGAGACGGTGAATAGGTTTGCCACAGAAGACCTGAGATAAGAGATCTAGATGAGAGAGAAGGCGCAGCGTGAAGTTGTTCAGGAGCCTGACCCTGACGACGTACCACGCCCGCCGGGGCCAGGCTGGGCCACGAGAATGGAGGAAACGCCCTCTGCTTAGAGTTTCCTCACGGCCCCTAAAAGAGAGGAAGGGGAGGAAACATAAGGTGGGGCAAAGCCCGACCAATAAACAGATAAGGTAGGGCAAAGCCTGACCAAGAGAGGGGAACGCTTCGGTTGTGGCGGGACGTGCAGAGGTCAACATCTGGAGCGCCCCAGGGGTTGCAGATCACTGCAAAAATCTCCGGATGTGGGGACCACTCGCCTTGGACGACTGAGGACCAGCTGAGAAGACCACATCCCAGAGACACCCGGAATGAAGATAGCTGAGATGGCCGGAAACCGGAGTTCCACCCAGAATGGAATTTCCCAAGAGGCAAGCAAAGAAAGGATTGCCCTAGGCCCAACATGTTGAAGGGGAAAAGGGCTTCTCGGGGGACCAAGGCCCCAGACCGGCCGGTCCCTGAAAACACCTCCCAGCCAGACAGACTGGCAGGGAGGGGCAGGAAGGAGTGCCCTGAAAAAAACAGGGGGGAAACGAAGCCACCATAGAAGGGACCAACAAGACTGTAGAGAGAACGATCTTACGATCGAGAGACAATGGAGACCTGTCCCACCAGAAGAGAATCACCAGTAAAGAGGTTGGTGATGAAACTGGGCAAATGGCACGGCCTCCACAGCCGCCACTAACCGACCCAGGACATCCATGCAAAAGCGAATGGAAACTGGAGCAGGGTGCTGAAGTCATCGGACTCTTTATAAGAGTCAGCTGAGTGGTTGGCGGAGTCGAGAGCGGGCAGAGTCCGCGTCAAACTGGAGGCCCAAGAGAGAGGTTGGACTTGTCCTGATTGACCATCCAACCGAAGTGAGACAATTACTCCATGGATAGAAAAGGAGCTGGAGCGCGCCCCGAACTGCCTTCGCTAGAGAGGGGAACCGGAGGGTCCAGGAAAGAAAGAAAAAGGCAAGGGAAGCAAATTCGATCCTGTATCCATTGACTAACACATCCCTGACCCAGGAATCCTGAATGTGCATGGTCCAAGCATCCCAGAAGAGTAAGAGGCGACCAACCACCCGAGAAAGGTCAGCAGGTGGGGGCCCTTGACACCCAGGCTGAAGCAAAAGCAGGAAGAACCTGCTGTCTCAAAGGTAAAGTTTGCCAAAGTCTCCACCTTCATGTCCGCTGGAGCCTTGAGGGCAGCCGCATCAGCCAACGGCCGAGTAGGCGCCTTAGAGAGCCAGGATCCCGGCAGATCCACAGTTGGAGAGGAGGTCCACCGAGAAATGAGGACCTTGGCTAAGGGATACCGCGCTTGAACCTTCTTCGTTTCCTGAAACTTCTTGTCAGGGTGCCTCCAGGCGGATACCATCAGGGTGTAAAAGTCAGTGTGAGAGCTGAAAGTCGGGCACGATGAGAGTAAACTTCTGGACCACGTCCGAAGTTCCTGGGTCCTTTAGCTGGAAGGTGTCTCTTATGGCCGAAACCAATGAGTACACCACATCAGGCATATCCTTGCGGTCGGAGGCCGAATCAGAAACTTCATCCACAAGTTCACCAGGTGAATGGGAATGTGCGAGGTGGCCCTGGAAGAGAGGGAGACAGACCTGGGGGGGGGGGGGGGGGGGGGGGGGGGAGGCAGCACAAGTGGGTTCAGCAGAACCAGGCATTTTTGAGTTACAGCCTTACAAGTGTAATAGATAACTAAGGAGCTAGTTATCTGTGTGGAGGGAGGAACAGTACTGGGCACGGACTATAGCAAAAACTAAACAGTCACACCCAAGCTGTGTCCCTAATGCAGCATGTGATTAGCATGTTGCAATGCCCATGAGAACTGCGGAGGAGATGAGAAAACCTCTGAACCAATGGCCAGAGGGGGCTGTGCTAAACGCAAGGGCTCTGTGATTGGCCCTGTAACAACCCCCTATGCGCGCGCACAGCGCTGATTGTGGCTTAGTTGGCGCCCTTATGCAGGTTTCGGCGGCCTGGGTGGGCCGAGCCAAAGCGCACCAGGCTGCCGAAGTAAAATACAGCCCTAATGGCGCCCTCTCCCAGCCCCGAGCGCATATGCGAATGCATATGCGCCTGCGGGGGAAGGGAGGGAGCGGGCGAGACACTGTCGGCAGCCGAGCTGCTGAAATGAAAGTAAGAACATCGGCAGCCGCGCTGCCGAAATGAAAGTAAGAATGGGCGCCGAGCACCGTGGTAAAAAGGCAAACACCACACACACACACGAATACTGTAAAACACCACACACTGCTCAGCCCCAGATATAATAAGAGTCCCCCCATAAAGGAAAGGAGGGAAATCCCTCCTGGCCAGCCCCAACAGTCCCCATATAGAAGAGTGGGCCAAAAACTGGCGGTCTCCAGATGTTGAAAGCCCACACCTAAAGAAAAAAGGGGGATACTCACTGAAGATTTCAGCCAGCTTTTGTCACCTGCATCATGCCGGGCTGCCATGTACAAGTGAGGCGAGCAGGGAGGTAGGGGGACCCGGACCCATGAGGTGCAACCCCAGGCGCTGGCCGTTGGCGAGAGGGGGTTGACAGTACATCCACGATGCCTGTGCCCCCTCAATCGCAAATGGGGAAACAGTGAACAATATGTTCAGGTGGAGTCCCCACCTGAAAACAGGAAAGATAAAGGAATAAAAAACAAACCCTTCCCTAACCTAGGAAAATAAAAAAATATGAGACCTGGTCATGGGAGAACTCCAGACCAGCGTCTACCTCCTTAGACACCAAGCTAAAACGGATTACCTCAGGTGCCTGAGGGCGGGTATACCCTGCTGGGAGGAGCCGACTTTTCTTGTTGCCATAGTGTCAAGCCTCCTAGAGACAGCAGCATATACACATGGTCTGTGTCCCCCAATGGAGCCGATAGAGAAATTCAACCTATATAAGTAGGGTATCATTTTAACCGCATGGACCTACAGCATAAAGATAAGGTTTGTTTTTTACCGAAAAATGCACTGCGTAGAAACGGAAGCCCCCAAAAGTTACAAAATGTCATTTTTCTTCAATTTTGTCGTACAATGAATTTTTTTCCATTTCGCTGTGGATTTTTTGGTATAATGACTAATGTCAGAGCAAAGTAGATTTGGTGGCGCAAAAAATAAGCCATCATATGGAATTTTATGTGCAAAATTGAAAGCGCTATTTTTAAAAGGTGATGAGGAAAAATCCAAAAAAGGAAAAAAACCTGCGTCCTTAAGGGGTTAAGTAAGATGAATCGTAATGGGAACAGTGAGCATTACAGCCTCGTATCTCTACATAAACTGAATTTGAAAGGCCCCCATTAATGCACGTTTTAGCACTTGGGGCAAAAATAAAGGAAGCACACTCAATATCAAGAGTTCACTTAAACTAAACCGATCCATTACTGCCCAGATAGTCAAAAGTTTATTAAAATGACAGTGACTCTTTAAGGCCTCTCCTAAAGATAGGCTATCAATATTATAGTCCATGAAAATCCCCTTTAATATACATGTATTTGAATATACTTACTCAGCTTGGATTCCCTGATGTAAACCAGCATGTACGCATTCGTACAGTGCCGTACAGACAAGTCATCATCATGACCTCCATAATTATGCTCAATAGCCTCCTCCTTCGTACATCTTGACACTACATCATCATCAAACTTACACCACTGCAGAGGGGAACAAAAAATAAAAAAATCAATGTCAGTATGGAGACCATTAACACATTTACTGCATCTGCCATAAGGCACACGCGCGCTGCCCCATTGTCTACACAGTAAAAATTATTTCTCATTAATATAATTTTAATTTCAGTTTCTCCAATACAAATATAACATTACTTCATTTTATAACTCCAGAAACAGTGTCAATGCTTATTGTCAATATACTGAGCCCATACACAATTGACAAATGTGGGTATGCAATATACAATGGAGAATAAAAGATTACCATAAACCATCTAATTTTACATTCATTAATACTAAAAACAATGGGGATATTTATCAAAACATGTGCAGAGGAAAATATGACCAATTGCCCATAGCAACCAATCAGATTGCTTCTTTGATTTTTATAAGGGCCTCTGAAAAAAGAAACAATCCGATTTGTTGCTATGGGCAATTGGCCAATTTACTCTGCACGTTTTCATAAATGACCAATATGTTTAAAGGTGCCTCATTACCTACACTGTTTTTACTCTCCTGCAATAATTGTTGCATTGAAGGCAAGAAGATTCTTCCCATAAGACATTATATTCCATGTTCATATTGTTGAAATTTGTGTGTGAATGCCCTTGCCCAAAGGTCCATTTCAATGACAACAGGAAGCCAGCAATATTTATCAATATTTACATCTATTACCAGGCTACAAAGTAACATCTCCTACATACTTTGCCTTCTCCTTTAGGATTTAAATAAACAACATAGTGTCCTCCGTGGTTGTCTCCACTGTGCACCAACACAGCATGCAATATGTAGTTAGCAGGGTCTTTGACATCAGGCTTCTGTAGGAATTCATCCAGTGGTAATTGTTCTGGAAACTCAAACCTAAAAAGTAACAAGAGATCAAAAAATGGCACACAAACACCACAACAGGCATGAGGTTTAACTTAACCAACACACAGGCTCTTTGTAGTAAATGTTAACTAGACATTAACTCGTGCAGTGGACTGCAAGTCAGCATTGGTCCCAGCAAAATTACAAGGATGGGTAAGGTTGTGACAATACTAGTTCTTTATAATATTTTTTCACCTTTTGTATTAGGAAATGCTTATTTTCATTTTGTACCCTCATCACACCTATTAATCTAGTTAGTGTTTTTTTCTTCATTAAAAAGTTTTGTTTTGTAAGAACGAATGAGAAAAAGAAACAACAAACCAGGATGGCATACCCAACAGGTATAGAGGAAACAAAAAAATCCAAATCTCAAAAGGATAAAACAGTGTCGAGCTATAGCTAGTGCAGAATAAGTATAAAATTACAGTCATCCAACAAAGGGGGACCGTGAGCAGGGGGCACCTTAAAACAATAGTAATATGTGAGGGGGGGGGGGGAAATAAAAAAAAAATAAAAATAAAAAACACAACAAAGCTAGATATATGCTATCTAACTAAAATCAAGTGGAGAGGATATGCAAGAGATAACAGGGTAGACACAGGAAGAGACTAGACAAGCAAAGTAGAGGAAGTTTTTTTTTTATTTTTTATTATTATTATAAAAGTATAGCAAAAACAGGATATCTAAAAGGATCACATACATGATCCTAATGTGTCTATGGAAATGGCAGACCTGAGGGCCTTTGTTAAGCCATAGCAACCTGAAATTGCCTTTCAGAAGATCTGATGGGCTTAGGAGCTCTGCCCTCTAGAAAACCACTTAGATGCCACATTTACTACTGACCCCGACATGCAAGGGATTAAATTGTCAGGATGACAGTTAATTCACCCTCTCTTCAGCCTACACCATCACTGCAAAATATTTACAGCATTGTGAGGTCACACAATATTTCTTACCTGTCATTAATTTTTATGTTCTGGTCTGTCTGAGGATCATACATGAATCTCATGAGTTGAAGATGTAATACCGGCGGTAACGTTAAAAATTTTACTCCTTTTTCTGCTTCCTGAAAAAGGAGAACAAAAAAAAAAAACAAAGTTAGCTACAAATACATAAAAAGGTGCTGTAATACTCATTGACTGCAAAACAACTTCCAATGTACACCCCAGAGGCATTTGAAAGTACAGTCTCAGGCACATTTGTAGTGGTTTAAAAGCTTAGAACTTAGTTTTTCTATCCTTGAGCTACCAGAATTCATCTTATATATCAGTCTGTGAATTTGTGCTGCTAAATCAGTAGAAGTGCAGTGAAAAGAATGGGGAAGTATAGAGCAGTATCCTTAGGTACAAACAGAGGGGTGAATCTATTAATGCACAGTGCAGATAAGAAAACCTACAGTCACTACAATACAGAATGATCAGAGCTGCAACAAACGACGTTAAGTCTTCTGGTACATATAGTCGTATACAAAAGTTTAGGCCCCACTGACAATTTCCATTTATACATAATTGGGTGTTTGGATCAGCAAATTAATTTTGAGCTATCAAATAACTGAGACAGTAATATTTCAGTAATGAAATGAGGTTTATTAGTGGAGCAAAAAAACGTGAAATCTGCATCAAAACTTAAGTAGACAGGTATAAATTTGGGCCCCAACAAGAATATCACATCAATATTTAGTTGAGACTCCTTTAGCAGAAATACCATATTCTAGATGTTTCCTGTAGCCTGTTATGAGTGTCTGGATTCTGGATGAAGGTATTTTGGACCATTCCTCCATCTCCAGTTCAGTTATGTTTGATGATTGGGGAGCATGGACGACCAGCTTTACATCACACCACAGATTATTAATGATATTCAGGTCTGGGGACTGGGTTGGCAATTCCAGAACATTGTACTTGCTCCTCTGTATAAATTCCAGCATAGATTTTGAGCAGTGTTTTGGGTCATTGTCTTGTTGAAGTATCCATCCCCGACGTAATTTCAACTGTGAGACTGATTCCTCTACATTATTCTCAAGTATCTGATATTTAGTTGAATCCATGAGACCCTCAACTTTACCAATACTCCCAGTACCAGCACTGGACACACAGCAAGATGGAATCGCCACCAAATTTTACTATGCGTAGCAAGTAGGGATCGACCGATATCGTTTTTTTTTAGGGCCGATACCGATAATCGGTGCAGGTTAGGGCCGATAGCCGATAACTTATACCGATATTCCGGTATAAGTTATTGGCTATTTAACCCCCTGCGACAGCGCTGCAGATCATTGATTTAAAGCGGGCGCTTTAAATCAATGATCTGCAGTGGCTTTTGCGGGGCCATAGGCCGCCGGCACCACCCGCTTCTCTCCCCTACCTGTCAGGGTGGTCCGGGCCATCCATCCTTCCTTCCTTCCTGTAGTGTCCGGGGGCGTTCCGGGTGGAGGGTGAACCGGTCCGGGCTGTCCTTCTCCACTCCGGGCAGGCTCCGGCCTAGTACGCTGCATAGATGCCGCTGCGCAGTGACACCCGTGCGCAGCGACGCACCAGACGTCACGGCGTAGCGGCGTCTATGCAGTGTACTAGGCCGGAGCCTGCCCGGAGTGGAGATATGACCGCCGGAGAAGAAGGACAGCCCGGACCGGTGCACCCTCCACCCGGAATGCCCCGGACACTACAGGAAGGAAGGATGGATGGCCCGGACCACCCCCATTACGGGTAAGTTTAATTTTTTTTATTGACTCTGTGGGGGAGGGGCCCAACCGGTATAGCGGTATGGGCAAAAATCCATACCGGTATACCGCCCAGCATCACGTGGGGGGTGCGACGCGGTGCGGTGGTCGCGGTACAGTGGGGGGTCGCGGTACGGTGGGGCGGTGCGGGGCATTATCGGCAAGGTAATTGCCGATACCGATAATGCTCAAAATCCTGAATATCGGCCATACCGATAATCGGTCGATCACTAGTAGCAAGTGTTTGTCTTGGAATGCTTTATAAATAAATTAAAATCATGGAAATGGTCAGTGGTGTCTCAACTTTTGCATATGACTGTACTTTATGAAGTGGTTTCTAACATAAGTATATCTGTCACTTCTTACATAATGTTTGAACAATCTAAATGTTAATTACAGAAGCATTCTTACATTTGACAGCTCACAAACTGCTGCATGTATGCAATCTGTCCCTAGAGACATGGATGATTCTTGCCTTCAGGGCAGCCATTGTAGACAAATAACATACAACCTACAGTTTACACTAGTCAGATTAAAGTAAAAAATCGCTAGCCTTTCAACTCCCACACAAAGTCAATATCAGTAATTACAATGCCTTCGAGGAAGGTAATATTTCAGGCACTCACCTGCAAGCCGTGCTCCCCTGCATCATACTTGTTGTCACCATCTAGCTGCTCCACTGCAACATAGTCAATGAAGGATTCAAAGACTGTAGGGAAAGAAAAGAAGATAAATGCACATTAAAAGCATAATAGTACAGTTGTAGGGCATAAAAGATCAAGAATGAAACTAGAAACTACTTGTATCCCTTTAAAGTGTAGTTAGACAGTGATCGGTATTTGCTCCACAGTGGATATACTACTGTTGAGTCCTTTTTAAGATTCTTAAAGAGGTGTGAGGAACACATCATGAACCAAAAATGCTAAGGCTAGTGGGACATTCAAAATGTGAAAAACAGCAAGATCCAGCTGACAAACTGGAAGCTTCTCAAAATTTTAAATTTAGTGTCCCCATAAAATATGCTCACACTTAGGAAACAGTGTTACGGAGGGTAACTCCATTGAGACTAATCCAACAACCTTGCAGAAACCCATAGCACAAAGACTGTTACTGTACTGGCTATAATGCAAAGTATTAACATTGTAGAGCTGTAACAGAACTGGCCAGCAAGCACATTCAGAACAACAGGGCTCGGACTGAAATCTAGCTCCACAGAGAATGAAGGAGGATTATATGGTTTAGCAAAAACAACTTTAAAAGAAATTCCTATAAATTGACCTCACAAAATAGAAAGCATGATAATTAAAAAAAAGACTAACAAAAATGTCTAAATGTCTAACACCTCAAAACCATTTGAGCCAAAAAACTCTGTGCTGAAACCTGCCAATCTAAAATGGATAGAATTTTTCCAGTTGCCAAACTTTAACCCCTTAAGAACATTGGACATAAATGTACATCCTGGTGCCCTGGTACTTAATGCGCCAGGATGTACATTAACATCCTGAGGGGGGTCGTCTGACTATGAAGGGAGTGCAGCAGCTGTGACTAAGATGGCTGCTAGTAGCCGCCTTGCACTTATAGTCAATGACTGAGAATGGTGATCCCACTGTTTTACACCATTAACCCCTTAAGTGCTGTTGCTGTCTTCCCTAACTGATCAGTGTGTTCACCCAACGGAGGTCTTCTTACTTGCTTGCTTTGCGCAGGTCCCTGTTCAGATCTGCTGCTAAAGCCTGCTGAGCTAGGCTCTACCAACAGATTGCTGAAATCACTAAGTAATAATGTGCAATTGCATTACTCCGTGTATGCAATCTGAGTATTGCAAGTCCCCTATGGGAAGTTAAAAGGAAAGTGGTCATCAGTTCCCCCACACTAAAACGCACAATCCCCCAAATGTCTCCTCCTCTCATCACTGACTTGCGCTTAGAGGCGGGACCACCGGCTAGATATAAATATTCATAAGCGCCAGTCACGTGAGTGCTCAGTAGGCACGAGTGCTCACGTGACCGGCGCTTATGAATATTTAAATCTAGCCAGCGGGCCCGCCTCAAAGCGCAAGTCAGCACTGGAATAGGGGGGACCTTCGGAGCAGAGGGGCTCCGGACTGCAGGTAGGTATAGCAGTCCGAGACCCCGCATCGGTCTCCTGTTCCCTCGCACTATAACCTGTTGTATCGGGTTATAGTGCAGGGGAACTGGTGACCGTTTTCCTTTAAAGTGAAAAACACAAGCCCTACCCCTAATAAAAATTTACCCTACCCCTTTTCCAATTTTCATTTGTGTGTTCATTGGGGGACACCTATACATAAAAACATATGTGGTACCGCCGCGCGTGGAAATGTATGAATTATAAAACTATATCATCATTAAACCGCAGTCAATGGCATACGTGCAAAAAAAAAATTCAAAGCCCAAAAAAAATACTTTCCAGAAGACAGACAAAATCAAACCTATATAGGTATCATTTTAATTGTATGAACCTACAGAATAAAGAGAAGGTGTCAATTTTACTGAAAAATGTACTGCGTAGAAACGAAAGACCCGGACCGGGAATTAAGCAAACCCCCAGATCCCCCCACCACCCCCCGTCGGCGATCGTAGAAAATCGCATGTCAATCCAGACATGCGATTTTCTGCTATCCCGGGCTGATCAGAGCGGTCAGCGACAGCCCCGATCATCTGAGGGCTAGGAGCGAGGTCGCAGTGCTGCGATCTCCTCCTATCCCCTGCCATTGGTCAGAACTGAGATCCAGGCATGAGCAGTCATGCGGCAGAATCGTCAATCACTGGTTTCCTATGAGAAACCAGTGATCAATGATGAAGATCAGTGTGTGCAGTGTTATAGGTCCCTATGGGACCTATAACACTGCAAAAGAAAAGTGCAAAAAAAAAGTGAATAAAGATCATTTAACTCCTCCCCTATTAAAAGTTTGAATCACCCCCCTTTTCCAATAAAAAAAAAAAGTGTAAATAAAAATAAAAACATATATGGTATCACCGCGTGCGGAAATGTCCGAATTATAAAAATATATCATTAATTAAACCGCTCGGTCAATGGCGTGCACGCAAAAAAATTCCAAAGTCCAAAATAGTGCATTATTGGTCACTTTTTATATAATTTAAAAATGAATAAAAAGTCCTATCAATGCAAAAATGGTACCGTTAAAAACTTCAGATCACGGCGCAAAAAATGAGCCCTCATACACGGAAAAATAAAAAAGTTATAGGGGTCAGAAGATGACAATTTTAAACGTATTAATTTTCCTGCATGTAGTTATGATTTTTTCCAGAAGTCCGACAAAATCAAACCTATATAAGTAGGGTATCATTTTAATCGTATGGACCTACAGAAGATAAGGTGTCATTTTTACCGAAAAATGTACTACGTAGAAACGGAAGCCCCCAAAAGTTACAAAACTGCTTTTTTTTCCAATTTTGTCGCACAATGATTTTTTTTTCCGTTTCACCGTAGATTTTTGGGCAAAATTACTGACGTCATTACAAAGTAGAATTGGTGGCGCAAAAAATAAGCCATCATATGGATTTTTAGGTGCAAAATTGAAAGTTATGATTTTTTAAAGGCAAGGAGCAAAAAAACGAAAAAGCAGAAACGGAAAAACCCCCGGTCCTTAAGGGGTTAACAGCCCTTACTAGAAAATAATAGACCAGGTCTGGGGAGCTCCCAGACTTGTGTCTCGCCTCCTACAGACACTAGCTAAAACTGATTACCTCACTTCCAGTGGGTGGGTATATCCTGCCAGGGAGGAGCCGACTTTTCCTAGTGTCAGCGCCTCCTAGTGGCAAGAGCATATACCCATCAGTATAGGCGTCCCCCAATGAAGAGCGACCGAGAAAAATGTACACTGTGCCCGCTCCCAGTCTTTGAAACAGACTCATCAGCTGGGACCCATGGCTAATGTAGGACTATGGCACAGCATTGTTCAGTGTTTGCAGTCAAAAGACCGCAGGTAATCAACTATGGGGAGTAAAAAATAGTAAAGGGGAAAAAAAAAAAAAAAGGTAATAAAATATGAACAAGCCCCTTTCCTTATGAAAGTTTATATCATTCCCTATAATGTAAACAAAAAAGGAGATTTTTTAACACTTACTGTAAAATATCTTCCTCGAAGGATCCATTGGGGGACACAGACCGTGGGTGTATGCTGCTGTCTCTAGGTGTGACACTATGGTAATAAAAAAAAAGTCTGCTCCTCCCAGCAGGATATACCCGCCTTCAGGCTCTGAGCTAGTCAGTTTAAGTTCCAGAGCAATAGGAAGAGACCAATAGGTCAAAGAAAACCCAAAACTGTCCGAGAACCAGAAGAAAAAAAAAACCTAACTGAACACACCCGCGGACAGAGAACCAAGGAAAAAAAAAACAAATAAGGATGGGAGCTGTGTCCCCCAATGGATCCTTCGAGAAAGAGATTTTACGGTAAGTGTTAAAAAATCTCCTTTTCTCTATCGGCTCCATTGAGGAACACAGACCGTGGGAAGTACCAAAGCAGTCTCTTGGGTGGGCAGATAAGTAATCAGACAGACGGCTGATCCACTGCCGCCTGCAACACTTTACGACCCAGACTAGCATCAGCCGATACGAAAGTATGAACTCTGTAAAACCTCGAGAAAGTGTGTAAAGACGATTAGGTAGCCGCCTTGCAAATCGGCGTGGCCGAGGCTCTATTCTCGAGAGCCCAGGATGCCCCAACAGAACGAGTGGAATGAGCCACAACCCTGAAAGGAAAAATCTTCCCCTTAGAGCGATAGGCTTCCGAAATGGCGGACCGAATCCACTGAGAAATGGTGGCCTTGGAAGCAAGTTGTCCCTTGCGACGACTTTCCGTAAGGACTAAAAAGGAATCACACTGAAGAAACGAAGAGGTGACGGAGAGATAAGGCCAAACAGCCCGAACTAGATCCAGCTTGTGTAGCAAGCGCTCCTTAGGATGAGAAGGAGCCAGACAAAAGTGCGGGAGGACAATGTCCTCATTGAGATGAAAGGCCGAGACCATCTTAGGTAAAAAGGAAGGATCTGGCCGGAAAACTACCTTGTCCTGGTAGATCACCAGAAACGGAGAACGGCAGGAAAGAGCTGCCAGTTCAGACACCCTCCGGATGGAGGCGATAGCCACAAGAAACGCCACTTTCCAAGAAAGGAGGCGGAGAGACACCTCTCTAAGGGGCTCAAAGGGTGCACTCTGGAGGGCACTCAGAACCAAATTCAAGTCCCAAGGGGGAGAAGGTGACCGATAAGGAGGAACAGCGTGCACCACTCTTTGCAGGAAGGTCCGGACATGAGAATTAGAAGCCAGGGGTCGCTGGAAAAGAACAGTAAGGGCCGAAACCTGACCTTTAAGTGAACTGAGAGACCACCCCAGTTCCAGCCCCGACCGCAAAAAAGAGGGAAGACGGAGAACCGAGATGGTCACCGAGGAGAAGTCCTGAGCTTCACACCAACGAAAATAAGACCGCCAAGTACGGTGGTAAATTCTTGCGGAGGAGGGCTTACGAGCCTTGAGCATGGTGTGAATGACTTGGGAAGAGAACCCGCGGGCCCTCAAAACCGCGGTCTCAACTGCCACGTCGTCAAATGCCGTAAATTGGGGTGGCAAAGAGGACCCTGAGAGAGTAGGTCCGGGCGGAGCGGAAGGCGCAGAGGAGCGTCGTCCAGGAGCCTGACTACGTCGGCGTACCACAACCTTCGGGGCCAATCTGGAGCTACCAGAATGGCGGGGACGTCCTCTGCCTTGAGCTTCCTCAGCACCCTGGGAAGGAGCAGAAGAGGAGGGAACAGATAAGGTAGGGCGAACCCCGCCCAAGGAATCACTAGGGCAACCACAGCCAGAGCCTGAATGTCCCGGGACTTTGTGCCGGGACGCGAAGAGGTCCACGACCGGAATGCCCCAGAGGTCGCAGAGCTGCACGAAGACCTCCGGATGAAGAGACCACTCGCCGGGGTTGGGTGAGGACCGACTGAGGAAGTCAGCTTCCCAGTTGAGCACTCCCGGAATGTGAATCGCCGAAATGGCCGGAACTTTGTTCTCCGCCCGTGTGAGAATCTTTGTCACCTTGGCCATGGCTGCCGAGCTGAGAGTGCCGCCCTGACGATTTATGTACGCCACGGCCGTGGTGTTGTCCGACTGAACAGGACGGGACTGAAGATGGGACTCCCAATGAAGAAGACAAAGAAGAATCGCCCGTAATTCAAATATGTTTATCGGAAGAAGGGTCTCCGGGGGAGACCAGAGTCCATGAACCGTCCAATCCCTGAACACGCCGCCCCAGCCCGACAGGCTGGCATCCGTTGTAACAACCTGCCAGTGAAAGGGAAGAAAGGACCGCCCTTGGAGAAGAATGGGGGGGGGGCGGAGCCACCAGAGCAGAGACTGATGGACCCTGCGAGGGAGAACAATCTGACGATCGAGGGACAGGGGAGACCTGTTCCATCGAGAGAGAATCGCCAGTTGAAGGGGGCGGTAATGAAACTGGGCAAAGGGTACGGCCTCCATAGTTGCCACCATCCGACCCAGGACTTCCATACAAGTGCGGATGGAGATTGATACCTGGGTCCGAAGGGAGCGGACCCCCGACCGGAGCGCCAGACAAATTCGGGCAGAGGCCGCGTCGATTCGAAGTCCCAGGAAGGTTAGAGACTGGGTAGGACAGAGGACCGACTTGTCCCGGTTGACCATCCACCCGAAGAGAGTCAGTGTTGAGAGTGACGTCCAGATTCTCCAGAGTCTGGGCTCTGGTTGGAGCCTTGATGAGAAGGTCGTCCAGATAGGGTATCACCGAGATCCCCCTCAACCGTAACAGGCCCATCACTGGCGCAAGGATCTTTGTAAAGACCCGAGGAGCCGTGGCTAGACCAAAGGTGAGGGCTACGAATTGAAAGTGCCCCTCCGGAACCGCAAAGTGGAGGTACCGATGATGGCCCAGAAATATTGGCACATGGAGGTAGGCATCCTTGATGTCCACCAATAAAAAACTCCATGTTCCAGGGACACCACCACAGAACGGAGGGATTATATTCTGAAATGGCGGATGAGAAGGTGACGGTTGAGACGCTTGAGGTCTAGGATTGGTCGCACAGAACCGTCCTTTTTGGGGACCACAGAAAGATTTGAATAGAAACCCCGAAAACGTTCCCCTGGAGGAACGGGGACGATAACCCCCTGAAGAAGCAGAGACTGGAGAACTGCCCGAAATTGCTTTGCCAGGAGGAGACTGGGGGGCCCGGGATAGAAAAAAAAGCGATCCGTCGGAAGGGAGGCGAATTCGATCCGGTAACCGTTGGACACCACATCCCTGACCCAAGAGTCCTGAATGTGCGAAGTCCAGATGTCTGGGAAAAACAAGAGACGACCTCCCACCCGAAAAGAAACCGCGGGTGGGGGCCTCACTTCATGCAGAAGTGGGTTTGCGGTTGCCCGATTTGGGCGCAAAACAGCCGGTTGGAGTCCGACTTCCAAGACGGGCGTGCCCGGAATGAAGGAGCCTTCTTGTCCCGCGAGGGCCCCTGCCCGGACCCTTTACTGGGGCCAGAGGTCCGAAAGGACCGAAAGGAAAAGGATTTCTTCTGGTAAGTAGGGCGAGCCTTATTTTGAGGTAACAAGGAGCTCTTACCTTCCGTTGCCTCAGAGATAATCTCATCAAGGCGTTTGCCAAAAAGATGGCTACCCGTAAAGGGACGCTCAATGAGAGACCTTTTGGAAGCAGCATCCGCATTCCAAGCTTTAAGCCACATAGAGCGGCGGAGAGCCGCTAGGTGACCCACAGCAAAGGCAGAACAACGGGCTGACTGCATGGAAGCTGTGCACAGAAAGTCTCCAGCTTTAGCGCATTGGAGAGCCAGAGCAGATAGATCCTCTGGGGGGGATCCCGCTGAGATATCCTGATGGAGCTTTTGGCACCACTCTGACAGGGCTTTGGACACCCATGTCTAGGCGAAGATGGGAAGAGGAGAAGAGCCAGCTGCTTCAGAAGCGAACTTCGCTAAAGATTTTACCTTCTTGTCCGCGGGATCCTTGAAGGCAGCGGCAGTGTAGTCGTCTTAGAGGTCCGAGAGATTGGTTGATCCACTGAGGGAGGGGAAACCACCTTAGCGACAAAGTCCTTGTCAAATGGATAACGTTCTTGAATTGACTTGATTCCCGGGAACCTCTTGTCTGGATTTTTCCATGCGGATTCCAGAATGTCATCAAAGTCAGCGTGAGAGCTGAACCTTTGAGGTGCTGGCTTAGCACGATGAAAGGATACTCCTGGATTGACATCCGAAGATCCTGGGTACTCCAAGTGAAAGGTGTCTCTTATGGCTGTCACCAATAAGTTCACCATTGCAATTGAGTCTGAGCGGTCCTCTGAGTCAGATGCCGGCTCGGAAGCCTTGTCCACCAGGGGAATGTGAATGAGTAGAGGCAGTCCTGGAGGGGGGTGACCCAGACCGGGTACGCGGCTCTGGCGTAGCAGAGCGGCGACTCCGAGAACATCCTCTGGAGGAACGACGTTTGTGCCCAGAAGATTTGGGGGGGGCGGGACCCACGAGGGGAATGCTCACGTCTATCAGAAAACTCAATGGAAGAGTCAGACGAGGCACCCCTAGCACGCTTATTAGAGCGTGGCGTACGGGGAGACGAGGAGCGGGCCCTCTCAGAGGTCCTGAACAGGGAAGACCTCTTCAAGGCGGACCACCATTTCCCGGGAGGCCTCAGCCACTGAACGGGAGACTTTGGTCAAATCAGCCATATACTGGGTAAGGGAAGAAATGCAGCCTGGAGGAGCGGCTGAACCCACTGGGACCGAAGGGGCATCAGGGGGCACCAGGGGGTCTGGGGGAGCAGGCAGGGCAAGTGGGCTCAGCAGAGCCAGACATCTTGGTATTACAGTGCTTACAGATCTAATAAGTCACTGAATTTCCAGATTTCTGTTTGGATGGAGGAACAGCCCTGGGTACGGACATAATGTGAGAAAAAAAAAAAGACAGGAACTTTCTCACCCTAGTCTGTGTCCCCTGTCAGCTGCAGTGAGGAGAACTCGCTCTGTGCAGCCAGAGAGACTGAACAGGCCAGCCAATAGGGAGGGAGGGGCGTGCCTGAAGCAAGGCACACAGTAACCGACCCCTTCACATAGAAAATTGCGCCCACGGCGCCGATTGGACGCTGCTTCGCGCCTCAGAGCTCCTAGCCCAGTGGGCAGAGCTACAGACGGCCAAAGAAGAACTGTCATGGCGCCCGCTCCTTGTCCCGAGCGCACATGCCTAGCCGTATATGCGCTCGGGGGAATAGAGCGGGCGCCCAAAACGCCGGTGAAAGTAAGCAGGTGCTGAAGCGCCCGGCTCGTAGCAGCGCCGAGGCTGTCAGCCGCATATAAGGCACTGAAGTAGTTGCACCAACACACACACCACATAATAAAGTGTCCCATACTATATGCCCCATAAAGTAATGTGCCTTAAAATATATGCACCCTCAGGTGCCACTGCTCCCCCAGCATAAAGTGCAGCCCCTGTAATCAAACCCCATAACTGAAGGGGGGCCAAAAAAGTGGGTCTCCAGAGGTTGCGAGTCCGTACCTATGGAGAAAAAAAGGGGGGGGGGGGGGAAGTACTTACCTCAGTCAGAAGAACTTACCTAATGGAGTCTTCAGTGAAGTCTTCAGTCAGCTTTTGTCCCTGCATCACGCCTGGCTGCTATGCGCGAGCGAGGCGAGCAGAGAGAATGGGGGACCCGGACCCATGAGGTGCCACCCAGACGCTGACCGTTGGCGAGGGGAGGTGAACAGCGCATATACGCAATGTCTGTGCCCCCTTACTCGCAATGGGGGGGGGGGGGGGGACAGGGAACTGGAATCCCTGAGCCCCCACCTGAAAACGGAAAAGAAAAGGAATAAAAAAAACTAACACGTCCCTATACTAGGAAAATAAAAAATCAGAAGACCTGGTCTGGAAAATCCAGACCATGTCCACCTCCTTCAGACACTAAGCTTAAACTGACTAGCTCAGAGCCTGAAGGCAGGTATATCCTGCTGGGAGGAGCTGACTTTTTTATTACCATAGTGTCACACCTCCTTAGAGAGAGCAGCATACACCCACGGTCTGTGTCCCCCAATGGAGCCGATAGAGAAATAAACATATGTGGTATCACCTCCCTTGTACAAATAAAAACTACAGATCATGACAAAAAAATAAGTCGCTCATACATCCATCCCTGTACAGTATATTGGAAAATAAAAATTATAGTGATCAGAAGGGGACCATTTTAAGCATTTTTTTTTTAACACAAAGTAGTAATACAAAACCTAAAAAAAAATTGGGATCAAAGATTATGAGGAAGATTTATCAATCAGCTTGAAACCCTTATTGTTTTTCTTCCACAGCAACTGATCACAGCTCTGCGTTCATATCTTAACAAGCACTTGTAAATAAAGTGAAAGTTGAGCAGGGATTGGTTGCTATGGGAAAAACCAGACAATTAGGGTTTAAAGCTGATTGATAAATATGGGCCAATGTGTCATTTTTACCAGCATTACGTAGAAACTGACGCATCAACTAAAAGTTACAAAAGTGTTTTGGGGGTTTTTTGTTGTTGAAATTTATGGCTAATTGAAAGGCGAGGAGGAAAAAACAAAAACCTGCATTAAAAAGGCATAGTAACACGGCATTTAAATCAGCAAAATTCTCTGCACAACATCTGCACCCAGTGCTGTAGACCTGTTGCTCAGGATTTCATTCAATTAATTTTATGATGTGTCCAATGACTAAATAGAATAGTAACTATTTTAAGTCGCTAACTACACCCTGAAGATTTTACCTACAGATTTCCTTAGGTGAATTCGGCAGCTTATATGCTACATGTGAACCTGTATGACCAATGCTGAATTAGCAAGTAATATGCTGGCAGTCTACAGCTACCATGGGGAAATTCTGAACTGTGATTGATAGTTCAGGTAAAAGAATTGACAGGCGAGAATTGGAAGAACAAATATAATTGTACCACATTGCTCTGTCAGTTTAGCTAACTTAACACAATGTTCACAGGTAAATACAGATTGGTCAAGCCAGGACATCAAGTGTTGACATGGATGCTGAAAGGTTTTTGCCCCCCTGTAGAGCATAATGTACATATCAGTGGTCTATTACAGAGGTCTCCAACCTGCGGACCTCCAGATGTTGCAAAACTACAACTCCCAGTATGCTCGACAGCCGTTGGCTGTCTGGAGGTCAGCAGGTTGGAGACCACTGGTCTATTATATCACTGTTCCATTCGAATCTAATCCATAACAGCACAAGGAAAATAAAACCCTTCTAGAACTGCAACTCTAACTACAGACCAGGCTCCAAACATGTAAAAAGTATATACTTTATTAATACAGAACTTATACTGGGACTCACTGTTTTTCTTTCCTTTTATACTTAGTTGAATATCATAGTAGTCTTCTATTCTCTCAGATCGGTAGTCTACATGCTTACACTGGATGTAGGACTGAAACAAAAGGAAACAGTCTTAATATTTTAACCGTAATAAATCCTCACACTCTTATCAATAACATACTAAGACACATACCACCATCTTTCCTCTGAATAACTTTGGAATAGTGCCTTCTACACATGTTCCTTTCATTTTGTTTTCCACGTTGTCCAGCAACTGAAAGACAGAAAATAAACTATTAAATGATGGTGCCACCCAATGCATCAAACTATACAACAATCTCTGTTATGCCCACTGCAGGGCCTAAGAGGCATGACATGTCATTCTCTTTGTGGGTGTTCTGAGAATTGCTGTAACATGCAATGACCTCTCAGACCCAGAATCAGGTATATCAATATTTGTTTCTTTAAATGATTAACACCTTAAAAATGAAGTATACAATAGAATAAAAGCCCAGATTTACAAGCTCAGACAGGGACTTGAGATTATTACAGCAGGATACATTGACATGATGTCAATAACTTACCACTCTACATAATTCTTGGACATCGTGTTGCATGAAGCTATCTAAGGTCTCCCATCTAATAAGCAAATGGATAAAGACTGAGAAATCTGAAGAAATATCAGCAGAAAATTTCTTAAATCATTCAAGCATAATATTTGAAAGTTATTTTTTAAAATTATATAGAACATAATGTATATGGTATAATAGGATACCAAATGCATAACCTACACCAGTCACCAGCATTCAGATACTTTGCTGTAATACACACACACACATCTATCATTAGAAAACCGCTTGAAAAAGGTTCCAGTGTGGAACAGAAATTTTGCTGCTGTGATGCGAGACAATAAACCCACCATTTTTCTCTGCATATTGGAGTGCTGCACCATTGTTTTCTATGTTGGATGGACTGAGATAGAGTTCGGGGTGCTGGCACCATACATTGTATGTAGAAGTAGTGCTGCAGACTGATCTTTTGTAAAATATATATATGTGCGCAACAACTTACCCAAAGGATTTTGTTAACTTTTTAGTTCCTACAGGTTTGTCGCTATGTTGTAATTCATAGAAGACCCTCTGTAATGCTAGTGGAACACTCTTGGAGGAGTCATCTCCTTCTGTTGGCATCATGTACACAGCCTAGAAGAACAGATTATTATGTAATAATACTGCTGAAGATAAGCTTTCCATTAGAGCAGAATTGTCGGGCACTGTTTACATTAACGTTATAGCATCTGTTTACAAACATTGGAAAATCTATTCTGGAAAACAGGTGTCTTTTTGCAGTGACGGTAAGAATCTCTCAAGCATAATACTGAACAGGCATTTAGCGGCACCCATTGTCCAATGGCTCAAATTGTGAAACCTAAAATGTTTTTTTTTTTTTTTTTTACTGGATGCCTCATATGATACAGCACAATGTGCTGCATGAAGGAATCACTACACTTCCTGCCTGCACAACATGTCACAGGAACCTGATGTTCTGGAAAACCTCATCGGTGAGAGGGAGCAGGCCGATGTAGTGCTTTCGGCTCTGCTTCTCCCCGGCAAGCGTGATCCCCATAGCGGGGAATGAATGCTGTGGAATCCAAACACACACTGAAGAGAATGGTGTTACACCCACAGTATAGGTGGTCACAGGACACATGAGGGTGATAATATATAAACCATCACCAGTACTGGTTTTTTTTTTAGCCAACGTTGCCAAGCTATACAGTATTGGGGTGCGTTCACACTGAGGAATTCACGAGGAACAATTTCGGTCAGGAAATTGTTGCCTTCTCCATCAAGCCGAATTCAAGTGGAATTTCCATGCAAAAAAGAGGAATGAAGGAGGAGGCTATTTAAATCTACTTTTCTGAATACCGCTTGAAAACTCATCGGGCAGAGTTTTTTTTTTTTACCATTGACTTCTATTGGATTCTGCTAGCAGAATTTCCGCAATGTGAACAGGACAGCAGAAATAACATTAAAGTCAATGGGCAGAGGAGATGTGCATTAATTTGGAGAGGAGAGTTCAAGAGGAATTACTCGGGTAAACTCCTCTTGAATTACTTAGTGTGAACGCACCCTTAGGCTAGGTTCAGACTACAAAATCTCTGGGCAGAAAATTTCTGCCCGGAGATTTCGAGTGCGGCCAGCACCGACTTTATCAGTCTGTGCTAGGACCGCGCGGACACTGCAGTCTCCAATAGACTGCAGTGTGTTTTGCGAGTATTTCCACCGGAAGAAAGAGCAACGCCATTCTTCAGGTGGAAATTTCCAAGCGGATTTTCCATTCACAAATTCCGCAGTGTGAATTTGTGAACTGAAACCCATTCACTACACTATACATTTTAGCAAGCAGAATTTCCGCCTGCAAATTCAAAGCGGAATTGCAGCCGGAAATTCCATAGTCTGAACCTAGCCTTACTGTGAAATATGCTCCTATCATCTCCCATTTCCAGGCACAGGACCCAAAACTAGAAGGACTGTGGTGTAAGTCTTTATTTTCCTATTGTCTGGGAAAGATCAGAGACAACAGTAAAATAAAGATTTGCACTTTCGGGTGTGTGTTCTGTGAAAGAAAACTGAACAAAGTTGTGCAGAGAGATAATAGAAGCATATTACACAGTATTATAACTATCCATCAAGAGCTTGAAGGCTGAAAGACACAAAACCTGGACTTACTTCTAACCCGTATATGTAAGTTTTTGTTCAAGTAAATGGATAAAAAAAAGGTTCCTGAGGATTTGAGAAAAAAATCCTTTCAATTCCTCACCAGATTTGGAGCAGAATTCCACACTGTATCCCTGTCAAAGAACTTACATTTCTCGGACGCTCTTCATTGGGGGACACCTTACTGATGGGTATATGCTCTTGCCACTAGGAGGCGCTGACACTAAGAAAAAAAAGTCTGCTCCTCCCTGGCAGGATACACCCGCAGTGAAGTAATCAGTTTTAACTAGTGTCAGATAGGAGGCCAGACGTGGGTCTGTGGGGTTCCCCAGACCTTGTTTTTTATCTCTTTGTTATTTTCCTAGTTTCAGGCTTAAGGTTTAGTTTCTCTCTATTTTTTTCTAGCGTGGGGCGACAGGAGCATGGCGCTGCCTGATCCCCCACATGAGAGCTAGCGGCACGGTGCATTGGAATGCGAATGACCCGTTAACCGCTCCTTGCCAAAAACCAGCGCCTGGGTAGATTGCATCATGGCGGCGCATTGCTCCGCCCTCTTTCTTCCCCGATCAGCGTGTGAGGCGGGGAATCAGGAAGCCATCCTCTCGCGTGCTGCTGATGGGTCTCAGCTCCGCCCTCCTCCACTTCAGCGCACGGCTCGCGTGCTGCTGGAGATAGCTCTGCCCTCCTTCCCGCTGTGGGGAAGGCGGCACTGGCAGCAGTAGCCGGCAGGTGTCCATTGTCCCGGCCCATTTCTTTCCCCTACCCCGGAGCCATGCAGCGGCTTAGCAGGCTCTGCTATAGCCGCTGCCGCCCGCTCTAATGGCATAAGTCCTGCGGGCAGCATTTTGCAAGCGCCCTGCACCCCATGCTCTTCTCGTATATGGCTCATGCAAAAAAAAAAAAATATATATATATATTATAATTATATATATATATATATATATATATATATATATATATATATATATATATATATATATATATATTTTATTATTATATATAATTCTAGTGTGTGTGTGTGTGTGTGTGTGTATTGTTCCTGGCTCCACAGAGCTTTTGATGTGGTGGACGCCCTCTTGTGGCCAACTCTGGTAATGCACTCTGACTTCTCTTACAGCCTCAGCTGCCCATATCTTTTCTCTGGGCTCACTGTTTTAGTGCATATGCGAACCGCCGTGGCGGCTGTTACCAGGGACTCACGTTTCACTCCCCCTGGTGGTACTCTCGCACTATTGCAGCCGGAGATGGCCTGGTGCATTATTACATTCAGTCATCCTGTAGGATGACTTGCTCTACATACATTTCATTTTGAAATGCAGCCTTGGAGAAGGTTTTAAGGTCACTGACCGTTTGGTGTAGTTTGGCGCTCTCTCGTGGTCAATTTTTGGATTGCACTCTACATCACTTGCAGCCTTGGCCGGCGGCCATATCTGTTCTTCTCAGTTTAATATTTGTAGTCCTAAATTCCAAGAATCTGCATTCCGGGCTGCTTTATTTGTTTCAGTCACCCTAGATGGTGACCTCATATATGCTATACATGAGCTCTTTAATATATCCTTCTGACATCCCTGTTTCTACATTGTTGCTCACTGTCATGGAGCATATCGCACCGCCATAGTGGGTTGTAATGCCAGGGGTGCATTGTAAACTATCTGGGATATATCCGAGATAGCTGTTCTCTCCTAATCTTGCGCAAGCTCTTGGTGTTCCTTCGGACACTTAAGTGGCCTTTGAGGTTCCTCATCTGTCGTGCCTGCCGGCCACCCATCCTGGTGTGTTCTTGGCATTTAATACTATATGTTCCCTTCTCCACAGGCCAGACGTCTGGTGCTCCAGATCCTCACATCCATCGCTAGGTCTCCTCACATCCAGCGCTAGGTTTCCATGGGAATATCCCTGTGTGGGCAGGGCTTAAACCTGATATCTCTGTGCCAAACAGTGGTCTCCCCTGTCTCACCTCACATGGCACTCCGGTGCCTCTCTGGTTCTCTACTAAGGACCCAAACCAGTCTTTCAGGCAGTGGTCTGCATGGTTTCCTCTGCTGCTTGTCTCACGGCCGATGTATCTGTGGCTGTAGTTCCGATACCCCACTGCTGAGTGTGGTATATGGAGAACGGACCCAATGTATCATACAGACCCATACCAGTAAGCCAGACAGTGGTCTGTATGGTTCTTACATCGCCCCTGACAATTCACGGCTGGTGCATCTGCGGTTGGAGTTCCGGTACCTCACTTCTGAGCGAGGTGCTGATGGGATGAATAGTTGTCTTCTGTGGATCCATGCCAGTAGGCCAGGCAGTGGTCTGCATGGTTGCCTACACCACCTGTCATACATCAAGACAGCTGGTGTATCTACATCTGGAGTTCCGGTACCTCACTACTGTGTGAGGCGTCCGACGGAGTGTTCCATTGTCTACTATGGACCCGTGCAAGCAAACAAGACAGTGGTCTGCATGTTTACATGCACCGCCTGTCATGTCAAACGACTGATGTATCTGCGGCGGGAGTTCCGGTACCTCACTACTGAGCGAGGTGCCAATGTAATGACTAGTCTTCTATGGACCTCTACCTGTAACCCTTGTAGTGGTCTGCAGGGTTTTTGCACCACCTGTCACACATCACATGGCTGGTGTATCCGCGCCTGGAATTCGGGTACCTCACTGCTACGCGAGGTTTCAGACGGAATGACTGGCTGTCCCCTAGGGACCCATACCAGTCAGCCAGACTGTGGTCCGCATGGTTTCCTCTACCGCCTGTCACGCGGCTGATGTCTCTGTGGATGCAGCTCCCATGCCCCACTGCCGAGTGCAGTATATGGAGAACTTCCCATGTGTTCTACAGAACCCATGACTCGTCTCCTGCGGACCCATACTAGCAGGGTGCCGATGGGATGACTGTCTTCCATGGATCCATATCAGTATGCCAGACAGTAGTCCGATGGTTGCCTACGCCGCCTATCGTACATCAATCGACTGCTGTGTCTGGGGCTGGAGTTCCGGTACTTCACAAGGTGCCGACGAACTGACTTGTTGCCTTCTAAGGACCCATACCAGTAAGCCAGGCAGTGGTTTGCAGGATTTCCTGTCACACCTCACACGGCTGGTGTATCTGCGACTGGACTTCCGGTTCCTCGCTACTGTACAAGGTTTCCTACGGAATGACTCCCTGTACGCTATGGTGGCGGGGGGATAGGTTTTAATTTTTACACATGATACTTGTCCTTTAACCCTGTAAGTTCCGCGTGAGAGGGTACCCAAGGACATACTTTCAGCCTTTGGGGGCACAGTTGCCAAAAAGGTTGAGAACCACTGATTTATAGCAATCATTTGATTGCTAATACTGTTCAGTGCTATGCATAGGACATAGCATTGATCAGTATTATCGGCTATCTACTGCTCTGGTCTGCTCAATCTCAGACCAGAGCAGAGCAGGAGATGCCGGGAGATGGATGGAGGGAGGTGAGGGGACCTCTGTCCGCCATTACAGATGATCGGATCACCGCGGCAGCGCTGCGGACAATCCGATCACGCATTTTTCTGACCGCACTCCAGCAGATGCCGTGATCTGTAGCGTGAACGCGGATGTCGGCCATTACCAGTGAGGCCCTAGCTGCTATCAGTAGCCGGGAACTGCCACGCAGTTAAGTGCGTTAAGTACCAGGACGTACATTTAAGTTCTGAGTCGTTAAAGGGTTAAACACTTTTCACATATCCCATAGAAATGAATGGGGCTTTAATTCTGGCCAGGTCCCTATTTAAAACTGCATGGAATCTGTATCAAATTATTTAGTGTGAACATACCCTTAATATTCTGTGTCCCCCAAAGAAACGAATGAGAAATGTTATACATAGGTGTATTACTACATAGAAAAAACAAACATCACGAACCTTCCGAAGTTGGTTTGTAAAAAACAAGGTTTGCAGCAAACTGTTCATGTAACATGTTGCTCCCTGATTCTTTAGTCCAACATAACCAGTGTGCTTCTTAGAATCCCAGCTACAGAAAAGTGAGGAAGAGGTTGTTATATTCTAAGCACTGTACACAACACAGACATGATGAATAGATATGAGCAAATGTACAGTAAATTTGATTCGTCACGAACTTCTCGGCTCGGCAGTTGGACTTTTCCTGCATAAATAAGTTCAGCTTTCAGGTGCTCCGGTGGGCTGGAAAAGGTGGATACAGTCCTAGGAGACTCTTTCCTAGGAATATATCCACCTTTTCCAGCCCACCGGAGCACCTGAAGCCTGAACTAATTTACGCAGGATAAGTTATCAACTGCCGAGCCGAGAAGTTCGTGACAAATCGAATTTACTGTAAGTTCGCTCATCTCTAATGATGAATACGCTGCTAAGGAGAAACAGGCAGGAAGGTTTGCCCATAACTTTGTGATAAACAATGAGAATAATTTGCATGGATTTTCCAAGCTGCACATTTTCTCCTTCAATAACTTATTAACCCCTAAAGAACAAAGCCCATTATAACCTTAAGGACCAGAGCATGTATTGCACATCTGACCACTGTCACTTTAAGCATTAATAACTCTGGAATGCTTTTCCTAATCATTCTGATTCAGAGATAGTTTTTTCGTGACATAATTCTACTTTATGTTAGTGGTAAATTCCTTGATGAAAAATTTCATAAAACATTAGAAAATGTTCAATTTTTCTAACTTTGAAATTCTCTGCTTGTAAGGAAAATAGACATTCCAAATAAATTATATATTGATTCACATAAAATATGTCTACTTTATGTTTGCATCATAAAGTTGACATGTTTTTACTTTTGGAAGACATTAGAGGGCTTCAAAGTTCAGCAGAAATTTTCTAATTTTTCACAACATTTTTAAAAATCTGAAATTTTTCAGGGACCAGTTCAGTTCTGAAGTTGATTCGGTGGACTTCATAATAGAAATACCCCCTAAATGACCCCATTATAGAAACTGTACCCCTCAAAGTATGCAAAATGACATGTCAGAAGGTTTGTTAACCCTTTAGGTGTTTCACAGGAATAGCAGCACAGTGAAGGAGAAAATTAAAAATTTCCTTTTTTACACATGTTCTAGAGACCCAGTTATTGAATTTTTACAAGGGGTAATAGGAAAAATAAAAGCTCCCCAAAATTTGTAACCAATTTCTCTCAAGTAAGGAAATACCTCATTTGTGGATGTAAAGTGTTCATCGGGCGCAGTAGAGGGCTCAGAAGGGAAAACGCGACAATGGGATTTTGGAGAGTGAATTTTGCTGAGATTGTTTTTGGGGGGCATGTCACATTTAGGAAGCCCCTATGGTGACATAAAAGCAAAAAAAATACAACACAAGGCATACTATTTTGGAAACTACACCCCTCAAGGCACGTAACAAGGGGTACAATGAGCCTTAACATCCCACAAATGTTTGACAATTTTCCGTTAAAGTAAGATGTGTAAATAAAAGTATTTTTTTTCACTAAAGTGCAGTTTTTCCTCAAAATTTACAACTTTTACAAAGGGTAATGGGAGAAAATGCACCCCAAAATTTGTAACCCCATTTCTTCAGAGTATGGAAATACCCCATGTGTAGACATAAAATGCTCTGTGGGCAAACTACAATGCTCAGAAGAGAAGGAGCCACATTTGGCTTTTGGAAAGCAAATTTAGCTGAAATGGTTTTTGGGGGTCATGTCCCATTTAGGAAGCCACTATGGTGCCATAACAGAAAAAAAAAAACACATGGCATTCTATTTTGGGAACTACACCCCCCTCAAGTAACGTAACAAGGGGTACAGTGAGCCTAAACACCCCACAGGTGTTTGACAACTTTTCGTTAAAGTCGAATGTGTAAATGAAAAAAAAAAAAATTAATAAAAAGTTTTTCTCTAAAATGCTGGTTTTTCCCCAAATTTTACATTTATACAAGGGGTAATAGGAGAAAAAGCCCCCCAAAATTTATAACAATTTCTTCTGAGTATGGAAATACCCCACATGTGAACATAAAGTGCTCTGCAGGCGAACTACAATGCTCAGAAGAGAAGAAGCGCCATTGAGCTTTTGGTGAGAAAATTTGTTTGGTATGGAAGTCGGGGCCATGTTAGTTTACAAAGCCCCCCCCCCATGGCGCCAGAACAGTGGAACCCCCCCACATGTGACCCCATTTTGGAAACTACACCCATCACAGAATTTAATAAGCGGTGCAGTGAGCATTTACACCCCACTGGAGTTTGACAGTTCTTTGGAACAGTGGGCTGTGCAAATGAAAAAAAGGAGATTTTTTAGACTTACCGTAAAATCTCTCTCTCGAAGGATCCATTGGAGGACACAGAGCTTGGGTATATGCTGCTGTCTTTAGGAGGCTTGACACTATGGTAACCAAAAAGTCTGCTCCTCCCAGCAGGATATACCCGCCTCCAGGCCACTGAGCAATTCAGTTTTAGGAACCCCAGAAAAGGGCGGGAGCCGTGTCCCCCAATGGATCCTTCTAGAAAGATTTTATGGTAAGTCTAAAAAAATCTCCTTTTCTCTATCGGCTCTATTGGGGGACACAGACCTTGTGACGTACCAAAGCAGTCCCTTGGGTGGGCAGTGAAAAAAGGTCAGGCAGTCGGCTGCACCACCGCCGCCTGCACCACTTTACGGCCCAGACTAGCATCAGCCGATGCGAAAGTATGAACCTGGTAGACTCTCGAAAAGTGTGCAAAGACGAGCAGGTGGCCGCTTTACAGATCTGCGAGGACGAGGCCTTGTTTCGGAGAGCCCAGGATGCTCCCACAGATCGGGTGGAATGAGTCAAAACCCTGAAGGGTGGGATCCTCCCCTTGCAGCGGTAAGCTCCAAAATAGCACATCGGATCCACCGAGAAATGGCGGCCTTGGAAGCAGGCTGTCCCTTTCGACAACCTTCCGTAAGGACGAAAAAAAGAATCGCACTGACGAAAGGAAGAGGTGACAGAAAGATAAGTCCGAACAGCCCGTACCACAATTTGTGGCGTAAGCGCTCCCTGGGATGAGAAGAAGCGGGACAAAAGGACAGGACGACGATGTCCTCGATAAGATGAAAAGCCGAAACGACCTTAGGAAAGAAAGACGGATCTGGTGGGAAAACAACCTTGTCCTGATGAACTATCAGGAAAGGAGAATGGCAGGAGAGCGCTGCCAGTTCAGATACTCTCCTAATGGAAGTAATAGCCATAAGAAAAGCCACCTTCCAGGATAAGAGGCGAAGGGGAACCTCCCTAAGAGGCTCAAAAGGTGCGTCCTGGAGGGCGCCTAGAACTAAGTTCAAGTCCCAAGGGGGACCGGTAAGGGGGGACAGCGTGCGACACGCCCTGCAGGAAGGTCCGGACATGCAAATTGGAAGCCAGAAGACGCCGAAAGAGAAGTGAAAGGGCTGAAACCTGACCTTTAGGAAGCTGAAAGCCAACCCCGACTGCAAAAAGGAGAGGAGACGGGGAACGGAAAAGGTAACTGGAGAAAAGGTCTGAGCTTCGCACCAAAGAAAGTAAGCCCGCCAGGCACGGTGATAAATCTTCGCAGAGGAGGGCTTGCGAGCCCTGAGCATGGTGCGAATTACCTGGGAAGAGAAGCCGTGGGCCCTTAGAACCGCAGTCTCAACCGCCGCGCCGTAAAATGCAGTGACTGAAAATTGGGGTGGCAATTGGGGGGACCCTGTGACAGTAGGTCTGGACGAAGGGGAAGACTGAACAGAACGTCGTCCAGAAGCCAGACTACGTCTGTGTACCATGCCCTACGAGGCCAGTCTGGAGCCACCAGAATGGCGGGGACTCCTTCCGCCTTGAGCTTCCTCAGAACCCTGAGAAGGAGGGGGAGAGGGGGGGGGGGGGGGGAACAGGTAGGGCAGGACAAAGCCCGACCACGGAATTACTAGGGCATCCACGGCTAGAGCCAGGGGGTCCCTGGATTTTGACACAAACGTCAGAATTTTCCGGTTGTGTCGAGACGCAAAGAGATCCACGTCTGGGGTCCCCCAGAGGTCGCAGATCCATGCGAACACCTCGGGAAGAAGGGAACACTCTCCGGGGTCGGAGGAAATCCGCTTCCCAGTTGAGCACTCTCTGAATGTGAATCGCCGAAATGGCTGGATCAACTTGTTCCGCCCAGAGGAGGATCTGTGTCACCTCAGACATGGCTGCTGAGCTGCGAGTGCCGACCTGCCGGTTGATGTACGCCACAGCCGTGGCGTTGTCCGACTGGACACGGACAGGGTAGCCCTGAAGCAGGGGCTCCCAATGCTTCAGACAAAGATAAATCGCCCTCAGTTCCAAGATGTTTATGGAAGGAAGGGCTTCTTGGGGAGGCCAGCGGCCTTGAACCGTCTGATCCCTGACAACACCCCCCCCACCCCGACAGACTGGCATCTGTCATGACCACCCGCCAGTGGAGGGGAAGGAGCAAAAGCCCCTGAAGAAGGGGGGAGCGGAGCCACCAGCGCAGAGACCGACGGGTCCTAAGAGGGAGAACAATCTTGCGATCAAGAGAGAGAGGAGACCTGTCCCACTCGGCAAGAATGGCCAGCTGAAGAGGACGGTAATGAAACTGGGCAAAAGGTAGGGCCTCCATGGCTGCCACCATTCGACCCAGGACTTCCATGCAAGTACGGATGGTGACCGGGGATGGTATCCGGAGGGAGCGGACTCCCGACAAGAGGGCCAGACGTTTGTCCGGCGGGAGGCGAATCCAAGCCGAGGCAGAGTCAAACTGAAGCCCCAAGAAGATCAGAGACTGGGTGGGGGAGAGAACTGACCTGTCTCTGTTGACCATCCACCCGAAGCGACATAAGGTCTGAAGAGTGAGGCTCACAGTCTCCAGAGCCTGGGCTCTGGTGGAGGCCTTGATGAGGAGGTCGTCCAAGTAGGGTATCACCGATACCCCTCTTGACCGTAACAGAGCTACCACAGGCGCCAGAATCTTGGTAAAAACTTGTGGCGCTGTGGCCAGACCGAAGGGGAGAGCCACAAATTGATAATGACCTTCCGGAACCGCAAAGCCGAGATACAGCTGGTGTACGGGAAAAATTGGAACGTGGAGGTAGGCATCCTTGATGTCCACCGAGGAAAGAAACTCCCCTTGATCCATGTACGCCACCACCGAACGGAGAGATTCCATTCAGAAATGGCGGAGAAGATGTTGGTTGTGATGTTTGAGATCCAGGATTGGCTGCACAGAACAGTTTTTCTTGGGAACCTGGAAAAGATTGGAATAGAAACCCCGAAAGCGTTCCCTTGAAGGAACCGGGACAATGACACCCTGGATGAGAAGGGACTGAAGAGCCTCACGAAATTCCCTCACAAGCGAGGGAGATCGGGGAGCATGGGACTGAAAAAAATGATCCCTCAGAAGGGACGCAAATTCTATCCGGTATCCGTTGGACACCACGTCCCTGACCCAGGAGTCCTGAATGTGCGTGGTCCAAACATCTCGAAAGAGCAAGAGACGACCTCCCACCCAAGAAAAAGCTGCGGTGGGGGCGTCCCTTCATGCAGAAGTGGGTTTGTGGTTGCCCGATTTGGCCGCAAAACATCCGGAACGGTTGGTGTTCGACTTCCAAGAAGGACACTCCTTGAAAAAGGGGGCCTTCTTGTCACGTGTATGCGCCTGGCTGGACCCCTTAGAGGGGCCAGACGTCCGAAAGGAAGACTTTCTGTGGAAAGAAATGCTAGACTTGTTTTGAGGTAATAAGGAGCTCTTGCCACCTGTTGCCTCAGAGATAATCTCATCCAGGCGCTTGCTGAAAAGTCGGGAACCGGTAAAAGGAATCTCGGTGAGAGACTTCTTAGAAGCAGCATCCCCGTTACAGGTTTTAAGCCAAATGGAACGACGGAGGGACACTAGATTACAGGTGGCAAAGGCAACACAGCGAGCTGAGTGGAACATGGGAGAGCTTTGGAACATTGGAGGGCCAGAGCAGACAGTTCTTCCGGGGGAGATCCCGAAAGAATGCCCTGACGGAGTTGGGAATGCTGAACCGAAAGGAGCTTAGACACCCAGGTGGAGGCGAAGGCAGGAAGCAGGGAGGCACCCGCTGCTTCAAAGGCAAACCGCTAAGGATTCAACCTTTTTGTCTGCTTGATCCTTGAAGGCAGCTGCATCCGCCAGCTGCAAAGTAGTAGCTTTAGAGAGGCGGGAAACCGGAGGATCCACCGCCGGAGAGGAAGTCAATTCTAGAACAGCATCAAATTCAGCGTGAGAGCTGAACACTTTGGGTGCCGATCAGGCACAATGAAAGGGTACTTCTAGAACTGTGTCCAAAGTTCCTGGGTCCTCTAGGTTAAAGGGGTCTCTTATGGCCATAACCAATGAGTTCACCGTGTTCACTGAGTCCGAATGGTCCTCTGAGTCAGATGTCGAATTGGAAACCTCGTCCTCCCGCTCTCCAGGAGAGTGCGAACAAGTGGAGGTGGCCATAGAAGAAGGAGACTCCGACCTGATACGTGGCTCAGGAGAGCCAGAGCGGTGACCCCGGGAACGTCCTCTGGAAGAGTGACGCGTGTGGCCTGAAAAGCAGTCGCATGAGACCTGCGAGAGGAACGCCCGTGTCTACGGAACCTGGGTCTGAAGGAGCACCTGGGTTAGAAATAGCAGGAGGGTCTGGGGGAGCAGTGGAGAAGGCAGAACAAGTGGGTTCAGCAGAACCTGGCATTTTTGCAGAGCAGTTTTTACAAGCGTAATGGGTAACTAATGTTCCAGATATCTGCTTTGAGGGAGGAACAGTTCTGGGCACGGACATCGCTAAAAAATGAACAGTCTCACCCAAGTCTGTGTCCCAAGGCAGCTGCTGTGAGGAGAACTCCGCACTGTGGCTGTGAGGAGAGAAAAGAGATGCCGGCCAATAGGAAGAAGAGGCCGGGTCAGAGGCAAGGGCCCTGTGATTGGCCCCTGCACAGCCCCCAAACGCGTGCACGGCACTGATTGGAGGCTATTTCGCGCTGTTAAAGCGCTTATACGGCCTGGTGGGCGGAGCTAACGTCCGCCGAAGAAATACAGCGGGACTTAGAAATGGCGCCCGCTCCAAACCCCGAGCGCACATGCCGCACGCTTTTAGTTCAGGGTCCCGGCTATCGTTAGCAGCCGGGACTGACTCGGTGTGATGCGGGGTCATGGCGTGACCCCGTTTTTCACACCAGGACCGGGCTCAGGGCGTACAGGTACGCCCAGAGTCCTTAAGAGGTCAAAGAACGCTGCATCCACCAGAGGCAGAGTAGTTGACTTGGACAGGTGTGAAACCAGAGGATCAACTGCCTGCGGCGTCAACCACTTGGAAATCAGATCCTGAGGGTAAATAAACTGAGCTTTTTTGTCTAGGTCCCCTGAAACTGTCTATCCGGATGCTTCCAAGCTGCATCTAGCAAGGCGTCAAATTCAGCATGAGAGCTGATAGCCTTGGGGGAATGACGAGAGCGGCGAAAAGAAACTTCCGGATCAGGATCCGAAGTTCTTTTGTCATTTAGGTTTAACGTGTCCCTGATGGCTGACACCAAACTGTCCACCATATCAGACACGGCAGAGAGCTCCTCTTGATCAGAGGTGGCGGAGCCTGAAGAAAGCACTTTTGGGCGCTTGTGAGAGTGCTGGAAGTGGGGGGTCAGCAGAAACTGAGCGGGACTCCCTAGGGGGAGGAGCGCATGGAAGACCGATCAAAGGCCGAAACCAGTCCTGGAGACCCTAGCCAGATCGAAAATAGACTGGGAAAGGGAGGAAACCCACTCGGGAGGGGGCACATAACGAGCGTTCCAGGGGGGCATCCTGGGAAGCAATACAGGAGGGTTGGAGCGCGTGGTGGAGCATTTTGGTGTTGCAGCCCACACAACAGTAATAGGTGACAAGGGCTGCAGCCTACTGTCTGCGAGGAGGTTTGGGTCTGACGTTGGACATAGGAGCTAGTAAACAGGGAGAAAGCAAATAAAATGGAGCAATTTCACACAGGTCCTGTGTCCCGCAGCTGGAGCTGAGAAGCAGACCCAGGAACAGACCCAGGAAGTGACCTCCACACCAGGATGGACTCCATTGGAGGAGAAGGGGGAGGAGTACCGCAGATGACCCTCCCACATCAGTGACCCCTGGTGCGCGCACAAGAAGACTACAGGCCGGTAGCAGGAGGAGGGCGGGAGCCCCACCAGTGAGCCTGCATAGTGAGTGGGCCAAGCTAAATCCTAGACCAGACCAAGTGAGGCCGGCCGCACGATTGCATCCCTGCTGACAGGGACTGCGGTCGCGCTGAAGAAAGAAATGTATAGGCTACTGCGAATAGTAAGCAGTGCCAGGGAGTGGGAAGGGAAGGGGGAGGGAAGCTGCCCCGTGATCCCCGACAGTGCTGATAGCGACTCTCAATCCCCAGCCCAAAAATTAAGAAAGTGTCCCCCAAATGGCCAAAAAGAGATAGGTGAGTATCCCTCCCTCATTCTCTAAGATGTCTCCAGTCAGCTATGGTCACCTGCATTATATCAGCCTGAGACAGTGGGACGAGCAGGAAAGATAGGGGGACCCGGACCCAAGGTGCATGCTGGAAATTGTACTTTTTCAAACAGCTGGAGGCACAGTGGTTGGAAAACCTGGAGTTCGGTTCGGTTACCTAACTCAGTATTTTCCAACCAGTGTGCCTCCAGCTGTTGCAAAACTACAACTCCCAGCATGTACTGATCACCAAAGGGCATGCTGGGAGATGTAGTTATGTAACAGCTGGAGGCACGCAACTACAACTCCCATCGTGACGAGTTTTAGTTTTGCAAGATCTAGAGGGCCACAGTTTAGAGACCACCGCACAGGGATCTCCAAACTTTATCCCTCAAAATCTTGCAAAACTACAACTCCCAGCATGCCCAAAAAGCAAACGGCTGTCTGGGCGTGCTGGGAGTTGCAGTTTTGCAACGTCTGGAGGGCTACAGCTTAGAGACCACTGTAAACTGTGGCCCTCCAGATGTTGCTAGGCAACAACTCACCCGTCAGTTGAAGGATCGCCGCAGAGAGGAGAATTGCCGCCGGTAAGGGACCTCCGGCGCCGGTCCCAGCACAGTTCCCCCGCTCTGCCCGGACTACCAAGGGTGGACAGAGCGGGGGGAACCGAACTTTTACGTAGCTCCTACCATCTGTATTTTTTTTCTGTCCCTACCTATTGCTAAACTATCCCTAACCCCCTCCCTGCCTTTTAAAAATGTTTTGCTACCTTATAAAGAGCTTATCTTCTGCTCCTCTCCCTAGCTCTGCCAGAAGCAGACTTCCCTAGCAGGCGCGACATCACTGACGCCTGCTGGGGGCGTCGACTTCCGGCCTCATCTATGCTGCGCTCCTGTCGGGGGTGCACAGAGATGAGCGGCCAATAGCACGGCAGCCTGCTCCGGGGTCTCCTCCTCCCTGTTTAGCAGTATAGTGTTATCCAGGGAGGAGAAGGATAGGAGCATCGCCCACCTGCCGTGCTCACCGCTGAGACCCGGGACCGAAACAAAGCACGGGTAAGTGAAATAAGACTTCACTCACCCGTACAGGACATGTATAGTCCTGGAGCATCAGCGCAGCACTGAGGATTCAGTGCCGCGTTGCCTCCAGACTGTACATGCCGGGGGCAGGCAGCTGCGAGGCCAGGCAGCCAATGAGCGCAGCCCAGTCGTTTACAGTGCTCGCTCCCGCTCGTCTGATTGATATGCGGGGAGCGAGCGCAGGCTGACTAAATAAGGACCGATTGTCCAGCCGGCATTGGTCCTAATTCAGTCGTTAAGTCACGGCAGGCTGCAGTCGGCCACTAGGACGGAGACCCCTAGTGGCCGGTTTTCAAATATAAAATACACAATTTTAATAAAAAAAAATAAAATAATGAATCCATATTAGAGATATGTTGTAGTACATAAGTACTACAACACATATATATATATATATATATATATATATATATATATATATATATAAGGTCGGTGATAGTGCCTATTTAAGTGGATAAATGAATATCTCATCTCCGCAGGATAGGTTTATCAAAAGCTGATCAGTGGAGGTCTCTCTTTTTTAGGTCCGTGTCAGTCTGAAGGGTCAGCCCCTGCCCCACCATCCAGCTTGTAATCCCCATTCTGCGAAAAAAAAATTGTAATCCCCATTCTGTGAAAAAAAAAGTTTCAAAAATTGAAATTCCCCATAATATATATGTTAATCAGTACACACAAAAAAAAAATGAAACATTCGATGGGTCAGATATTTCTTTATATTACATAGATTAAACAATTTATATTATGGACCTTTTCAGTTTTCAAATCTTGACGTCTACAAGTTAAAGGGTACCTCTTATCAAATAAACTTTTGATATATTTTAGATTAATGAATGTTGAATAACTTTCCAATAGCATGTTAATGAAAAATATGCTTCTTTCTATTGTATTTTTCCCAATCAGTCCTGTCAGCAAGCATTTCTGACTCATGCTGGAGTCCTAAACACTCAGAGCTGCCAGCCTGCTTTGTTCACAGCCAAACAGGCTGTGAACAAAGCAGTCTGGCAGCTCTGTTCTCCTTTGTGAACAAAGCAGACTGGCAGCTCGTAGTGTTTAGGACTCCAGCATGAGTCTGAAATGCTTGCTGCCAGGACTGGTAGGGAGACCCCTAGTGGTCATTTCTTCAAAGTGGAAAATTAAATAGAAAGAAGCATATTTTTTAATAACATGCAATTGTAAATTTATTCTGCATACATTAATCTATAATACATCAAAAGTTTTTTTGATGAGAGGTACCCTTTAACAATTGTAAAAGAATGGAGACAAATGCTAAACATTACTTGGAGTAAAACTTGCACACATATAGTAAGAAGGCAGCCAGACATTTGGATAGGGAGCTAGAAATACTTACGCTACACCATGAGGAGCATCAGCTTGCACATAGACTTCAAAAGTCACTTTATCATCCTCTATGAAACCCTTATCTGGATCCGTAACTTCCTGTAAAAGAAATGTCATAAATCAGAATTCTGGATCAGAGTAATGCACCTATCAATACACACACCACTCGGCTTACAACTATATAAGTCTGATTAAAAGTGATTACACAGTCTTCTAAAGCTTATTGCGTACCATTAATATTAAGTTGGTGGGACTCTGCCCCCAGGCACCCATTTTAAGGATTCATTGCACTTATACTGCAGTTCCTACAAACAGTTGATTCGCAGGGGTGCTGGAAACAGATCCCCCCCCCCCCCCACACTCATCTAATATTGAGGGCAGGTCTATTATATGGTCAGGCCATCAGCCTTAAAAGCTGAATAGCTCTTTGGAATGGGTCTATCAGAAATGATTTACTTATGGGACCTGCACAATGAGCAGCACATCTGTGGGTATACAGCAAGGGCTCTATCATAAAAAAAAGGACTAATACACAATACTCATTGGGCATCATATGGTTCTCTTGGCTACAGTACCACCCAACCTGCCATTGCATCTATTCAGTCCAAATATTAGATTAATAAAATAATGGTTGGGAAGCTACACACTACTGCATATTTTGGTTTATCCATACCTTTCCGAGGTACTGCAATGCACTTTACCCGTAGTGCCCAATTACAATAAACGGATAATACCTCAAGGGAAGGATGGCTAGATAATTTTGTAGGTTGTGATTGTAATGAAAGATTAATACAACTGAGGGATATAGCTGGTAAAATAGGTTTTTTTTTTATTAACTAATAATGTATTATACAATATTGGATGTGCCCAAATTCCCAAGCAGGGCCCTTGCCATGGGAATGGTAAACTAGATGTTTTAGTGACAATAAAGTATGTGTACATATAAAACATGTAATACAAATGAAAATAAAAAAGTTGAATATACTTGTAGCTACATACAACTCAGTCACTGTATTGTCTCAGTACACTGGCTGGCCATGACTTATGCTATTAAATCCTTCCATATCAGGGTGTTGAAAACTTACATATCTGCACAACACCCAATAATTAAAATGGGAGGAGGTCAGAAGGTAAGAGCTCTGTGAGGAGTGCTCATGGACGCCTGTAATATACCACTATGCCGTTCACGTATGTCCATATTAAATGGCTAGACCATTTTCCATAAAATGCATCAAAAGTCTTTCACCACCAAAAAACTTTTTTTTTTCTTAAACCCAATTAACTCTGCATTTAATTAAATGGTACAAAGTACATTAAAGATGCTACGTACACTCCACGCCATGAAATTGGAAAATCCCCAATCATTTTCCTTGTGAAAAAACAAGTGACTAATGCGTCTGCTAAAAGATTTCTCATCGTCCTTGTAATTGATTATCTTGAGAACTGCCTGTGCATGGCAAGACCATGACCTGCAAGAGAAAACAATGAATTTTGAATTTAAGAATCCAAAGAAAACAAAATGTAAAAAAAAACAAGTAGCACTGTCTATTTAGGGCCTGGGCAACAGAATTAATTCTTTTGTAGGCAGAATGATTTTTGCTCTTGTAATGACAGCTGCAGCCCACAGAATTACATAAAACTTAGCGTATTCCCCTCGACTGCAGCAGTCAGCAAGTGCTACAAGAGTATCCATATAGCTCACTCTTAAAGGGGTACTCCGGAGCTAATGGGAGATGCCAATGGGCATAAAATTTTGGCAATGAAGTGTGCAGTCACTGACCACAGCATGAAGGAGTACATTCAACCCCATGCAGTCAGCCGCTCGTATGGCATCACCCTAAGGGCTCATTCACACTATGTATTTTTTTAGCGGAATTCCTTTTGGAAAATAAAATGCAGCAACCACCCATTGTTTTCAAGAGATTCTGCTTCACCATTCACACTGGAATTTCCGCAGGAAATTTCATATTCCAGACTCTTCTGAAAGAGTCTTTTGGTGGAATCCATTCAGAAAGGCCTTGCCATTTGCAGTTGCCCACTACAGATTGAATCTCCATCCGGAAACTTTCCAGGCAGAAATTACGTAGTGTAAATGGACCCTTAAAGAGCAAGATCCATCATAAAAATTCTTTATAGCATTTTTCTTGCAATTTCTCCAGTATGAAGGAGGATATCTTAAAGGAAATCTGTCATCAGAATCACCTGCACTAAACCTGTTACACAGGCTTGTAGTGCGGGTGATCTTGATTAAAAAGTTCCTTACCTGGTTAAAAATGGTTCAGTGGTTCTGATATCTTTATTTTTAGTTTTCGGTTATTCCCTGGCTTGGGACTCAGTGGGAGGTCTTATCTCTGATTTGGCCACACGTCATTATAGCTGGGCGGAGCTGCCGCCTGGCTCATGAATATTCATGACCTTATCTTCGTAGTCTAACTCCTTTTTCTAGGTCTGGTGGGAAGGGCCGCGAGGATAAGTTCATGAATATTCATGAGCCGGGCGGCAGCTCCGCCCAGCTAGAATGACGTGAGTCCCAGATGATAACACCTCCCACTGAGTCCCAAGCCAGGGAATAACAAAACTAAAAATATAGATATCTTAAGAACCACTGAACCATTTTTAACCAGGTAAGAAGCGTTTTAATCAGGATCACCCGCACTACAAGCCTGTGTAACAGTTTTAGTGCGGGTGAGTCTGATGACAGATTTCCTTTAAACATCACACCACACTATAGCAAACAGCAGCAATGTGAGAACAAGGGCATTGGCACAATGTTAAAACAACAGTTGTCACAGTAGAATCCAAACCATGTGTTTGTAAATAGGACTACAGTTTGCCAGCATCCCATTCCTGCTTTTATTGAACAAGCAGACAACAATTTCGGAGTTTTCTGTCCAACTAGCAAATATGCAATGCTAGTGTCAGAATGAAGTACTGTAAAGAGGTAAAAAGCAACAAGAAAACACAATGTAAGGGCAAGACCATGACAACTTACATTGAGTTTCTTTAGTGCTACTTACCTTCTCTCTCAGTACTTATTGGACCAGCATTAGATAAAAGGTCCCAATGGACCAAAACATCAGGAATTGTTAGGCATGTATGATCAATAAAAACAATAGTGGAATGCCATTACACTGTACAGTTCATTTAGCAAAACTAGCAGCAACATTACATAGAAATGAACAATAGCAATAATATAATGGTCGTACGTGGAATCAGACTCTGCGTTGCACTGAAGGAAAAATCCAACGCTTTTTTGATGTGGTCTATCTGGATAAAATCGAGGCATCACCATAATTTTCCAGGGCAGATTTCGCACAAAGCAAGGAGGGCTCAGAACAGATTCACTAAGTCGACTAAAGCGTTCCACAGTGAACTGAAATGTTGCTTCTGACCGCCAACTGGTATCTGAAATGAGAAAGGAACAACTATAACCTGAATGTTTCCTTCATAGCTGAATACATATCAAACATCCTGCATTTCTACAAGAGCATTTAAAGAGTACCTGTCATCAAACCATATTTTCTAAACTAACTCAGATTATGTTCCCTAACTACTCCTAACATCCCTCTACTGCTTTTTAAAAAAAAAATTCTGAGCTTTAAAAAGCTCTGTATAATACCTTTCCCCTTGCTCACATTGTGTGAGCTCCCGGCAGGAGAAAGTGGGAGTTCCCCAGCAGGAGGGACCTCACTGAAGCCTGTGAGATCTGCGCCTCGCCACGCCACGCACACATTTCTTGAGTTTGATCTCCTGCCAGGCTGAGAAGTGACCAAACTAACTTTGACTTGCGGCAGGGAACAGAACAAAGCCACCTAGTGGACGATTTTTCAATCACATTCAAAACATAAAAGGTTGAGAATTTTAACAGAAAGTAAATAGTAAAGTGTCTTATAATTAAAGGGGTATTCCAGGCAAAACCTTTTTTTTATGTATATCAACTGGCTCCGGAAAGTTAAACAGATTTGTAAATTACTTCTATTAAAAAATCTTAATCCTTCCAATAGTTATTAGCTTCTGAAGTTTTCTGTCTAACTGCTCAATGATGATGTCACGTCCCAGGAGCTGTGCATGATGGGAGAATATCCCCATAGGAATTGCACAGCTCCCGGGACGCGAGTCATCAGAGAGCAGTTAGACAGAAAACAACAACTCAACTTCAGAAGCTAATAACTATTGGAAGGATTAAGATTTTTTAATAGAAGTAATTTACAAATCTGTTTAACTTTCCGCAGCCAGTTGATATATAAAAAAAAAAGTTTTGGCCTGGAATACCCCTTTAAATAAGGAACAATATATTAAGATTTGTTTTGTGACCGGTACTCTTTAAAAGCAAAGACTAACATTATTAAAAAAAAAAACTCATTGTCAGAAGGGTATATATAAGCTTCATAAAACATTTTACTTGCAGAAATAAAAGTTCCACAATGCTACTTTTGACAATGAATAAAAAAATAAAAAAAAAACTATTGAAAGAGAATGCTACCATCTACAACCGTTTCCCAACCAGGATGCCTCCAGATGTTGCAAAACTGCAACTCCCAGCATGCCTCATAGGGGAAAAAAACAATGTAATTCTTCCCATCAAAACCAGATAGCACATCAAGGATAGGAGCAGAAAACCCTAATTCATGCTCTGGGGGAAAAAAAAAAATAAAAAATTAAGAATACAAATATTGACATATCCAGTGAACTACAGATGAATTCCTTTAATCTGCCCTAGTAAGTCTGTCCAATGGGTATACAGCACAAGAGTTCACAAGACTGCCAAATAGGAAATTCCTCTTAATATGCAAAAAACACTATTTGTGCAGATATTTTGTTTTTGGCTTTTAGTTTAATTATTTTTCATGATTCAAACAATGCACTTTACTCTGTCAATACAGACTATAAGATACACAGTCAGCTGTGGTTAAAATCAGCCTATGAATGTAGGCTTTTTACTCTGTTTCTTGTTTACATCGGCCTAGACAAAGTATTTTCTGTGATCATCAAGCATAAGCCGTCTATAGGGTTTCAATCTCTAGTCTATTACACACAAGCAGAGGTCTAAGTTTTAATGAGAAGTAAATGCATCCAACATCCAAAGAACTTCAGACTGAGGAGGAGACATCTGGAGAGATTGTGTCAGCCTGAACTATTTGTTGCTCAATGAACTAAACAGGGCTCAATAAACTAAACAGGGCTCTATTGGCAAAGGACAAGAATGACCCCATAAGTGTTACTGTCAGAGAAAAAAAAAAAAATGAACATTTGTCATTTAGAGATTTGTAAGAAGTTTTATATTAGTTCGGGTATAGGTGAAGAGATGGCCACTGAATGATGGAATAGTGCTCGGCTATAGTAAGTCTATGGTACAAATGTATCTGTCACGAGACAAAATCTGAAGTTATTTTTCCATAGCAAACAATCACAGCTTATTAACACATGAAAGTTAAGCATCGATCACTCCAGTTAGTGTCTTAACCACTTAAAGAACAAAGGGCGTACAGGAAGACTCCTATCCAGCGGCTTCTGACACACATGCATTGCGCAGAAGAGAATCTTGCTTCATTACACTTGATTAGTAAAGAAAGGCGAAGTATACTCTCCGCAGTGCAATGCACTGGAATCTGTTGATACAGGTCTGGGTGTCTGCTGAGGTAAAATAAGTGTGAATGTATGACTCCAATGTAACCTGCTGGTACTGGCTAATAGTGTGGGTGGCGATGATTACAAGGGTCTTTATTTTATTTTTTTTAACTACATTGTGCTGTTCCACAAAACCTTGTGATCAGAATCACCCGCACTAGTAGGCTGTACCAGAAGATAACGCTGCTGTCACTTGTTCATATCATAGAGACGAGGTTTACCAGACATACTGAATGATAACGCTTAATGCAAAAACTTACCGTCTTCCATATCCTCTTCTGTGTTATTGTGGCCATCTGCCATAGCAACATTTCCATTTATTACAGGATTAGGTGTGATTCGTGGAGGGTCATCACCATCCCCAGCTGAAAAGTGGAAAAAAAAATACATTTACCAAAAGACAGATTCTGACCACATTTGGTCAAACAAAAAATCTGTGGGTACAGCGTTTCATATGTCTACAGCTCTTAACTATAGCAGAATATTAAAGAGGTTGTCTGGGATTATCCTCTTTCTGGCTGGGGGCATGTTAAAGAAATAGTTAACATTAGGAAGTGGCGGTAAAAAGCAGGGGACATCGGAAGAGGAACACGTATAAGGCTGCACAAATCCCAGGAGCCATGTTGCCAATACTTTAACTACTGAGTGACAGTAAAAGTGGATTCATAAAGCCCCCCATAAAATGTGCACATCAAAATGCTGTTCTGAAATGGTCAAATTCTTAAGACCTGTGAACCTCTTAAAGGAAACCGGTCACCCGTTCACCCACAATAAACCTGATACACAGGGTTATAGTGTGGGTGAACAGGAGACCGATGTGGGGTCTCCGACTCATATGTACCCGCAGTCCAGCGCCCCATCCCTCTCAAGATCTTTTTTTCTGTGAATTGCACGCTGGTGGCGGGGCTGCCGGCTGGATTTAAATATTCATGGTCACATGGTTCAGTAGACACAAATGCTCACGTGACAAGTAACCATCAATATTCAAATCCAGCCGGCGGGCCAGACTCCAGCACGCAATTCACAGAAGAAAGAAGAGTTTCTTCAGAGGAACCAGGCAGACTGCAGGTACGTATATGAGTCAGACGCTGCATCGGTCTCCTGTTCACCTGCACTATAATCTGGTGTATCGGGTTAAATTTGGGTGAACGGGTGACAGTTTTCCTTTAAGCCAACTTCACACAAACAAAATACAGGCATGATGCTGCTATATAGGGTCACAAGAACCACTGTAGAGCTAGTGCTTGTGCCCATATTATGCTTATGTGAAATCTTTTTCGGGTTTCCAGAGGAATCAAGTATATGAATGTTTAATATAAAAGATGGATCATTAAGTACATATTATATATGTCAATACTAATTAAAATGATTTAAAAAAAAGCAAGACAAAGGCTGCAAAATCTTCACTTCAATGAAACCAAATGGGCACACATGACAAAGTAGGGCCAATTTATCTAATGTTTTTGCCGACAAGTACCTCCTGGTTTATCAGACATAAATAAGAATAGAAGGATATATGAAGCTTTTCATAATACATGGAGGCATCTCACATGGTTCCCCAATGTATTTACACACACCTCAGCTTTCTATTATCCTACAAAGTAGTCGAATGGACTGCTTGGGTAATTGTGAGCTGTTCACAGGTATAGTGGTGACTACGGGTGAAGAGCTCCGGTGTGCTGTAGGCTACTCAGTGAGATATTACAGCATATCTGTTGCTCTGAGACACAGAAAGACAGACCACAACAGGTCGCACAATCTCTAAGGTAGAAAAACCTTTAAAGGACTCCTCCCAAGACAACTGGAGGCAGTAATCGCTGCCAAAGGTGCTTCAGTTAAGTACTGAGTAAAAATGTTATATTTGTTTTGTTGAATATATTTGTTTTTTCTTTATACAAATTGTCATAGGTGTGAATCCCAGAGGTAAGACCCACGTCTATTTGGAGATCAAGCGCGCCCCCCCCCCCTCCCCCTGGAAGTGGGCAGGAAGCCAAAAACAGGGAAGGCTTGTGAAACTCCCATTATCACTAGAAGCTATGCAGACAATAGCTCTGTGAGCTGGGCTGTGTCCTAACATCCAACTTATAAGTTTAGCTAGGAAAGCTACACTGTTTATGCAACTCCTATTAACCTCTATGGAAGTTCTATAAATAGTGTAAAACAGCTGCCTTACGACCAACGAAAACCACAAGCAGACTGGAGGGTACTAAATCTCAGTTTATCCAGAACAGTTAGTGACTTTGTTAATGAACATTCACCGTCTAGTTTGTTATTGCAAACGTCCGCACAGATATTTTCTCAGCAAACTTTTGAATAGTATACTGGACTCTACAGATTCTGCTGATGAGATCTTAAGGTGCCCATAACCCTATACTTAAGTCAACCAAACCTGTCATTACCTATGGATTCAGCTGTTTAAAAAGTGTATGGCTGCCTACTGACTTCACTGACCGAGGATGTCTGCAGAGAGAAGGGCCAGAGCAGCCAAAAGAATTGGCTCAGTGGATACAGATGCATACAAAGAAATGCCTGCCATGTGATTTTACTGGGAAGATACCAGTTTAATCCCTTAACGACGAAGGACGTAAATATACGTCCTGGTGAGGTGGTACTTAACGCACCCGGACGTACATTTACGTCCTAAGCATAACCGCGGGCATCGGAGCGATCACAGCCAGGGACCCGCCGGTAATGGCGGACATCCGTGGATGTCCGCCACTAACCCCTCATATGCTGTGATCAATACAGATCACGGCATCTGCAGCATCGCGGTCATTTAAATGGATGATCGGATCGCCCACAGCGCTGCCGTGGCGATCCGATCATTCAGCATGGCAGATGGAGGTCCCCTCACCTTCCTACGCTGCCTTCCGGGCGTCTTCTGCTCTGATCTGCCTTCTCGCAGACCAGAGCAGAAGATGACCGATAATGCTGATCAGTGCTATGTCCTATACATAGCACTTAACAGCATTAGCAATCGTATGATTGCTATAAATAGTCCCCTATGGGGACTATTCATAGGAATCGCCGCGTGCCTAAATATCTGAACTATTAAAATAAAATGTTAATGATACCGTACGGTGAATGGCGTGAACGTAAAAAAAAAATTTATAAAAAAAATGTATTAAAAGTTTTATATTAGCTTATATTAAAGTTATGGTCTTCAAAATAGGGGGATCTTAAACATACTAATTTGGTTAAAAAGTTTGCGATTTTTTTTAAAGCGCAACAGTAATAGAAAAGTATGTTATCATGGGTATCATTTTAAATCGTATTGACCCAAAGAATAAATAACGTAATTTTTACCGTAAATTGTACGGCGTGAAAACAAAACTTTCCAAAATTGGAAAAATTTTGGTTTTCTTTTTTAGGCTGGGTTCACACTGTTTTTGCCATACTTTTTTTAATCCGTTTTTCTAAAGAAAACCGTTTGGCAAACAAACGGATGGAACAGTAAAGAAAAAAGTAAGGCGTATGCGTTTTTAAACAGTATACTGTTTTTAAAAGTGCATACAGTTCCGTCAGTTTTTATAGAAAAAAAACCCATGCGTTTTTGAAAATTTTGTCCATTTTTTATGGGAGGGGTCTTGGGTGGAGACTTTAGGATTCAAATGCGCATGTGTAAAGTAAAAACGTATACGTTTTTCCCATATGGAACCGTATACATGTGCGTTTCCCATTGACGTCCATGTTAAAAAAAACAAAAAAAAACGTATGCGGTTGCAGTACGGTTTTTAAACCGGAGACAAAATCGTAGTCAACCACGGTTTTGAATCCGGTTTAAAAACCGTACTGCAACCGCATAAGTTTTTTTTTTTAACATGGACGTCAATGGGAAACGCACATGTATACGGTTCCATACGGGAAAAACGTATACATTTTTACTTTGCACATGCGCATTTGAATCCTAAAGTCTCCACCCAAGACCCCTCCCATAAAAAATGGACAACATTTTCAAAAACTTATGTTTTTTTTTTTTTTTTTATAAAAACTGACGGAACTGTATGCACTTTTAAAAACAGTATACTGTTTAAAAACGCATACGGTTTACTTCTTTCCATACTGTTCCATCCGTTTTTTCTTTAGAAAAACGGTTTGAAAACAGTATGGCAAAAACGTAGTGTGAACCCAGCCTAATTTCCCCACACATAGTATTTCTTTGGTTGCGCCATACATTTTATGGTAAAGTGAGTGATGGCATTACAACGGACAATTGGTCGGGCAAAAAACAAGCCCTCATACTAGTCTGTGGATGAAAATATAAAAGAGTTATGATCTTTTGAAGGAGAGGAGGAAAAAACTAAGACGTAAAAATAAAATGGTCTGCGTCCTTAAGGCCCAAATGGGTTGAGTCCTTAAGGGGTTAATATAGGACTACAGTATTCTTCTATGGGGTTATGAACAGATAAGTCTATAAAAGTCTTCTCAATAAATCACTTTACCTTACACCTCTCCAGACACATTTCCATAGAGAAATATAAATGCTACTAACAGATGTTTTTTACAAAAGGTTTGTAAAGTGGCCCTTTAGGAGCAGATCGGTACCTAAAACCGTATTTTAGTATCTTTCAGGAGCCCATTAAAAACCCCAGACCCTTTCTGTATGTTAGTTTAGCAGGATGGCTGTATGGCCATTTATATATATTATATTGCCTAAGAATGGAAAAATACAAAATACTGGAGAAGTCTAGAAAGAAAGCTTAAAAAAATAAAAATAAAAATAAAAAATAAATGATATAATATTATATATATATATATATATTATTTACACAATATTTATCTGCACTCTAATTTTTTTTGCACTAATGGTGACTGTGAAGAAGGGTATAACCTTTCAAAACGTGTTGTCGTCCCAATAAACCAGTTATCCTGCTTCTAACATCCTGAAGTACCTGATTGCTTTTTCCTGCAAACAGCCTATTGAAGTATCCAGCTTTCCAGAGTGACCGTCCAAGCATTGCTCCAATCACCCTCAGAGGATCTGAACTGTGTTTCTGCACTTCTGCTTGATGTCTTGTAAGTTTCCTTACACATCCCTGCAGAATATGAGAGTAGCAGCAATGGTTCTCTATAGCCGCCACCACCCCGTGTATTGCTCTATTTCTATTACACACAGGCCATGCTTGTAGTTAGTAGCTATGTAGATAGATCTGTGTAGGAGTCGTATACATAAAGTGGTACAGAATTTACAACCAAGACCATCTATAAAGTTGCAACATTTATTTAGATGCACTGAAACAATAATGGTTGCAAATGTGCCCATAGCCATGTAATGCTAACATAACAGCTTTTATAGGCTTGTCATGTACATACTAAAGAGTTTCTATTTGGGATGCACTATGGCTTTATAAGTCTGGAAAATTGGCGGAGTCATCTAAACAAGTCATCTAAGTTACAGATGATACACTACTATGAATCTGGTTATACAGGAATAATAATCTCATTGCGCCATGTTACCCATTCATTAGAGAAGTGATTGAGAGCACTGTAAATCAAGTGCACTGTCATACATCACAAGTGCAGCCAGAAAGACATCACTGAATGCCAAAGGTGGAATCTGACAGATCCTTGTGGGCAAAGTGAGTTTACAATAAAGTACATCCAAACTTGTGTGTGTCAGATCCCGTCAGCACATAAGGTCACTACACACTGGCATCAGCCTGGATTACATTACTATTGACTATGTAAGGGAATGACTCTCCAAATAAAATCACATGCAGTGACCCTGTGTACCGCACTTTTATACCACAATTAAGTGTGTATGAGTACAGAGCACAATAAAGTCTACAGACGAACATAGGAGAAAGCAACCAAACGTATAAAGTGCCACCATAAACTTCACTGACGAGTATTGGCATTTACTTATGACAGTCTTTGCAGTATTACACATGATAGCAGCGGATTTCCACATACAGAATATTTTTCTCTAAAATTGTCTTGTATCCTATTAGTCCTTTAGGCTACTCGTGTTTTCCAGACAGTTTGCCTCCAGCTGTTTTAAAACCAACTAGCATGCCTGAACAGCCAAAGGCTGGGAGTTGCAGTTTTGCAACAGCTGAAGGCACATCGTTTGGAAAACACTAGGCAACTCTATGATATGTTCATGGTTTCTAGGAGGACATCCACCCAATAAATTCTATTTTTCTCTAACCAAATTATTCTCTCAAATAAAAATAAAAATGCCCATTCATACTCCGGAACCTATTAGTTATACTATGTATTTGCTGTTTACCTCAGCATCATGGTTGTCATATAAAAAAGAACCCATAACACTATGACAGGTTGTCAAATTTTTTACCTCAACAAACAGTGCTGCAAGCTGCCAGCAGTCAAACCCCCCTGCGATTTAAAATGTCTCCCCTAACTGGAGTACTCTTAACCCCTTAACGACAATGGACGTAAATGCACGTAATGACATTGTGGTACTTCCCGCTCCTTGGTTTACATCTACGCTCCAAATGTATTTTAGATCAACGCGTCTTCAGACGTGGTGATTCTGTGAAGATGACTTCTGTTTTCTAACAGCAGGCATCTTCACATGTCACCCAAGGGGTATTTAACCCCCTCCTGTTACAGCGATTGGAAGGAACATCGTACAGTTCAATCATTCAGCTTCATTTCAGCCCCCGTGACTGGGTAATACATGGTGATTAGCGCTGTCCGAGACAGCGCCAATCACCATTCATTAAAGGAGGGAGGTGGCAAGGTTGTTACTCCTCCGATTGCTGCCATTGGTCGGTCAGGACCAACCGACCAATGGCAGCACAATCTAACAACTTTGAAAACTCCTTCCCCCAGCTTTGCCCGCTGACTTGAGTCCGGACAGTGAGTGGAGGAAAGAGTTCGGCAGCGGGTCTAGTGTGCAGTGTCTACAGACCTGTGGGAGGTGCACGGCAACTGCGGCGTCTGCTTCCAGTGACCGATTGAGAGTGAGCTATAGAACAGGCAGGGACAGCTAGTGGGTTCTGTGGGTCTAGGTGACCCAGTGCATTTTGCTGCTGCAGCCTGCCTACATCTATCTATCTATCCATTTTACCCCTGCTTTGCAATTTAGGGGGGGGGGGGGGGGGGGGAATTGGTTCCCCCTCTACCCCTTCTGAAAATGAAAACTTTGGGGCTACACCAGCATGCTAGTGTAAACTTTTTTTTTTTTTTTAAAGCAGTAAAAGGGGAAAAAGACCCCCAAAATGTGCAATGTAACTTTTTCTGAGTATGGAAATACCCCATATGTGGGTGTAAAGTGCTTTGCGAGTGCATGGCAGGGTTCAGACATAAAAACTCAAATAAAATAACCACTGCACTGAAAACTGCACCCCTCAAGGAATGTAACAAGGGGTGCAGTAAACATTCAGACCCTACAGGTATCAGATTTTTGGAACAATGAGCCATGAAAATAAAAAAATATGTATTTTTTTTTTTTAACACTAACCTGTTGGTGTAGCCTTACAGAGATAAATGGGGAAAAAGACCTCCAAAATTTGCAACAACTTTTCTCTAGTATGGTAATACCCCATATGCGGACGTAAAGTGATGTGCGGACACACTGCAGAGCTCATAAGGGAGTGAGCGCCATCAGCCTTTTTGAATTTGTCTGGAACGGAGGCCAGGAGCTGTGTGTGTTTGCAAAGCCCCCATTGTGCCAGGACAGTGGAAATCCCCCACTAGTAACCACATTTTGGAAACTACCCCCCTCAAGGAATACAAGAAGGTGATTCCAAGATTTTTGGAACAGTAGGCTCCGAAAATAAAAAAAATATATATTTTTCAGCGCACTGTTCAAAACATTTTGGAATTACTGTTTGGGGATAAATGATCACTGCACCCCTTGTTACGTTCCTTGAGGGGTGTAGTTTCCAAAATGGTTTCACACATTTGGGGGGGGGGGGGTTCTGCTGTTCTTACACCATGGGGACTTCCTAAATGCAACATGCCCCCCAAAAACCATTTCAGCAAAATTTGCTTTCAAAAAGCCAAATGTGACTCCTCTTCTGAGCATTGCAGTGCACTCGCAGAGCACTTAACATCCACATATGGGGTATTCCCATACTCAGAAGAAATAGGGTTACAAATTTTGGGGGACATTTTCACCTATTATGCCTAAATTTACACATCTGACTAACAAAAAGTAGTCAATCACCAGTGGGGTGTTAAGGTACAATGTACTCCTTGTTATGTTCCTTGAGGGGTGTAGTTTCCGAACTAGTGTACCGTGTAGGGATCGACCGATGTTGATTTTTTAGAGCCGATACCGTTAACCTGTGAACTTTCAGGCCGATAGCTTATACCGACATTCCGTGCATTTTAATCCCCCCCAAATATCCTTGGTGAAATGAGGGTGCGTGTGTGTATGTTCGGGTATACCCTGATAAACTGTTTCTGGCCCTGCAGAAGCTGCTGTAGATCAATGATTTAAAGCGGGCTCTTTAAATCAATGAACTGCAGCGGCTTTTGCGGGGCAAGAGACCGCCTGCTTCTCTCCCCTTGCCTGTCCTGGGGTCCTGAGTCCAACCACCACCGCTGCCCAATTGCCTCCCCCTGCCTATCCTCTGGCCAGAGACCGCCACCCCATTGCCTCCCCCATCCCCGGTTTTATAATTACCTGTTCCCAGGGTCCGCACTACTTCTGGCTCTGGCGGCGTCCTGAGCAGTGACTGTGCGCCGGGCCACTGACGGCAACATCGCGTGTAGGACGTCACTCGTCATTGTGCAGCGCACAGCAACAGCGCAGGATGCTGCAGGAGCCAGAAGTACCACAGACCCCGTGAACAGGTAATTATAAAACCGGAGATTGGGGAGGCAATGGGGCAGCGGTGGTTGGACTCAGGACAGGCAGAGGAAGAGAAGCGGGCGGCGGTCTCTGGCCCCGCAAAAGCCGCTGCAGCTCATTGAATTAAGGCGCCCGTATTATCGGCAAGGTAATTGCCGATACTGATAACTTAGAAAATCGTGATTATCAGCCCTCTACTGCACCCGCAGAACACTTTACATACTCGAGAGAATTACATACTCGAGAGAAATTGGGTTACAAATTTTGGGGGCTTTTTCTCTTTTTACCCCTTGTAAAAAAAATCAAAAACTGGGTCTACAAGAACATGTGAGTGTAAAAAAATGATTTTGAATTTTCTACTTCACTTAGCTGCTATTCCTGTGAAACACCTTGAGGGTTAAACTTTCTGAATGTCATTTCAAATACTTTGAGGGGTGCAGTTTTTATAATGGGGTCATTTATGGGGTATTTTAATATGAAGGCCCCTCAAATCCACTTCAAAAACTGAACTGGTCCCTGAAAAAAATTCAGATTTTGAAAATTGTGAGAAATTGGAAAATTGATGCTGAACTTTGAAGCCCTCTGATGTCTTCCAAAAGTAAAAACATGTCACCTTTATGATGCAAATATAAAGTAGACATATTGTATATGTGAATCAATATATAATTTATTTGGAATGTCTATTTTCCTTATAAGCAGAGAGTTTCAGTTAGAAAAATGCAAAATTTTCAAATTGTTCATGAAATTTCGGAATTTTTCACCAAGAAATGATGCAAGTATCGATGGAAATTTACCACTATGTCAAAGTAAAACATGTCACCAAAAAACAATCTCGGAAGCAAATTCATAAGTACAAGCATTCCAGAGTTATTAATGCTTAAAGTGACTGATCAGATGAGCAAGAAATGCTCTGGTCCTTAAAGGGGGTACTCAGGTGAAAACCTTTTTTCTTTTAAATCAACTGGTGAAAGAAAGAAACATATTTGTAAATCGCTTCTATTAAAAAATCTTAATCCTTCCTGTACTTATTAGCTGCTGAATACTACAGAGGAAATTATTTTCTTTTTGGAATGCTCTCTGATGCCATCACGAGCACAGTTCTCTCTGCTGACGTTATTATAATAATAACAACGCTTTATTTATTGTTGTCCTTAGTGGGATTTGAACCCAAGTCCCAAGCACTGCAAGGCAGCAGTGCTAACAACTGAGCCACCATGCTGCCCTTAGCATACATCTGCTATGCATGGTTGCTAAAATGGACAGAGATGTCAGCAGAGAGCACTGTGCTCGTGATGTCATCAGTGTTCCAAAAAGAAAGGAATTTCCTCTGTAGCATTCAGCAGCTTATAAGTACTGGAAGGATTAAGATTTGTCTATAGAAGTAATTAACAAATATGTTTAACTTTCTGCCAACAGTTGATTTAAAAGAAAAAAAGGTTTTCACCGGAGTACCCCTTTAACCCCTTAAGGACCCATTTTGGCCTTAAGGACTCAGACAATTTAATTTTTATGTTTTCATTTTTTTCTCCTCGCCTTCTAAAAATCTTAACTCTTATATTTTCATCCACAGACTAGTATGAGGGCTTGTTTTTTGCGTGACCAGTTGTCCTTTGTGATGACATAACTCATTATATCATAAAATGTATGGCGCAACCAAAAAACACTTTTTGTGGGGAAATTAAAAAGAAAAACGCAATTTTGCTAATTTTGGAAGTTTCGTTTTCACGCCGTACAATTTACGGTAAAAATGACGTGTGTTCTTTATTCTGAGGGTCAATACGATTAAAATGATACCCATTATTACATACTTTTATATTATTGTTGTGCTTAAAAAAAAAATCAAACTTTTTAACCAAATTAGTACGTTTATAATCCCTTTATTTTGATGATCTCTACCTTTTTTATTTTTCCGTATAAGCGGCGGTATGAGGGCTCATTTTTTGCGCCATGATCTGTACTTTTTTTTTTATACCACATTTGCATATAAAAAACTTAATACATTTTTTCTAAAACTTTTTTTAATAAAATGTATTAAAAAAGTAGCAATTTTGGACTTTTTTTTTTTAAGTTCACGCCGTTCACCGTACGGGATCATTAACATTTTATTTTAATAGTTCGGACATTTACGCACGTGGCGATACCAAATATGTCTATTAAATTTATTTTTTACGCTTTTTGGGGGTAAAATAGGAAAAACCGGACGTTTTACTTTTTTTATTGGGGGAGGGGATTTTCCCTTTTTTTTTTACTCTTGCATTTTTTTTTACACTTGAATAGTCCCCATACCATGATTGCTAATACTGATCTGTTCTATGTATAGGACATAGAACAGATCAGTGTTACCAGCTATCTTCTGTTCTGGTCTGCTCGATCTCAGACCAGAGCAGAAGACGCCAGGAGGAGGAAGGTGAGGGGACCTCCGTGCGGCGTTCTGAATGATCGGATCCCCGCAGCAGCGCTGCGGGGGATCCGATCATTCATTCATTGAAATCGCGCACTGCCGCAGATGCCGGGATCTGTATTGATCCCGGCACCTGAGGGGTTAATGGCGGACGCCCGCGAGATCGCGGGCGTCGGCCATTGCTGGCGGGTCCCTGGCTGCGATCAGCAGCCGGGATCAGCCGCGCATGACACTGGCATCGCTCCGATTACGCACATTTTAAAAATCCTTACATTTTAAAAATCCTAAACCTTTCAATTTTGCACCTAAAAATCCATATGATTGCTTTTTTTGCGCCACCAAAAAATGCAAGTCATTTTACCCCAAAATCTACTGCGAAACAGGAAAAAAAATAAATCATTGTGCAACAAAATTGAAGAAAAAAAATCCCATTTTGTGACTTTTGAGGGCTTCCGTTTCTACACAGTACATTTTTCGGTAAAAATGACACCTCTCTATTCTGTAGGTCCATACAATTAAAATGATACCCCACTTATGTAGGCTTGATTTTGTCATACTTCTGGAAAAAATCATAAGTACATGCCAGAAAATGTATACATTCAAAATTGTCATCTTCTGACCGCTATAACTATTTTTCCACGAATGGGGCAGTACGAGGGCTCATTTTTCTTTATCGATACCATTTTAGTTTTGATCTGACTTTTTAATTGCTTTTTATTAATTTTTATATGGTATAAAAAGTTACCAAAAATATGCTATTTTTGAGTTTGGAATTTTTTTGAATTAACTATTTTTTTATGATTCAGACATTTACGCTCGTGGCAATACCACACGTTTGTTTTTATTTACACACTTTTTAAATGGGATTTTAATTAGGGAAAGGATTAAATCACATTTATTAACTTTTTCCCACTTTTTATGCAGTGTTATAGCCCCCTCTGGGGGCTTTAACATTGCATATATTGATTGCAGGCACTGTTCAATGCATTGCCATAGAAATGTATAGATCAGTGTTTTCTGCGCACCTCCCACTGTCCTCTCAGCTGTTCGGGACGCCGCGATTTAACTGCGGCAGTCCCGAACAGCTCCGCTGAGCTAACCGGCAGTGTATTCTCCCGTTTTAGATGCCGCAATCAACTTTGATTGCAGCGTCTAAAGGGTTAATACCGGACATCAGCCCGATCGGCGATGTCTGGTATTAACCACAGATCCTGTTTGCTGATAGCAACCACGACCCCGCAGATACAAAGCGTGCTCAGCTTCTGAGCCCGCTTCACAGATCGAGAGCTGGCCAAAGGACGTAAATGTATGTCCAAGGTCATTAAGGGGTTAAGCAAGGATTGAAAGGAGAGCTTTCTATCAATGAGGCGAAGACACCCAGGACTTTTGATTGGTCAGGCTATGGAGGTTCAGACCCCAAATGATCACTACAACAAGCTGGAAGAAGTGCTAGCAACACTAAGCCAACTATATCACATTACCTTACATGATAGGCATGAAGACATTTCTGTTATGGTGAAAACCTTACAAACTATACTTATCACAGTCTTTTTCACCCAATGAGTAATAATGGTATGTCCCACACAAACATGCCTATTCACCACTATAGGGCATACATGGCATCACTTTTCTCCCAGGAATAAAAAAAAGTATTAAGAAACCTAGAGGCCCATTGGCTGGAGCCTATGATCAGGTGACCGACTCTTCTATCAAATGTTTATTACTGGTCTATGTAAAAATCAGACCAATCACCCCATAAACCCCATCTTGGTTATTGGCATCTTTCACATGTACAATAAAATGTTGACATGTGCTGCTAACAAAAATGATTGTTTAAACCCGTCCCTAGAGTGTGGTGAACAACACTGATAGATTTCCTATATTATCAATCTGTGCTGGAGTTCATTTGCCCTTATAAAAATGGCTCGAATATGACGAGTCCACAGATGTCTGCAGTTGAGGAGCGTCAATACAAGTCAACTATGGAGAAAAGGAAATATGTTAGTTTGCTTTTATACCCAAACAGCTATGCAATGGTGTATGAAACTGTTAGCATCAAATGCAGCAGTCTATTGTAAGCTGATAGCAGATGCCAAATGTATAAAATTGCCTTTTTATTTCTCAGCCAAGAGTCCGAGAGGAGGGGCTAAGCTGCTCTGGTGTCACAGCCTGGAACACCTCCTAGTCCCTGGTTGACTGACATATAGAGCCTTAGACATCAGGTAGGGGCTGGGTGGTGAGGATCTGTGAAGAGTTGTACCAGGCTGTGGTACTTGAGCAGCTTGGCTCCACCCATCACAGAAATAATTTGCTTTTAGGGTAGTGTCATGTGTGCCATATTTTGCTGCTGTGTATTTTTCTATCACTGAAGACAATGGGTAGCAAAAATCAGCTGCAGAAAATATGCAGCAAAATAAGGCACGTTTGACCCTGCCCTTATATGCCCGGAAACCACAATCAGCTCCAGAAAGGTTTGATTTTGCTTTTATATCTTAACAGCTATCCAATGAAGTCTGCACCCAATAGCAGCACATACAGCTTTAAATCTAATATGTCTGGATGTATGGGTGCAGCCCAAGAAGATGTTTTATGTGTTGCATAAAAATGTAGCATTGCATAGAGTCAGACTCCACTCCAATGCGTTTACAAGGTATAGCAATGCTTTGAAAGGAGTGCAGTCATAGTTTATACCTTGCTATGTTGTGTGCAACACATGAAATTAATCAGAAAACAAATTTGCTTCAGACCAGAGGTGGGTTCTTTAGTACTTGTGCTACAACGGCCTACCCTCCGAGGTCAATTCTGTGCTTGGCTGAAGACCATGGTACATGGGTGAGCTGGTTCCTTTTTCTTCTATGCACTATGGGGACAGCAATGTTTCCAGGATGGCAGTATTTTAAATGTTGGCCTTTCTAATCTGTTCTAATCTGTTTCCTAAAGAGATGCGGCCTCTCTAACTATGGCAGTAAAAATAAATGCTCCCCCATACAAGCATGCATGTTTATGGGAAACCAGGGAGGGGTTGATGTCCAACAGGTATCTAGGTATAAGGCCAGCTCACTAGATGCATGATTCTCATCATTTGTTTCACAATTTATTTTATCTCCTTCGGACCGCCACTATGTGTTCTAATGGTGGCCACTAAGGGGCTTCATTCTGCTGCTTACACCTTTTTATAAGCTCTGCATAGGTACCCTGTGTCAGAGCAGGTGCATTAGTGCTTTTGACACCCGAGCTCCTGCTTAAAGGGGTACTCCACCTCCCTAGACATCTTATCCCCTATCCAAAGGATAGGGGATAAGATGTCAGATCGCGGGGGTCACGCTGCTGGGGACCCCCAGGATCTCGGCTGCAGCACCCACCTGTACGGCTTCCACCTCACACCAGCAACGCTCTTCCGCCATTGTGGTGGGGATCCGAAGCCTCCAGCGTTGCCGGTGTGAGGTGGAAGCCGTACAGGTGGGTGCTGCAGCCGAGATCCCGGGGGTCCCCAGCAGCGGAGATGTCTAGGGATGTGGAGTACCCCTTTAAACCCTTAGATGATTCAGTCAAAAGTCACTGAACAACCTAAATTAATCCAGAATTTTTAATTCGATTCCAAAACAGAAATTCAGTATTGTACACAGTGCAGCAGAATCTCATTGAAGACAATGGAATGAGGTTGCTTCGGATTTTCCAAGCAGAATTTCTGTGCACTGCAATTCTGTAGTGTAAATGGGACCTTAGCATTCTCCATTAATTCATAACTATCTAGGGGAATACAAGGATTGGGACAACGCAAAGTTATAACAAAAGACACCCCAGATTACTTACGGGACAGACATACTGGGAAAACCAACAGATTTTCTTAAATGCTTTATAAGAAGTTGAGTGACTTTGTAATAAACTTGGAGGTCTCCATTCTTTACAATTTTCAATATTGTCACGCCATCAGAACACACAAATATGTATCAAAGCTGATGCAAAGGAAAAGTCCAGTAGTTGCCAACTAATCCGGACACTGCAGATTCCTTTAGAAAATTCCTTTTTAGGGTCAGTAGCCTGCACATATTTGATGATCAGGATTTGATCCTGAAGCTGTGTTCAGTCACACAGTTTGCTTAAAATGAAATCTACAGCTTTAACCCGATAACTACCATGGACATCTATGCTCGTCCAATGGCCGTTAACGGGGTATGGCGCGGGCTCCCGACTCAAGTCCGCTTCATATCGGCAGGCCCCCAGCTGATTCCTGTAGCTGGGAGCCGGCCTTAATAGCAGACATGCGGCGATCGCCGTGGCCGGTTATTAACCCTTTAGATTGCCGCTGTCAAAGGTGACAGCGCCATCTAAAGGTGCATGTATTCAGTCCCTGGTGGTCCAGTGAATACTACAGAGGAAATTTTCTTTTTGGAACACAGAGCTCTCTGCTGACATGACCACAGTGCTCTCTGCTGACATCTCTGTCCATTTTAGGAACTGTCCAGAGCAGAATATGTTTTCTATGGGGATTTTCTCCTACTCTGGACAGTTCTTAAAATGGACAGATGTCAGCAGAGAGCTCTGTGATTCAAAAAAAAAAATGAATTTCCTCTGTAATATTCAGCAACTAATAAGTACTAGAAGGGTTAATATTTTTTAATAGAAGTAATTTACAAATCTCTAACTTTCTGGCACCGGTTGATTAAAAAAAAAAATTTCTACCCGAGTATCCCTTTAAATACTGTACATCAAATATGCGCTGGATACTGTACGTGTAAATAGACCCTTAAAAAAAATCACAGACACCAGTCTGGTAGCCTTTGAAAACTACATTATTTTACTATTTGACTGACTGGCTGGCTGGCTGTGTTCACACCTGCATCAGCAGCTACTTTTCTTTTGTCATAGATCAAAAAATGTTAGAGACTAAGAACTACCAATCCCACTGACTTACAATTGGGTCTGTTATATATGTCTGCATGATAAGCTATTCTTCTCCATCAAATGCAACTCTGCAAGAAGGTGCGAACATCTGCACACAACTGTACAGATCTGAAACTTTTTCTATGGCCTTTTTCTGTGGCCGATATTATCGAGCGATAATCACGATTTTGGGCATTATAGTAGTGCTGGGCGGTATACCGATATGGATTTTTGCCCATACCGCTATACCGGTCGGGCCCCTCCCCCACCCTCCGAGTCAATAAAAAAAATAAAAATAAAATAAACTTACCAGTAATGGGGGTGGCCCGGGCCATCCATCCATCCTTCCTTCCTGTTGTGTCCGGTCTTTCTCCGGGGGTCCGGTCCTCTTCTCTACTCCGGGCAGGCTCCGGCCTAGTACGCTGCATAGACGCCGCTACGCCGTGACGTCAGGTGCGTCGCTGCGCACGGGCGTCACTGCGCATCGCGTCTATGCAGCGTACTAGCCCGGAGCCTGCCCGGAGTGGAGAAGAGGACCCCCGGAGAAGGACAGCCCGGACCGGTGCACCCTCCACCCGGAATGCTGCCGGACACTACAGGAAGGAAGAATGGATGGCCCGGACCACACTGACAGGTAGGGGAGAGAAGCGAGTGGTGGCGGCGGCGGCCTATGGCACCGCAAAAGCCACTGCAGTGCATTGATTTAAAGCGCCCGCTTTAAATCAATGACCTGCAGCGGTGTCGAGGGGGGATAAATAGCCGATAACTTATACCGGAATATCGGTATAAGTTAATCGGCTATCGGCCCTAACCTCCACCGATTATCGGTATCGGCCCTAAAAAAACGATATCGGTCGATCCCTAGTGGTACTCAATACACAAATTTTATTATCTAAGGAGTTCCTCAAAGATCATGTTTTCAGGGGTCATTTTGTTTTATTTTTGGGAATTTTTTTGATCATTTTCCACCATTGATGGAGAACAAAGCTCCAATCCAGGAGACTATAGAGCAGTGATGGCGAACATATGGCACACATGCCACAGGTGGCACGCCGAGCCCCCTCTGTGGGCACGCGGCCATAGTTCGCCATGTATGCTTATACAATCGGTCGCACAATGAAGGGGCCGGCCGGGCCACACGGGAGCAGACAATTAAACAAAGGAGCAGAGCCGGGCTCCGGCGGTAAGTTAGCTCCCTGCAGCGCGGCCCGGTCCCTTCACTGTGTGGCGACTGACTGTCTCCTCCCAACAATGCAGCGCTGGGGGGTGAATTAACCCCACCATGGACAGGCGCCGGTAATAAAAGGTGCAGCCGTGCAGCAGGCGTATGAAGAGAGCTCAAGAGCTGAGCTCTCTTCAGGCTGGCTAATGCCGGACATCACCTATCCGAGTGATGACCGGCATTAACACTTTAGAGCTTCAAAGCTGATTGCGGCGTCTAAAATGCTGGTGACTGCCGGTAGCTCAGTAGAGCTGATCGGGACACCAGCAGCATAATGTTGCCGGGTCCCGATCAGCTGAAAGGACAGACTGAGGTTACCGGCCTCCCTCATCGGCGCTCCAATAATGCTGATAGCCTTTGCAGGCTGCAGTAATGGTGCGCCTATAACACTGATCACTGCCGGTAGAACAGTCCCCATGGCAGTTTTTTTCCTAACAGGGCGCTTCCAGCTGTTGCAAAACTACAATTCCCAGCATGCCTGGACAGCCTTCGGCTGTCCGGGCATGCTGGGAGTTGTAGTGTTTGAACAACTGGAGACACACTGTTTGGAAAACTCTGCCCTATGGGGACTAAAAAAAATTGTAAAAAGAAAATGTAAAATAATGTTTAAAGCAGCCCCACCCCCAATAAAAGGTTAAATCGACCCTCTTTTCCCCCATTTTTATATAAAATAATGTTACCAAAAAAAAAAAATTTGTCACATGCGCAAATATCCAAACTATTAAAGGAAAACTGTCCGCTTTCTCCCCCCGCACTAATCAGCAGTACTGGCTGGTAGTGCGGAGGACGCTGATCAGTTTGAGCCTTACCGTGCGTGCCCAGATCCGCCATAATCATCTTTTTTCAATATATGAAAATGAGGTGCTAACTTGCACCGATCAGGCTAACTGGCACTGTGAAGTCACAGAAGATTACAGCAGAAACAGCAGGGCGGAGCCGGGCACGGTAATGCTCAAACTGATCAGCGTCCCCCGCAACAGCAGTCAGTACCACTGGTTAGTGTGGAGGGAGAAAGCGGAAAGTTTTCCTTTAAAATATAACTAACGAAAACAAGAGCTTATTTAGGTAATGCACCACCAACCATCAGTGTGTTTTCTTTACTAGAATGTTAACAAAAGATGTTAATTAGTTATGGCAACTGTATGAGCGTTTTTTTCTAAACTTAAACCTCAGTATTCCGATTTAATTGCTGCGCTGGCACTTTGAGGGGAAAAAAGTTGGCGTGCATTATGGTTTGGGCACTCGGGCTCAAAAAGGTTCGCCATCACTGCTCTAGAGCATCTACAATGCTCAAAAAAAATAGAGGGAACACTTCACAACACCAATATAACTCCAAGTCAATCACACTTCTGTGAAATCACACTGTCCACTCAGGAAACAACACTGACTGACAATCAATTTCACATGCTATTGTGCAAATGGAACAGACAACCGGTGGAAATTATAGGCAATTAGCAAACACCCCCAATAAAGGAGTGGTTCTGCAGGTGGTGACCACAGACCACTTCTCAGTTCCTATGCTTTCTGGCTGATGCTTTGGTCACTTCTGAATTATGGCGGTGCTTTCACTCTAGTGGTAGCATGAGACGGAGTCTACAACCCACACAAGTGGCTCAGGTAATGCAACTCATCCAGGATGGCACATCAATGTGAGCTTTGGCAAGAAGGTTTGCTGTGTCTGTCAGCATATTGTCCAGAGCATGGAGGCGCTACCAGGAGACAGGCCAGTACATCAGGAGATGTGGAGGAGGCCGTAGGAGGGCAACAACCCAGCAGCAGGACCGCTACCTCTGACTTTGTGCAAGGAGGAGCAGGAGGAGCACTGCCAGAGCCCTGCAAAATGACCTCCAGCAGGCCACAAAATGTGCATGTATCCACTTAAACTGTCAGAAATAGACTTTATGAGGGCCCGTCATCAGGTGGGGGTTGTACTTACAGCCCAACACCGCGCAGGACGTTTGGCATTTGCCAGAGAACACCAAGATTGGCAAATTCGCCACTGGCGCCCTGTGCTCTTCACAGATGAAAGCAGGTTCACACTGAACACATGTGACAGAGTCTGGAGACACCATGGAGAACGTTCTGCTGCCTGCAACATCCTCCAGCATGACCGGTTTGGCGGTGGGTCCGTAATGGTGTGGAGTGGCATTTCTTTGGGGGGACGCACGGCCCTCAATGTGCTTGCCAGAGGTAGCCAGACTGCCATTTGGTACCGAGATGAGATCCTCAGACCCCTTGTGAGACCATATGCTGCAGCGGTTGGCCCTGGGTTCCTCCTAATGCAAGACAATGCTAGACCTAATGTGGCTGGAGTGTGTCAGCAGTTCCTGCAAGAGGAAGGCATAGATGTTATGGACTGGCCGCACCCGTTCAAGACCTGAATCCAACTGAGCACATCTGGGACATCATATCTCCCTCCATCCACCAACACCACGTTGCACCACAGACTTCCAGGAGTTTGAGTTTAGCTGGCTTTAGTCCTGGTCTGGGAGGACTTCTCTCAGGAGACCATCCACCACCCCATCAGGAGCATGCCCAGGCATTGTAGGGAGGTCATACGGGCACGTGGAGGCCACTATTGAGCCTCATTTTGACTTGTTTTAAGGATATTACATAAAGTTGGGTCAGCCTGTAGTGAGGTTTTCCACTTTGATTTTGAGTGTGACTCCATAGCCAGACCTCCATGGGTTGATAAATTTCATACATTCACACTAAAATGTGATAATTTGTGTGATTGTTGTCAGCACATTCAACTATGTAAAGAAGAAAGTATTTCATATAATTGATTCATTCAAATCTAGGATGTGTTATCTTAGTGTTCCCTTTATTTTTTTGAGCAGTGTATAATCCAGTGGGTCACATTAACTTGCACATATCATATGGAACGTATTTACACATCACAACTGACATGGGGCCTAAAACACCATTGTAAAACCTGCACAAAACAGGGAAGTAAATAGGTTTCTGCATCGCTACACATGGTGGATATTGCTAGCATTTCATTCAAAAGGAATCCCTGTTATCTGTCTGCGCAAAAGTATCCATATAAATGCAATAGCTACATCTGCCATTTCCACTATAAACATGTTTGCTTCAATGTGAAAACGGAGCAGATTTCTCCTGACAAAAGCAAAGAATCAGTCATGATAAAATCCCTCTACTCTGAAATCTTCTGTCCGGGGACAGTGATCAGGCCAACCCCATATACATTAGATCCTGCCAATCTAATCAATGCCAGCAGGTTCTCCAGATTTGTGTGTATGCCCAGCTTCTAGCACAGACAACTAAAGAGCATCCAGACCTCTCCAATGCCAGGACACGTCTTGAGTATGTCTGTTATGTTTCTCATGACTTGAAAGCGTCAGATTCCCAGTTTGCAGTTTGGGCATTTGGCACTGGACAGATCCTCTTTCTGAGGGAGATTTATAAAAATTTGTGCAGAGGAAAAGATGCTGAGTTGCCCTTAGCAACCAATCTGATCACTTTTCATTTTGCAGAGGCCGTGTTAAAAATGAAATAAGTTATCTGATTGGTTTTCATAAATCTCCCCCTCTGTCTGCAGTTTCTAGTATTTTTAGTGAATACAAAGAAAACACCTCAAAAAGGTCCACCATATGTCATCTGACGCTATAGGGAATAAGAGGTCAGTCCAGCAAAAAAGGAGGAATCTTCTTATGTAGATATCACCAACTTCAGAAAGTGCAGAAGTCTCATCACTGCAAAAGCCCGTCTGTGAGGGTAACTTTACCTGGACCATAGGACCCGCCCCCCTCTGCAAAGCAAATTGAGAGAAGGACAACTGACAGGTCACACCGACAATCTTCCTAATACAGAAGTTTCCACTAATCTATACAGTGATTACACAAGCTACAATGGCCACAGGTTAAAGTATTTTCAACATACAATGGGCTTCCCTGGACCATTGCAACTTGAATTTTTTTTTTTTTTAATGAACTGGTCCCAGAAAGTTAGACAGATTTGTAAATTACTTCTGTTAAAAAAAATCTTAATCCTTTCAGTACTTTTTAGCAGCTGTTTGCTACAGAGGAAAACATTTTTTGAATTTCTTTTTTGTGTTGTCCACAGTGCTCTCTGCTGGCACCTCTGTCCGTGTCAGGAACTGTCCAGGGCAGAAGAAAATCCCCATAGCAAACCTATGCTTCTCTGGACAGTTCCTGACACGGACAGGTGCCAGCAGAGAGCACTGTGGACAACACAAAAAAATTAATTTAAAAAAATTAAGATTTTCCTCTGTAGCATACAGCTGCTAAAAAGTACTGAAAGGATTAAGATTTTTTTAATAGAAGTTATTTTCATGTCTGTTTAACTTTCTGGCACCGGTTCATTTAAAAAAATAAAAAAAGTTAAAAAAAATAAAAAATTTAAAAAATAAAAAATTCCACCAGAGTATCCCTTTAAGAAGCGATCATTTGATCCCGGCTGTTACTGTATGGGCCTGACTGTCTATAACAGCCAAACTCCTGCTGCTTATCATACAGCACAGCTACTGATTCCACTTCAAGTATTTGTATGTTATTAAGGGGTGTTCCCAACTCTCAGTTGTCCATAGAGTAAGGAAGCGTTTCCCAACCAGTGTGCCTCCACCTGTTGCGAAACTACAATTCCCAGCATGCCCGGACAGCCTTTGGCTGTCCGGGCATGCTGGGAATTGTAGTTTCGCAACAGCTGGAGGTACACTGGTTGGGAAATGCTGGAGTAAGGAACAAGTTGATTGCAGGAGGTCCATTTGCTGGGACCCCCACAATCACCAGTGTGCTTGTTAAAGGGGTACTCCGGTGAAAACCTTTTTTCTTTTAAATCAACTGGTGGCAGAAAGTTAAACATATTTGTAAATTACTTCTATTAAAAAATCTTAATCCTTCCTGTACTTATTAGCTGTTGAGTACTACAGAGGAAATTCTTTTCTTTTTGGAATGCTCTCTGATGACATCACGAGCACAGTTCTCTCTGCTGACGTTATTATAATAATAATAACGCTTTATTTATTGATGTCCTTAACGGGATTTGAACCCAAGTCCCCAGCACTGCAAGGCAGCAGTGCTTACCACTGAGCCACCATGCTGCCCTTAGCATACATCTGCTATGCATGGTTGCTAAAATGGACAGATGTCAGCAGAGAGCACTGTGCTCGTGATCTCATCAGAGAGCATACCAAAAAGAAAGGAATTTCCTCTGTAGCATTCAGCAGCTAATAAGTACTGGAAGGATTGAGATTTTTTAATAGAAGTGATTTACAAATATGTTTAACTTTCTGCCACCAGTTGATTTAAAAGAAAAATGGTTTTCACCGGAGTACCCCTTTAAGTGTTAAGAAGCCCCATAGAAAACCAGTTAAGAAGGGGCCACCCATGGGACCTGCGCTGTATTAATTTCAGGGACAGTTTTCCTCAGTTCTGGTTAAGCCCCTGCAGTCGAACTCACACCTGCTTGTTATGCCCTGTCTTGTGGATAGGAAATAACTTAGCAAGATGGGAACTCCCTTTTAAAGAAGCTCAGCAGAACAGTGACCACAGCAATCAGAACATAGTGTCAGGCAAGGAATTACAGGACATCTAACTTTACCCTACACCAACCTTCTTTGAACTAGGTGACAGGGGGTTTCCTATGCTTATAAGTATGGAAGTCCTGTCATTAACAGCACACTATCTATACAGAGTGCATGGTGGGACCACTTGGTGCAGGCTCCATTGTGCACTAAAACAAGAAGTGTACTAACAGATCTAGAATCTGAAGAATCTGACTAAAATAGAGAAGCCCTCAAGTCATATGTACAGCATGGATCCCACAGACTCCAATTGGTGCAGTGTATGGCTCCCAAAATCCTGGGACGCAATCTTTACACTCCTAAGTTTAAGTATAGCTCACAAAATAAACATTTACTGTACAACTGCTTTGGATACAGATGCATCATATATACAGTATATTAACAGTGAGGTTTAAGTATTATCCATAAAGTTATTAAATAGACTATAGAAATGAGTGGAAGGTAAAGTGTACAGGGCAGAGCTGTTAGCTATATACAGACTGGCACTACAGCTGGCATCATTCTAGTTCTCCATGGTGGATCCTTACAGTAAGTGATGGGGCACTGGCTGTATACACAACATGCTAGTAAGTGTGTATGATCCCCCCTCCCCCGGTGATGACTCTGCACCACGGTGGGTGATGCCGACATCATCTCTGCAGGACACCTAGCCGGGTAACCCTTCGGCTGCCGGGCAGGAGTGTGATGTTTACCAGGCAGCGCCCTCCTCGGAGCCGGCACCAGGGACTGTAGCTGATGGCACACTGCATAGCAGTCAATACCCAGTGATGTCTGGAGGGGGCACACACCACGTGGTCAGGAGATATATATATATATATATATATATATATATATACACACATACATATGTATACACACTATAGGGATGGGTAATGGCCACTACTATGGAGAGTGATGATGGGAAAGGGGTTAATATGCTGCACAATATAGAAAGGTATATAGAGCCCTGTATGGATGATGCTGCACAATATATAGAAGTGTATGCGGCAGTGTACGGGGGTGATGCCGGCCTGTGTCGGGCCCTACATGTGAGTGATGCTGCACACTGTATGGGGGGTGGTGATGACTGGCAGTGACACTACACGGGAACACAATGATGCTGCAGCCTCCTCCTGTACCTTCCATCTCCATGTCCTCGGGTTCGCTGAGCTGCTGCTCCCCGGGCTTCTGCTGCTGTTGCTGATGGTGGTTCATGTCTCTGGCTTCGGCCTCAGAGGCCTCGATCAGTCCTGCTCGCTGCGCCGGCGTAGATTTGGGCTGTAGGCCCGGCTGAGATGGGGCGGAGAGCGGCCTCGGCAGGGCCTGCGCAGCGGCTGCAGCCTGGGCCTTTCCCGCGGGCGCCTGCAGATGAGCCGGAGGAGGGAGAGCAGAGGGAGCCGGCGGCAGGGATACGCGCACGTATTTGCTCGCTATTCGCCCAATTTCGGCGCCTTGGAGGGGATAGGCGCTGGGGATGCTGCTCCCCGGGGGCCCTCAGCGGCGGCAGTGGCAGTAGTGACACTGGCCGCACGGAGGCAGGAGGCGGCGGTGGGGAGGCGTTAGTGGGCCGGGCAGGTCCGGACCGCGGCCAGCTCTAGTGCTTCTAATCTCAGGCGGCGCGCCCCTGCTCATTGGGTAGACGAGAGCACAGCCGGTGCAACGGGAGCTCTGCGGCCTGACCCTCTCCGGAGCCACCGCGTCTCATGTACCCCGCTCCCCTCACACACTGCACGGCCGAGCCCCGGGCCGCTTCTTTCCCTGAGTGCAGGGCGGGAGCAGGCGGCAGCCACCGTCACCCAGCGGCCCTTCTCCTGACCCCTTTCGTGCTTTGCTCTTTCCCTCTCCTCAGCCTGTGTGTGGAGACGCCAGGCTCTCAAAATGGCGGCTCAGTGAAATGTCACATCCGCATGGGGCAGCGTGAGAGGAGGGAGGGGGGAGGAGGAGACAGAGGGGGAGATAATCAAAGCGTGAGACCGCCACATCCCTCCTCCTTCAGCGGCTCCCGGTATTCAACGTCCTCCTCACACGTGCCCGCTGTACACAACATGGTCATATAGTGCCAGTGTGCATGGCCAAACACTACTACCTCACACTGAGCCCCCTTATTACTGCCACACACGACCATCTCTCACTGAGCCCCCTTATTACTGCCACACACTACCACCTCACACTGAGCCCCCTTATTACTGCCACACACGACCACCTCTCACTGAGCCCCCTTATTACTGCCACACACGACCACCTCTCACTGAGCCCCCTTATTACTGCCACCCACGACCACCTCTCACTGAGCCCCCTTATTACTGCCACACACGACCACCTCATGCTGGGCACTGTTATTACTGCCACACAGTGCCACCTCACCCTGAGCCCCCTTATTACTGCCACGCACGACCACCTCTCACTGAGCCACCTTATTACTGCCACACACGACCACCTCTCACTGAGCCACCTTATTACTGCCACACATGACCACCTCACACTGAGCACTGTTATTACTGCCACACACTACCACCTCTCACTGAGCCCCCTTATTACTGCCACACATGACCACCTCACACTGAGCACTGTTATTACTGCCACACACTACCACCTCTCACTGAGCCCCCTTATTACTGCCACGCACGACCACCTCTCACTGAGCCCCCTTATTACTGCCACACAATACCACCTCACACTGAAACCCCTTATTACTGCCACACAGTACCACCTCACACTGAGCCCCCTTATTACTGCCACACAGTACCACCTCACACTGAAACCCCTTATTACTGCCACACAGTACCACCTCACACTGAGCCCCCTTATTACTGCCACACAGTACCACCTCACACTGAGCCCCCTTATTACTGCCACACAGTACCACCTCACACTGAGCCCCCTTATTACTGCCACACAGTACCACCTCACACTGAGCAGTTATTACTGCCACACAGTGCACCTCACACTGAGCCCCCTTATTACTGCCACACAGTACCACCTCACACTGAGCCCCCTTATTACTGCCACACAGTACCACCTCACACTGAGCCCCCTTATTACTGCCACACAGTACCACCTCACACTGAGCAGTTATTACTGCCACACAGTGCACCTCACACTGAGCCCCCTTATTACTGCCACACAGTACCACCTCACACTGAAACCCCTTATTACTGCCACACAGTACCACCTCACACTGAGCCCCCTTATTACTGCCACACAGTACCACCTCACACTGAGCAGTTATTACTGCCACACAGTGCACCTCACACTGCGCCCCCTTATTACTGCCACACAGTACCACCTCACACTGAGCAGTTATTACTGCCACACAGTGCACCTCACACTGAGCCATCTTATTACTGCCACACACCACCACTTATCACTGAGCCCTGTTATTAGGCTGGGTTCACACTACGTTTTTCAACTACGGTTCCCACATACGTTTTCTATCAAAAACCGTATGGGGAAAAAAACGGATGGAACAGTATGGGAAAAAGTAAACCGTATGCGTTTTTAAACAGTATACTGTTTTTAAAAGTGCATACTGTTCCGTCCGTTTTTATAGAAAAAAAACCCATACGTTTTTGAAAATTTTGTCCATTTTTAATGGGAGGGGTCTTGGGTGGAGACTTTAGGATTCAAATGCGCATGTGCAAAGTAAAAACGTATATGTTTTTCCCGTATGGAACCGTATACATGTGCGTTTCCCATTGACGTCCATGTTAAAAAAAAAACGTATGCTTTTGCAGTACGGTTTTTAAACCGAAGACAAAATCATGGTCAACCACGGTTTTGACTGCGGTTTAAAAACCGTACTGCAACCGCATACGTTTTTTTTTTTTAACATGGACGTCAATGGGAAACGCACATGTATACGGTTCCATACGGCAAAAACGTATACGTTTTTACTTTGCACATGCGCATTTGAATCCTAAAGTCCCCTCCCATTAAAAATGGACAACATTTTCAAAAACTTATGGGTTTTTTTTCTATAAAAACTGATGGAACTGTATGCACTTTTAAAAACAGTATACTGTTTAAAAACGCATACGGTTTACTTTTCCCCATACTGTTCCATCCTTTTTTTCCCCATACGGTTTTTGATAGAAAACGTATGCGGGAACCGTAGTTCAAAAATGTAGTGTGAACCCAGTCTTACTGCCACACACTACCACCTCACCCTGAGCCCCTTTATTACTGCCACACACGACCACCTCTCACTGAGCCCCCTCATTACTGCCACACACGACCACCTCACACTGAGCACTGTTATTACTGCCACACATTACCACCTCATCCTGAGCCCTCTTATTACTGCCACACAGTACCACCTCACACTGAAACCCCTTATTACTGCCACACAGTACCACCTCACACTGAAACCCCTTATTACTGCCACACATTACCACCTCACACTGAGCCCTGTTATTACTGCCACAAAGTGCCACCTCACACTGAGCACTCATTACTGCCACACACCACCACCTATCACTGAGCCCTGTTATTACTGCCACACACTACCACCTCACCCTGACCCCCCTTATTACTGCCACACACGACCACCTCATGCTGAGCCCCCTTATTACTGCCACACAGTACCACCTCACACTGAGCCCTGTTATTACTGCCACACAATGTCACCTCACACTGAGCCCTCTTATTACTGCCACACACCACCACCTCACACTGAGCCCTCTTAGGCCCCTTTCACACTACATAATTACTCCGTTTTCGAAGTTCCGTCAGAAAATTGGCAGTAAAACGGCAGTTACAAAATCCTATACGGCCGTTAGAAAATCCCATTATAGTTTTAGCCCGTTATCAATAACTGCGGTTATTTTGTGACGGAAGATAGTAACGGGAGAAATAGTGCATGAACTATTTATCTTCTATCACAAAATAACAGCCGTTATTAATAGGGATCGACCGATATTGATTTTTTAGGGCCGATACCGATATTCCGGTATAAGTTATCAGCTATTTATCCCCCGCGACACCGCTGCAGATCATTGATTTAAAGTGGGCGCTTTAAATCAATGAACTGCAGCGGCTTTTGCGGTGCCATAGGCCGCCGCTCGCTTCTCTCCCCCTGCCTGTCCGGGGGTACTCCTGAGTCCTATCACCGCGACCGCACCCCCCACCGCACCGCGTCGCACACCACCCCCCACCGCACCGGCCCCATTGCCACCCCCATCCCCGGTTTTATAATTACCTGTTCCTGGGGTCCACTCTACATCTAGCTCCGGTGGTGTCCTCCTGAACTGTCACTGTGCGCACTGACGGTGATGTCACGTCACTCGTCATTGCGCACAGCGTAACGCAGGACGCAGCAGGAGCCAGAAGTAGTGTGGACCCAGGGAACAGGTAATTATAAAACCGGGGATGGGGGAGGCAATGGGGGCGGTGCGGTGGGGGGTGCGACGCGGGGGGCGGGACATTATCGGCAAGGTAATTGCCGATAACGCCCAAAATCATGAATATCGGCTGATAATATCGGCCAAACCGATAATTATTATATTTATTAAAAACGGTATAAAACGGCTATTAGAAATATAATGGGATTTTCTAACGGCCGTATAGGATTTTGTAACTGCCGTTTTACTGACGATTTTCTGACAGAACTTCGAAAACAGAGTAATTATGTAGTGTGAAAGGGGCCTTATTACTGCCGCACACTACCACCTCTCACTGAGCCATCTTATTACTGCCGCACACTACCACCTCTCACTGAGCCATCTTATTACTGCCACACACTACTACCTCATACTGAGAGCCATCTTATTACTGCCACACACTACTACCTCACACTGAGCCCTTTTATAACTGCTACACACTACCATCTCACACTGAGCCCTCTTATTCAGTAGTACAACAAAGATATAGACAGGAACTAAACCGCACTCACCGGTCTTAGGGTGGGTTCACACCACGATTTTGCTATACGGTTCCTGTATCAGGTTTTTGATTAAAAAAAACAGATTCCTCAAAACCTGACTAAACTGTATCAAAACGTGTGTACAAATTTGTAACTGAATACGGTTGAAAACCGTATACAGTTTGAAAAATTATGTCCGATTGCATCAGTTTTTTAAGAAAAAAAAGTATACGTTTTGAACTTTTCACTCTATTATGAATAAAGTTTCACTTGTTTGATTGAAATTCCAAGAAAAAAAAATGTGGAAAGTCAAAAACCGTATGGTGAAAACTGGATGGAACCATACGCACAAACAGTTCTGTACGGTTCCAATTGCCACCATGTTAAAAAAAAAAAAAGCATACGGGTCAATACGGTTTTTGACCCGGACCAAAAACCGTGGTAGGCCACGGTTTTCTGTCCAGAAAAAAAAAAGTAAAAAACTGTGGTTTGAAAAACGGAGACAACCGTATACAATATGGTGCATACGGTTTTGAATGGAAAGTCTATAGGCACGGTTTGCTGTACGGTTGCATACATATAGAGCCCTCTTCTTACTGCTACACACTACCACCTCACACTGAGCCCCCTTATTACTGCCACACACTACCACCTCACACTGAGCCCTCTTCTTACTGCTACACACTACCACCTCACACTGAGCCCTCTTCTTACTGCTACACACTACAATCTCACACTGAGCCCTGTTATTACTGCCACACACTACCACCTCACACTGAGCCCCCTTATTTCTGCTACACATTAGCACCTCACACTGAGCCCCCTTATTTCTGCTACACATTACCACCTCACACTGAGACCTCTTCTTACTGCTAAACACTACAATCTCACACTGAGCCCTGTTATTACTGCCACACACTACCACCTCACACTGAGCCCTCTTCTTACTGCTTACACACTACCACCTCACACCGAGCCCTCTTCTTACTGCTACACACTACCACCTCACACTGAGCCCTGTTATTACTGCTACACATTACCACCTCACACTGAGCCCTCTTCTTACTGCTACACATTACCACCTCACACTGAGCCCTCTTCTTACTGCTACACATTACCACCTCACACTGAGCCCCCTTATTTCTGCTACACATTACCACCTCACACTGAGCCCCCTTATTACTGCTAAACACTACAATCTCACACTGAGCCCTGTTATTACTGCCACACACTACCACCTCACACTGAGCCCTCTTCTTACTGCTTACACACTACCACCTCACACTGAGCCCTCTTCTTACTGCTACACACTACCACTTCACACTGAGCCCTGTTATTACTGCTACACATTACCACCTCACACTGAGCCCTCTTCTTACTGCTACACATTACCACCTCACACTGAGCCCCCTTATTACTGCCACACACTACCACCTCACACTGAGCCCTCTTCTTACTGCTACACATTACCACCTCACACTGAGCCCCCTTATTTCTGCTACACATTACCACCTCACACTGAGCCCTGTTATTACTGCCACACACTACCACCTCACACTGAGCCCTCTTCTTACTGCTTACACACTACCACCTCACACTGAGCCCTCTTCTTACTGCTACACACTACCACCTCACACTGAGCCCTGTTATTACTGCCACACACTACCACCTCACACTGAGCCCTCTTCTTACTGCTACACATTACCACCTCACACTGAGCCCCCTTATTTCTGCTACACATTACCACCTCACACTGAGCCCCCTTATTTCTGCTACACACTACCACCTCACACTGAGCCCTCTTCTTACTGCTACACACTACCACCTCACACTGAGCCCTCTTCTTACTGCTACACACTACAATCTCACACTGAGCCCTCTTCTTACTGCTACACACTACAATCTCACACTGAGCCCTCTTCTTACTGCTACACACTACCACCTCACACTGAGCCCTCTTCTTACTGCTACACACTACCACCTCACACTGAGCCCTCTTCTTACTGCTACACACTACCACCTCACACTGAGCCCTGTTATTACTGCTTACACACTACCACCTCACACCGAGCCCTCTTCTTACTGCTACACACTACCACCTCACACTGAGCCCTGTTATTACTGCTACACATTACCACCTCACACTGAGCCCTCTTCTTACTGCTACACATTACCACCTCACACTGAGCCCTCTTCTTACTGCTACACATTACCACCTCACACTGAGCCCCCTTATTTCTGCTACACATTACCACCTCACACTGAGCCCCCTTATTACTGCTAAACACTACAATCTCACACTGAGCCCTGTTATTACTGCCACACACTACCACCTCACACTGAGCCCTCTTCTTACTGCTTACACACTACCACCTCACACTGAGCCCTCTTCTTACTGCTACACACTACCACTTCACACTGAGCCCTGTTATTACTGCTACACATTACCACCTCACACTGAGCCCTCTTCTTACTGCTACACATTACCACCTCACACTGAGCCCCCTTATTACTGCCACACACTACCACCTCACACTGAGCCCTCTTCTTACTGCTACACATTACCACCTCACACTGAGCCCCCTTATTTCTGCTACACATTACCACCTCACACTGAGCCCTGTTATTACTGCCACACACTACCACCTCACACTGAGCCCTCTTCTTACTGCTTACACACTACCACCTCACACTGAGCCCTCTTCTTACTGCTACACACTACCACCTCACACTGAGCCCTGTTATTACTGCCACACACTACCACCTCACACTGAGCCCTCTTCTTACTGCTACACATTACCACCTCACACTGAGCCCCCTTATTTCTGCTACACATTACCACCTCACACTGAGCCCCCTTATTTCTGCTACACACTACCACCTCACACTGAGCCCTCTTCTTACTGCTACACACTACCACCTCACACTGAGCCCTCTTCTTACTGCTACACACTACAATCTCACACTGAGCCCTCTTCTTACTGCTACACACTACAATCTCACACTGAGCCCTCTTCTTACTGCTACACACTACCACCTCACACTGAGCCCTCTTCTTACTGCTACACACTACCACCTCACACTGAGCCCTCTTCTTACTGCTACACACTACCACCTCACACTGAGCCCTCTTCTTACTGCTACACACTACCACCTCACACTGAGCCCTCTTCTTACTGCTACACACTACCACCTCACACTGAGCCCCCTTATTTCTGCTACACATTACCACCTCACACTGAGCCCCCTTATTTCTGCTACACACTACCACCTCACACTGAGCCCTCTTCTTACTGCTACACACTACCACCTCACACTGAGCCCTCTTCTTACTGCTACACACTACCACCTCACACTGAGCCCTCTTCTTACTGCTACACACTACCACCTCACACTGAGCCCCCTTATTTCTGCTACACATTACCACCTCACACTGAGCCCCCTTATTACTGCCACACACTACCACCTCACACTGAGCCCTCTTCTTACTGCTACACACTACCACCTCACACTGAGCCCTCTTCTTACTGCTACACACTACCACCTCACACTGAGCCCTCTTCTTACTGCTACACATTACCACCTCACACTGAGCCCTCTTCTTACTGCTACACACTACCACCTCACACTGAGCCCCCTTATTACTGCCACACACTACCACCTCACACTGAGCCCTTAGTGAATCATGGTGGTGCTATTTATCATTTATGTTGCAGCACAATGCATTAGTTACCAAGAGTTGCAGATAGTCACAGTATTTAGCAGTATTTCCCAATCTGTGGCTCTCCAGCCTTTGGCTGTCTGGGCATGATGAGAATTGTTGTTTTGTAACAGCTGCAGTCACAGGTTGGCGAATATGGGAACAATGGAAATTGACAATTTTGACAGTATATCATCTTACCCATTGACTTTGTTGGACCATGCCAATCTCTGGTGCCTATAGTAAACATGATATGACACAAGTCATTGAGAATTGCCAGGCAACATTGAATGACCCTCTGCTGTTACATAGTTCCATTCTTAGTTGCACTATATACCATGAAATGTCTGCCACTACCTGTGGTCAGTGGGCATCTTCTTATCCAGTTGTGCTTGATCTTCCCATGCCCTACCTAATTCGCACCGTAGATAGCAAAGCTGTATTGATGCACTCTGGATCTTAGTTAAAGGAGTAGTCTCATGGAAAAAAAATCCCCTACCCGCAGGATAGGGGATAAGTTTTAGATCTCAGGAGTCTGAGTGATGGGGCCCCCGTGATCTCCTGGTCGGGCCCTCTGCTCTCCCTTGGAGCAGCGCGTCACGACCCCCGCCCCCACCAGGGGCCGCCCCCCCCCCCTCCATATATCTCTATGGTAGAGCCAATTGGCTATGTTAAGCTCTCCCATAGAGACAAATGAAGGGGGCGTGGCAGCCCCTGGTTGAGGTGGGGGTTGTGATGCGCTGCTCCAAGGGAGAGCAGAGGGCCCATACAGGAGATCGCGGGGGCCCCAGCGCTCGAACCCCTGAGATCTAAAATACGTTTTTTTTTTCCATGAGATATCTCTTTTAATGAAACTAAGGCTCAGAAGGGTTTTCCGGTCACAACATAATGGTGGCCTATCCTCAGAATAGATTGGTGGGGTAGTCTGGTAAACACAGAGAAACAAAACCAGCAGCAGACAGCTCAGTTCTCTGTAAAGTGGCTGGGCTGGCTTACTGCAACTTAATTCTCATTCATATCAATGCAGCAGAAACCCTGCAAAACCACTACATAATGAACTGTACAGTCTGCTTCCAGCTCCATACACTGCATACGCTGGGACCGTGGCATATCTGAACTTGGTGACCTAGGCATAGGCCATCAGGGACGAATTTCATGTTCTGCAAATATAATGCAGGTTTAAAGGAGTACTCCCGTGGAAAACTTTTTCTTTTAACCCCTTAAGGACGCAGGACGTAAATGTACGTCCTGGTGAGGTGGTACTTAACGCACCAGGACGTACATTTACGTCCTAAGCATAACCGCGGGCATCGGAGCGATGCCCGTGTCACGCGCGGCTGATCCCGGCTGCTGATCGCAGCCAGGGACCCGCCGGCAATGGCCGACGCCCGCGATCTCGCGGGCGTCCGCCATTAACCCCTCAGGTGCCGGGATCAATACAGATCCCGGCATCTGCGGCAGTTCGCGATTAAAATGAACGATCGGATCGCCCGCAGCGCTGCTGCTGGGATCCGATCATTCATAACGCCGCACGGAGGTCCCCTCACCTTCCTCTGTGCGGCTCCCGGCGTCTCCTGCTCTGGTCTGTGATCGAGCAGACCAGAGCAGGAGATGACCGATAATACTGATCTGTTCTATGTCCTATACATAGAACAGATCAGTATTAGCAATCATGGTATTGCTATGAATAGTCCCCTATGGGGACTATTCAAGTGTAAAAAAAAATGTAAAAAAATGTAAAAGTAAAAGTAAAAAAAAGTGAAAAATCCCCTCCCCCAATAAAAAAGTAAAACGTCCGTTTTTTCCTATTTTACCCCCAAAAAGCGTAAAAAACATTTTTTATAGACATATTTGGTATCGCCGCGTGCGTAAATGTCCGAACTATTAAAATAAAATGTTAATGATCCCGTACGGTGAACGGCGTGAACGAAAAAAAATTTAAAAAGTCCAAAATTCCTACTTTTTTAATACATTTTATTAAAAAAAAAATTATAAAAAATGTATTAAAAGTTTTTTATATGCAAATGTGGTATCAAAAAAAGTACAGATCATGGCGCAAAAAATGAGCCCCCATACGGAAAAATAAAAAAGTTATAGGTCATCAAAATAAAGGGATTATAAACGTACTAATTTGGTTAAAAAGTTTGTGATTTTTTTTAAGCGCAACAATAATATAAAAGTATATAATAATGGGTATCATTTTAATCGTATTGACCCTCAGAATAAAGAACACACGTCATTTTTACCAGAAATTGTACGGCGTGAAAACAAAACCTTCCAAAATTAGCAAAATTGCGTTTTTCGTTTTAATTTCCCCACAAAAATAGTGTTTTTTGGTTGCGCCATACATTTTATGATATAATGAGTGATGTCATTACAAAGGACAACTGGTCGCGCAAAAAACAAGCCCTCATACTAGTCTGTGAATGAAAATATAAAAGAGTTATGATTTTTAGAAGGCGAGGAGGAAAAAATGAAAACGTAAAAATTAAATTGTCTGAGTCCTTAAGGCCAAAATGGGCTGAGTCCTTAAGGGGTTAAATCAACTGGTGCCAGAAAGTTAAACAGATTTGTAAATAACTTCTATAAAAAAAATCTTAATCCTTCCAGTACTTTTTAGGGGCTGTATACTAAAGAGAAATCCAAAAAAGAAATGCATTTCCTCTGATGTCATGACCACAGTGCTCTCTGCTGTCCATTTTAGGAACTGTCTAGAGCAGGAGAAAATCCCCACAGCAAACATATGAACATATGCTGCTCTGGACAGTTCCTAAAATGGAGAGCAGAGAGCACTGTGGTCATGATATCAGAGAAAATGCATTTCTTTTTTGGATTTCTCTTTAGTATACAGCCCCTAAAAAGTACTGGAAGGATTATGATTTTTTAATGGAAGTGGTATACAAATCTGTTTAACTTTCTGGCACCAGATGATAAAAAAATTTTTTCGACGGGAGTACCCCTTTAACCCTTTGGGGACGGAGCCCATTATGACCCTAAGGACGGAAGCATTTTTTGCAAATCTGACCACTGTCACTTTAAGCATTAATAACTCTGGGATGCTTTTACTTATAAATTAGTAAGTTAAATTAAGATAGTTTTTTCGTGACATATTCTACTTTATGGTAAATTTTCGTCGACACTTGCATAATTTCTTGGTGAAAATTTTTAAAATTTAGCATTTTTCTTACTTTGAAACTGTCTGCTTGTAAGGAAAATGGACATTCCAAATAAATTATACATTGATTCACATATACAATATGTCTACTTTATATTTGCATCATAAAGTTGACATAATTTAACTTTTGGAAGACATCGGAAAGCTTCAAAGTTCAGCAGCAATTTTCCAATTTTTCACAACATTTTCAAAATCTGAATTTTTCAGGGACCAGTTCAGTTTTGAAGTGGATTTGAAGGGTCTTCATATTAGAAATACCCCACAAATGCCCCAATTATAAAAACTGCACCCCTCAAAGTATCCAAAATGACATTCAGTAAGTGTGTTAACCCTTTAGGTGTTTCACAGGAATAGCAGCAAAGTGAAGGAGAAAATTCTAAATCTTCATTTTTTACACTTGCATGTTCTTGTAGATCCAGTTTTTGAATTTTTACAAGTGGTAATAGGAGAAAAAGCTTCCCAAAATTTGTAACCCAATTTCTCTTGAGTAAGGAAATACCTCATGTGTGTATGTCAAGTGTTCGGCGTGCGCAGTTGAGGGCTCAGAAGGGAAGGAGCAACAATGGGATTTTGGAGAGTGAATTTTGCAGAAATTTTTTTTGGGGGGCATGTCGCATTTAGGAAGCCCCAGTGGTGCCAGAACAGCAAAAAATACCCACATGGCATACTATTTTTGGAAACCACACCCCTTAAGGAACGAAACAAGGGGTACAGTGAGCCTTAACTACCCACAGGTGTTTGACGACTTTTTGTTAAAGTTGGATGTGTAAATGAAAAAAATATATATATTTTTTACTAAAATGCAGTTTTTTCCCCAAAATGTTACATTTTTACAAGGGGTAATAGGAGAAAAGGACCCCCAAAATTTGTAACCCCATTTCTATGTATGGAAATACCTCATGTGTGGACGTCAAGGGCTCTGCTGGTGAACTACAATGCTCAGAAGAGGAGGAGCGCCATTGAGCTTTTGGAAAGATAATTTGTTTGGAATGGTAGTCAGGGGCCATGTGCATTTACAAAGCCCCCCATGGTGCCAGAACAGTAGACCCCCCACATGTGACACCATTTTGGAAACTACACCCCTCACAGAATTTAATAAGGGGTGTAATGAGTATTTACACCCCACTGGCATTTGACAGATCTTTGGAACAGTGGGCTGTGCAAATGAAAGATAAAATTTTTCATTTTCACGGACCACTGTTCCAAAAATCTGTCAAACACCAGACACCTGCTCACTTTACCCCTTATTACATTACATGAGGGGTGCAGTTTCCAAAATGGGGTCACATGTGGGGGGTCCATTGTTATGGCACTTTGGCTTTGTAAACACACGTGGCCTTCAATTCCGGACAAATTTTCTCTTCAAAATCCCAATGGCGCTCCTTCTCTTCTGAGCATTGTAGTTCGCCCGCAGAGCACTTTGCATCCACATATGGGGTATTTTCTTACTCAGAAGAAATGGGGTTACAAATTTTGGGGTGCTTTTTTCCTATTTTCCCTTGTGAAAATGAAAAATTTAGGGTAACAGCAGCATTTTAGTGAAAATTTTTTTTTTTCATTTTCCCATCCAAATTTTATGAAAATTCGTCAAACACCTGTGGGGTGTTGAGGCTCACTATACCCCTTGTCATGTTCCGTGAGGGGTGTAGTTTCCAAAATGGGGTCACATGTGGGTATTTATGTTTTGGGTTTATGTCAGAACCGCTGTAAAATCAGCCACCCCTGTGCAAATCACCAATTTAGGCCTCAAATGTACATGGTGCGCTCTCGCTCCTGAGCCTTGTTGTGCGCCCATAGAGCATTTTACGCCCACATGGGGTGCTTCCGTACTCAGGAGAAATTGCGTTACAAATTTTGGGGGTCTTTTTTTCCTTTTACTGCTTGTGAAAATAAAAAGCATGGGGCAACACCAGCATGTTAGTGTAAATTTTTTTACACTAACAGGCTGGTGTAGCCCCCAACTTTTCCTTTTCATAAGGGGTAAAAGGAGAAGAAAAAATACCCAAAATATGTAGTGCAATTTCTCCCAAGTACAGAAATACCCCATATGTGGCCCTAAACTGTACGACAGGGCTCCGAAATGAGAGAGCACCAGGACTAAATTAGGGATTGCATAGGGGTGGACATAGGGCATATTCTATAGGGCATATTCTATGCCAATGATTCCCAAACAGGGTGCCTCCAGCTGCTGCTACACTCCCAGCATGCCTGGACAGTCAGTGGCTGCCCAGAAATGCTGGGAGTTGTTGTTTTGCAACAGCTGGAGGCTCCGTTTTGGAAACACTGAGGTACAATATGTTTTTCATTTTTATTGGGGGGGACAGTGTAAGGGGGTGTATATGTAGTGTTTTACCCTTTATTTTGTGTTAGTGTAGTGTAGTGTTTTTAGGGTACATTGGCACTGGTGTGTTACGGTGAGTTTCCGGCTAGGAGTTTGCGATGCGACGAAAAATTTGCCGCAGCCCAAACTTGAAGCAGGAAACTTACTGTAAACCTGCCTGTGTGAATGTACCCTGTACATTCACATGGGGGAGTCAAACCTCCAGCTGTTTCAAAACTACAACTCCCAGCATGTACTAACAGACCGTGCATGCTGGGAGTTGTACTTTTGCAACAGCTGGAGGCACACTGGTTGGAAAACCTTCAGTTAGGTTCTGTTACCTAACTCAGTATTTTCCAACCAGTGTGCCTCCAGCTGTTACAAAACTACAACTCCCAGCATGTACTGACAGACCGTGCATGCTGGGAGTTGTTACTTTTGCAACAGCTGGAGGCACACTGGTTGGAAAACCTTCAGTTAGGTTCTGTTACCTAACTCAGTATTTTCCAACCAGTGTGCCTCCAGCTGTTGCAAAACTACAACTCCCAGCATGTACTGATTGCCGAAGGGCATGCTGGGAGATGTAGTTATGCAACAGCCGGAGGTACGCAACTACAACTCCCAGCATGCCGAGACAGCTGTTTGCTGTTTGGGCATGCTGGGATTTGCAGTTTTGCAACAGCTGAAGGCACACTGGTTGGCAATTATGAGTTAGGTAACAGAACCTAACTGAAGGTTTTCCAACCAGTGTGCCTCCAGCTGTTGCAAAAGTAACAACTCCCAGCATGAACGGTCTGTCAGTACATGCTGGGAGTTGTAGTTTTGCAACAGCTGGAGGCACACTGGTTTGAAAATACTGAGTTAGGTAAAAGAACCTAACTGAAGGTTTTCCAACCAGTGTGCCTCCAGCTGTTGCAAAAGTACAACTCCCAGCATGCACGGTCTGTCAGTACATGCTGGGAGTTGTAGTTTTGAAACAGCTGGAGGTTTGCCCCCCCTCCATTTGAATGTACAGGGTACATTCACACAGGCAGGTTTACAGTAAGTTTCCTGCTTCAAGTTTGGGCTGCGGCTACAGTTTATAGACCACTGCACAGTGATCTCTGACTGTGGCCCTCCAGATGTTGCAAAACTACAAATCCCAGCATGCCAAAACAGCAAACAGCTGTTTGGGCATGCTAGGAGTTGTAGTTTTGCAAGATCTGGAGGGATACAGTTTAGAGTCCACTTTATAGTGGTCTCAAACTGTAGCCCTCCAGCTGTTGCATAACTACATATTCCAGCATGCCCAAATAGCTGTCTGGGCATGCTGGGAGTTGTAGTTTTGCAACATCTGGAGGGCTACAGGTTAGAGACCACTGTATTGCTAGGCAACTTACCGGCTTCCGTAGGATCCAGGGAGCCGTCCTCTTCTGCCGCTCGACATCGCCGCCCGCCGATCACCATCGCCCGCTGCCTCCAGATGGGTAAGTGGATCTTCGGCGCCCGGTCCCCTTCGGTTCCCCGTTCTGCCCCACCTATTGTGGGGGGGGGGGGGGGAGCAGGACGGGGAAAACGAAAGTTAACCCCCCCGCCCCCGATCTGCTATTGGTCGTCGCTTCTGACGACCAATAGCAGGGATAGGAGGGGTGGCACCCCTGCCACCTCACTCCTATCCCTTCAGGGGGATCGTAGGTGTCTTAGACAACCGCGATCCCCCTTTTATTCCTGGTCACCATAGACCCGTATGACCCGGAATCGGCGCAAATCGCAAGTGTGAATTCACTTGCGATTTGCGCCGATTGCCGAGATGGGGTGGTCTGATGACCCCCCTGGGCATTTGCATGGGGCGCCTGCTGATCGATATCAGCAGTCACCCCGGTCCCCAACAGGTTAACCCCTTAGGGACTCAGCCCTTTTTTGCAATTCTGACCACTGTCACTTTATACATTAATAACTCTGAGATGCTTTTACCTTTTATTCTGATTCCAAGATAATTTTTTGTGACATATTCTACTTTAACATAGTGGTACATTTTCATCTTTACTTGCATCCTTTCTTGGTGAAAAATCCCACAATTTCATGAAAATTATGAAAATTTAGCACTTTAATAACTTGGAAACTATTTACTTTTAAGGAAAATGGACATAGCAAATAAATTATATATTGATTCACAAATACAATATGTCTACTTTATGTTGGCATCATGAAGTTGAAATGTTTTTACTTTTTGAAGACATTAGAGGACTTTAAAGTTCAGCAGCAATTTTCAAAATTTTCACGAAAAATTCAAAATCTGAATTTTTCAGGGACCAGTTAAGTTTAAAGTGGATTTGAGGGGCCTTTCTATTAGAAATACCCCATAAATGACCCATTGTAGAAAATGCCCCCCTCAAAGTATTCAAAATGACATTCTGAAAGTGTGTTAACCCTTTAGGTGTTTCACAGGAATAGCAGCAAAGTGAAGGAGAAAATTCAAAAGCTTCATTTTTTTTAGACTTGCATGTTCTTGTAGAGCCATTTTTTTAATTTTTACAAGGGGTAAAAGGAGAGAAATCCCCCTAAAATTTGTAACCCAATTTCTCTCGAGAAAAGAAATTCCTCATATACGTAAAGTGCTCTGTGGGTGCACTAGAGGGCTCAGAAGGGAAGGAGCGACAATGGGATTTTGGAGAGTGAATTTTGCAGAAATGGTTTTTGGGAGGTATGTCGCATTTAGTAAGCCCCTATGGTACCAGAACAGCAAAAATGAAATGTGTAAATGAAAAAAATTTCCCCAAAATTTTACAAGGGGTAATGTGACATTCTGCGCTCCGGCCACACATTCCGTTCGTGAGCACACTGTCCCCTCTCCTTCTCTGGCCGGCGGGGCGTGGATTCGCACTGCGGGACGCGCCCGCATGCGAATCCCAGCCCGTCACTCACCTCTGTCCCCTGCTGTTTCCTTTAAATCTGAGAGCTCCAGCGCGCCCTAGGAGGCGGGGACATGCGCTCTGGAGCTCTCAGATTTAAAGGGCCAGCGCGCCCATAATTATGTTTACACCTGCACATTCATTATAAGTTTCGGCACCTGCCCCCACTCTCTGCCGGATCTTTGTTTGCCTTAGCATTTTAGAGAAAGCAGTCTTTAGTGTTCCTTGCTGTGTACCAGACCTTGCATTCCGTGAACTGACCGTGTTCCTAGCCGCCTGCCTATTGACCTTCTGCTTCCCTACTGACTACGCTCCTGTGCCCCCTGACCTCTAGCCAGCCTGACTACGTCCTGTCTATTCCTTCTGTGCCACGCTTCACCTCAGCCGCCTGTGTGGTCAAGTCGTGCCAGGGGTAGCAGCCTGGGTGCCGCCTGCCGCAGCAAGTCCATCCCGCTTTGCGGTGGGCTCTGGTGAAAAGCAGCGGCACCTTAGACTCTGCTCCTTGGCACGGCCCATGTCATCTGCCTCACAGGACCAGCGGATTTACTACATCTCCTGCTCCAGACCACCGTGGTATTACGGATCTACTACCTCCTGGGTACCTGTTGTCTGCGGTGAGTCTAACAGGTAATAGGAGAAAATGCCCCCCAAAATTTGTAACCCCATCTCTTCTGAGTATGGAAACATCCCATGTGTGGACGTCAAGTTCTATGATGGCGCACTGCAATGCTCAGAAGAGAAGTAGTCACATTTGGCAAATTTTGCTGTAATGGTTTTTGGGGGGCATGTCACATTTAAGAAGCCCCTATGATGCCAGAACAGCAAAAAAAAAAAAAAAAAAAAAGAAGGCATAGGAAGTTACACCCCTCAAGGAACGTAACAAAGCTTACAGTGAGCCTTAGCACCCCACAGGTGTTTGACGACTTTTCGTTAAAGTTGGGTGTGTAAATGGATTTTTTTTTCCACTAAAATGCTGGTTTTTCCCCAAAAGCAGCATTTTAGTGGAAAAAATAAATCCAACTATACAATGCTCAGAGGAGAAGGAGCGCCAATGAGCTTTTGGAGAGAGAATTTGTTTGGAATGGAAGTCAGGGGCCATGTACATTTACAAAGCCTATGGTGCCAGAACAGTGGACCCCCCACCCACATGTGACCCCATTTTGGAAACTATTCCCCTCACAGAATTTAATAAGGGGTGTGGTGAGCATTTACACCTCATTGGCGTTTGACAGATTTTTGGAACAATAGGCTTTGCAAATTAAATAGTACATTTTTCATTTGCACGGACCACTGTTCCAAAAATCTGTCAGACACCTGTGGGATTTAAATGCTCACTGTACCCCTTATTACATTACATGAGGGGTGTAGTTTCCAAAATGTGGGGGGGGGGGGGGGTCCATTGTTCTGTCACCATGGGGACCAGTGTAAACTCACATGGCCTTCAATTCCGAACACATTTTCTATCCAAAAGCCCAATGGCACTCTTTCTCTTCTGAGCTTTGAAGTGCACACGCAGAGCACTTTACAGCCACATATGGGGTATGTTCTTATTCAGAAGAAATGGGGTTACAAATTTTGTTGGGATTTTTTCCACCAGCATTTTAGTGACATTTTTTTTTTTCATCTTCCCATCCAACTTTAACAAAACTTTGTCAAACTTCTGTGGGGTGTTAAGGCTCACTATAACCCTAGTTACGTTCGGTGAGGGGTGCAAATCATCAATTTAAGCCTCAAATGTACATGGCACGCTCTCACTCCTGAGCCCTGTTGTGCACCCGCAGATCACTTTACACCCACATATGGGATATTTCCTTTTTCCTCTTGTGAAAATGAAAAGTATGGGGCAACACCAGCATGTTAGTGTAAAAAATATATTTTTTTTTACACTAACATGCTGGTGGAGACCCCAACTTTACCTTTTCAAAAGGGGTTTATGGAGAAAAAGCCCTCCAAGATTTGTAGCACAATTTCTCCCTATTACAGAAATGCCCCATATGTGGCACTAAACTGAAATACAGGGCTCCGGAGTGAGAGAGTACCATGCGCATTTGAGGCCTAAATTAGTGATTTGCATAGGGTCGGACCCAGAAGCAAGCATGGCGTTTTCCTCTTCTACCAAAAATACTGTACGGCAGTGTTCCCCAAACAGGGTGCCCCCAGCTGTTGCAAAACTCCCAGCATGCCTGGACAGTTAATGGCTGTTCGGCAATACTAGGAGTTATTTTGCAACAGCTGGAGGTTCGTTTTGGAAACAGTGTTGTACGAAACATTTTTAATTTTTATTTGGGGGGTTGGGCCAGTGTAGTGTTTTTTTAACCTTTATTTTGTGTAGGTGTAGTGTAGTGCTTTTAGGGTACATTCATACGGGCGGGTGTTTACAGCAAGTTTCCTGCTGGGTGTTTCAGCTGCCGCAGCTCAAGCTTGGCCTGGGCTACTCGCTGTAAACCCCTACACATGTGAGTGTACCCTGTACATTCACTTGGGGGGGGGCGCAAACCTTCAGCTGTTGTAAAACTACAACTCCCAGCATGCACTGACAGACCGTGCATGCTGGGAGTTGTAATTATGCAATAGCTGCATGCACAATGGTTGGGAAACACTGAATTAGGTAACAGACTACCATAGTGTTTCCACATCAGTGTACCTCCAGCTGTTGCAAAACTACAACTCCCAGAATGCATGGTCTGTCAGTGCATGCTGGGAGTTGTAGTTTTGCAACAGCTGGAGGCACACGGGTTGGGAAACACTGAGTTAGGAAACAGACAGTTTCCCAACCAGTGTGCCACCAGTTGTTGCAAAAATACAACTCCTAGCATGCCCAGACAGCATGCTGGGAGTTGTAGTTTTTCAAAAACTGGAGGAGAACAGTTTGAAGACCACTGTGTAGTGGTCTCCAAACTGTGGCCTTCCAGGTGTTGCAAAACTTTAACTCCAAGCATGCCCAAACTGCCCAGGCATGCTGGGAGTTGCAGTTTTGCAACATCTGGCTCTTCAGATGTTGCCAAACTACAACGTTCAGCATGCCTAGACTGTCTGGGCATGCTGGGAGTTGCAGTTTTGCAACGTTTGGAGGGCTACACTTTGGACACCACTGTATAGTGGTCTACAAACTGTGCCCTTCCAGATATTGCAAGACTACAACTCCCAGCATGCCGAGACTGTCCAGGCATGCTGGGAGTTGTAGTTCAGCAACATCTGAAGGGCCAGATGTTGCAGAACTACAATGCTCAGTATGCCTGGACTGTCTGGGCATGCTGGGAGTTGTAGCTTTGCAACATGTTGAAGTGCACAATTTGGAGACCACTATACAGTGGTGTCCAAACTGTAGCCCCCCAGACATAGGCGTGCGCACAGGGTGTGCCGGGTGTGCCCAGGCACACCCTAATCACCGCGGCCGCGGAGCAAAAGGGGCAGCTGCCCCGGGCCCTGTAATTCCTGGGGGCCCAAAAGCAGCTCTCCCCTTTTGCCCCATAAAGCTGATAAAGGCTGGCGGGCCAGGCGTCAGGGGCCCGGCCAAAATGTTAGTAGTGGGGGGCGGATTTGCGCCGCACGCTACCTTTTTATGCTCGCCGCCGCCACTCATTCCCAGGCAGCCAGTACCGCAATGGCTGTCTGGGAGATGGTCACGTCACGTGACGTGACGTGTGGTGCAAGGTCACGGGCGGCATCATAGAGAGGAGCGGAGCAGAGAGAGTCTCCCGCTCCTCTCAGTCCCCACACGGCCGCTTCCAGGATCAAGGCCGCAGCAGGGGACCCACCGCCGGATATGTGAGTATGTATAATGTGTGTGTGTGTGGGGGGGTATTTATTATATAGTGTGCGTGCGTGTGTGTGTGTTTGGGGGGGGGGGGGGTAGGGGGGATTTATTATATAGTGTGGGGGTGGGGGAATTTATTATATAGTGTGGGGGTGGGGGGGATTTATTATATAATGTGAGGGGAGATTTATTATATAGTGTGGGGGTGGGGGGGTTTATTATATAATGTAAGGGGGGATTTATTATATAGTGTGGGGGTGGGGGGATTTATTATATAATGTGAGGGGGGGATTCATTATATAATGTGAGGGGGGATTTATTATATAATGTGAGGGGTGATTAATTATATAATGTGAGGGGGGATTAATTATATAGTGTGGGGGGTGGGGGGGATTTATTATATAATGTGGGGGGGGGGGTTATTATATAGTGTGGGGGGTGGGGGGGATTTATTATATAATGTGGGGGGGGTTTATTATATAGTGTCGGGGGGGGGGGGATTTATTATATAATGTGAGGGGGGATTCATTATATAATGTGAGGGGGGATTCATTATATAATGTGAGGGGGGATTCATTATATAATGTGAGGGGGGATTCATTATATAATGTGAGGGGGGATTCATTATATAGTGTGGGGGGTGGGGGGGATTTATTATACAATGTGGGGGGGGGTTATTATATAATGTGAGGGGGGATTTATTATATAATGTGAGGGGGGATTCATTATATAATGTGAGGGGGGATTCATTATATAATGTGAGGGGGGATTCATTATATAGTGTGGGGGGTGGGGGGATTTATTATATAATGTGGGGGGGGGTTTATTATATAGTGTGGGGGGGATTTATTATATAATGTGAGGGGGGGATTTATTATATAATGTGAGGGGGGATTTATTATATAATGTGAGGGGGGATTCATTATATAATGTGAGGGGGGATTCATTATATAGTGTGGGGGGTGGGGGGAATTATTATATAATGTGGGGGGGTTATTATATAGTGTGGGGGGTTTATTATATAATGTGAGGGGGGATTTATTATATAATGTGAGGGGGATTCATTATATAATGTGTGGGGGGGATTTATTATATAATGTGGGGGGGATTTATTATATAATGTGGGGGGGTTTATTATATAGTGTGGGGGGGGGCTATTATATAATGTAAGAAGGGAGGAAATTATGCATGTGAGGGGAGGATAATAATGATTATTATAATCCTCCCCTCACATATATGTAACATCTCCCCCTCACATGTATAATCTGATAATCCCCTCCTCACATTGATTATCCCTTCAAATATAATCTGATTATGATATTATATGTGAGGGGATTATCAATGTGAGGAGGGGATTATCAGATTATACATGTGAGGGGGAGATGTTACATATATGTGAGGGGAGGATTATAACAATCATTATTATCCTCCCCTCACTTGCATAATCTGATAATCCCCTCCCCCGTACGTATCCTGTACTGATCCTGAGTTATATCCTGTATTATTCTAAGGAGCTGTACTCACTATTCTGCTGGTGAGGTCACTATGTACATACATTACATTACTTATCCTGTACTGATCCTGAGTTATATCCTGTATTATACTCCAGAGCTGCACTCACTATTCTGCTGGTGAGGTCACTGTGTACATACATTACATTACTTATCCTGTACTGATCCTGAGTTATATCCTGTATTATACCCCAGAGCTGTACTCACTATTCTGCTGGTGAGGTCACTGTGTACATACATTATATTACTTATCCTGTACTGATCCTGAGTTATATCCTGTATTATACTCCAGAGCTGTACTCACTATTCTGCTGGTGAGGTCACTGTGTACATACATTAAATTACTTATCCTGTACTGATCCTGAGTTATATCCTGTATTATACTCCAGAGCTGTACTCACTATTCTGCTGGTGGGGTCACTGTGTACATACATCACATTACTTATCCTGTACTGATCCTGAGTTATAGCCTGTATTATACACCAGAGCTGTACTCACTATTCTGCTGATGAGGTCACTGTGTACATACATTACATTACTGATCCTGTACTGATCCCGAGTGTGTGTGGGATGGGGGTGGGGGACCGGGGGGCCCAAAAAAAATTGCTTGCCCAGGGTCCAATCAAAATTAAAGACGGCCCTGTCCATTATACATACACTGTACAGCAATCATACATCCATTATACATACACTTAGTCTGTGACTGTACAACAATCATACATCCAATCCATTATTAATGGATTGGATGTATGATTGCTGTACAGTCACAGTGTATGTATAATGGAGGTATGCTTGCTGTACAGTGTATGTACAATGGAGGTATGATTGCTGTACAGTCACAGTGTATGTATAATGGATGTATGATTGCTGTACAGTCACAGTGTATGTATAATGGATGTATGATTGCTGCACAGTCAGTGTATGTATAATGGATGTATGATTGCTGTACAGTGTATGTATAATGAATGTATGATTGCTGTACAGTCACAGTGTATGTATAATGGAGGTATGATTGCTGTACTGTGTATGTATAATGGATGTATGATTGGTGTACAGTGTATGTATAATGAATGTATGATTGCTGTACAGTGAATGTATAATGGATGTATGATTGCTTTTCCATCACAGTGTATGTATAATGAATGTATGATTGCTGTACAGTGTATGTATAATGGAGGTATGCTTGCTGTACAGTGTATGTATAATGGAGGTATGCTTGCTGTGCAATGTATGTATAATGGATGTATGATTGCTGTACAGTGTATGTATACTGAATGTATGATTGCTGTACAGTGTATGTATAATGAATGTATGATTGCTGTACAGTGTATGTATAATGGATGTATGATTGCTGTACAGTGTATGTATAATGGATGTATGATTGCTGTACAGTGTATGTATAATGGTGGTATGATTGCTGCACAGTGTATGTATAATGGATGTATGCTTGCTGTACAGTGTATGTATAATGAATGTATGATTGTTGTACAGTGTATGTATAATGGAGGTATGCTTGCTATACAGTGTATGTATAATGGATGTATGATTGCTGTACAGTGTATGTATAATGGATGTATGATTGCTGTACAGTGTATGTATAATGGAGGTATGATTGCTGTACAGTGTATGTATACTGAATGTATGATTGCTGTACAGTGTATGTATAATGGAGGTATGATTGCTGTACAGTGTATGTATACTGAATGTATGATTGCTGTACAGTGTATGTATAATGAATGTATGATTGCTGTACAGTGTATGTATAATGGATGTATGATTGCTGTACAGTGTATGTATAATGGAGGTATGATTGCTGTACAGTGTATGTATACTGAATGTATGCTTGCCGTACAGTGTATGTATAATGGATGTATGATTGCTGTACAGTGTATGTATAATGAATGTATGATTGCTGTACAGTGTATGTATAATGGAGGTATGATTGCTGTACAGTGTATGTATAATGGAGGTATGATTGCTGTACAGTGTATGTATACTGAATGTATGCTTGCTGTACAGTGTATGTATAATGGATGTATGATTGCTGTACAGTGTATGTATAATGAATGTATGATTGCTGTACAGTGTATGTATAATGGAGGTATGATTGCTGTACAGTGTATGTATAATGGAGGTATGATTGCTGTACAGTGTATGTATACTGAATGTATGATTGCTGTACAGTGTATGTATAATGGAGGTATGCTTGCTGGGCAATGTATGTATAATGGAGGTATGATTGCTGTACAGTGTATGTATACTGAATGTATGATTGCTGTACAGTGTATGTATAATGGAGGTATGATTGCTGTACAGTGTATGTATAATGGAGCCTCCAATCCAAAAAAAAGCCTCCAAGTTTTTCATTTTGTTTGTATTGATATTTATATGAGTGTAGGTCTGTTTATGTATGTGTGCATGCAAACAAGAGTGTGTGTGTGTGTGTATATGTATATATATATATATATATATATATATATATATCTATATAAACACACACACGCGTGTGCGGCGTGAGTTTGTGCTTTAGGGTGCACACCCTAATGCAATAGACTGCGCACGCCTATGCCCCCAGATGTTGCAAAACCACAACTTACAGCATGCCCAGACAGCCTATGGCTGTCCGGGCATGCTGGGAGTTGTAGTTGTGAAACTACAAGGCATCAGGATACACATTCTCCAGGATATCATCAGGAAAGGCTATCAATATTATATTAGTGGCGGTAACAGATTCCTGCCATTCCTCCCCTTCCAACTATTTAAATGGAACCTGTGAGGTCCCCTAAGTGCTACTTGCCCTCTCCAGTACCTTTTAGATGAAGGGCTTTGCATGAAGTTTCTGGCACATAATCTGATAAGTAGGGTAGGTAGTAGGGTCTGGGAGGAGAGCAGAGGCAGCATGACTACACATGCTGTGGCTCCCCCTACAGGACTACCTACCTGGTGGTGAGCAGTGGCTATTTAAGTTGTTCTATTACAGCTTGCAGCATCGAAATAAGCTTATAGGCACAGTATCTGAATGCTGTGCCCTTCATCTAAAATGTACTGGAGAAAGTCAGTAGCACTGGTAGGTTTCCTTTAACCTTTTTAAGACACAGCCTATTTTGGCCTTGAGGACACAGCAATTTTCAATGGCGGACTTTAGTGATCATGCTGCTGCCCGCCATTAACCCTTCAGATGCAGTGATCAATACTGATCACGGCGTCTAAAGTATAATAGGGGCTTTTAGAGACCCATAGGACCATCTGTGACGTGGGCAGACCATAGAAGTAGATCACCAATAGCACTGATCAGTGCTATGCCTATGCATAGCACTGAATAGCAATATCAATCTAATGATTGCTATAAACAGTCCCTGATGGGGACATGAAAAATGTTAGAAAATAAATGAGAATAAGCCCCAATAAAGAATTAAATTACTTTTTTTTATCTTTAAAATAGGAAAAAGTGTAAAGAAAAATGAAAAACATATTTGGTATCGCCGTGTGCGAAAATGTCCAAAATTTTAAATATAATGTTAATGATCCGTATGGTAAACAAAGTAAATGTAAAAAAAATACTAAAGTCCAAAATTGCTTATTTTTGGTCACATCACATCCCAGAGAAATAGGAATAAAAAAATAAATAAAAAAAGATTAGATACACGCTAAAGTTGTACTGATAAACACAACAGGATCACGGAGCAAAAAAAATAAATGAGCTCCCTACAGCCGGGTATATGGAAAAGTAGTGCAGTAATGGAAAAACATGTAACCATTGGTATCATTTTATTCACATTGACCCTTAGAATTAAGAGAACAAGATAGTTATACCTTCAGAAAGAGAAAAAGAAAATGAAAAGAGCACTCACGGTTAGGGAGAATTGCAGGTGGTAGCTTTATTCAGTAGACGGTGCAGTGCATAAGCTTCATAGAGAGGGACGCCGAGGGTCCGTGGCGTCCCACTGTATGAAGCTTGTGCTACGCACCGTCTACTGAATAAAGCTACCACCTGCAATTCTCCCTAACCGTGAGTGCTCCCTCCTTTTTCTCTTTCTGGATGAATGACAGCATTGCCTTAAGAGGTTGTAGCACGGGAAGACTGCACATTAGGGAACCTGCTGCTGTTGATAGAGCAAAAATTGGGGATACCTGTGTCCAACAGTCGGTAGTTGGCGATCACTGTATCTTTGTATCCTGTAAGATAGTTATACCGTATAGTGCTCTGCATAAAGACGAAACCCCCAAAAGTTGCAAAATCTTCAAGATATTTTTACAACTTCATTGGAGTCACCTGTAGTAAATTCTGTTGATTGGACATGATTTGGAAATACACAGCACTGTCTACAAAGCCGTAGCTGCAATGAGACAACTGAGGCAGTCGCCTCAGGTGCAGCTGCAGCCTTTGTAAAGGGGGAGCAGATGTGCTCCCCCCCCTTTTTTTTTTTTACTATCTCGCAGGCGGCTGCAGCGGTGTGCGGGTCGCCTCAGGCGCAGCTGCTCCAGCCTCTGTAAAGGGGGCGCAGACGTGTTCCCCCTTTTTGTTACATCCCAGCCTGTGGCGTGTGGCCTAAGAGTACCGCAGTGGCTCACTGGGAGTAGAGTGAGTCTTCACGTCAGTGATGACGTGCAACATGGTTCTGTCAGGCCGGCAGAGAGGAGCGTGCGGGAGATCCGCATGCGCCCGTGTCAGTCTGCCTCATCGGACGTGCCTTCCTGTTCCTACACCCCCTGTGGACTGCCTGTAGTGCCAGGCCTCCTCCAGTGCCACCATAAAGGTAACCCCTACCTACCTCCCCCAACCTGCCTACCCCAATAACACCTGCCAGTGCATGCCACCATATAGGTAACCCCCCAGTGGCCTGCCCCCCACCCACCTACCTACCTCTCCCCACCTGCCTACCCCAATAACACCTGCCAGTGCTTGCCACTATATAGGTAACCCCCCCCCCCCCACTGGCCTGCCCCCACCTACCTGTGCGGGGGGATACATTTTCCTAACCCGCACTACTAGATGTGTGATCCAGATCTTTTTTCAGCCATTATGCCCTGGCTGATATGATATATAACAACAAACTGGACTTACCTGGCGTAGCTCTTGGTGTCCCGGCATCACCACTCCAGTCCTCAGCTGCTGTCTTCTTCCCGGTTGCCCATGATAAATGCATGTGGAGGGCGTGTGGTCTATTTTCTGGGCTTGCTTCGGGCGCAAAAGGAGCTAGCTACAGCTCTACCTGTCTATATAAAGTATCACAGCTGAAAATACATATCAGAGCAAAAACCAAGCCATGATGGGTAAATAACTGTATGTAGACCTCCGAGACAGGATTGTGAGGAGGCACAGATGTTAAGAAGGGTACAAAAAAATCAAGAAGTGAATGGAAGAGTTGGCCACACCAACAAACTGAGCAGGGAGAAGAGCCTTGGTAAGAGAAGTTACTAAGAACCCAATGGTCACTCTAAATAACCTTCAAATATCCTGTGCGCTGAAGGGAGAAACTTCCAGAAGGTTAATCATGAGTGCAGCACTCCACCAATCTGGGCATTATGGTAGAGTGGCCATTACGGTAGAGTGGCCATGGGGGAGATTTATCAAAACTTGTCTAGAGGAAATGTTGCCCATAGCAACCAATCTGCTTGCTTCTTTCCTTTTTAACAAGGCCTCTGCAAAATGAAAGAAGTGATCTGATTGGTTGCTATGGGCAACTAGGCAAATTTTCCTCTGGACAGGTTTTGATAAATCTTCCCCATGTCTGGAGAAAACCAGGCCCTGCTCATCATCTACCAACACCATCTCTACAGTCATGGTGGTGTGGCAGCATCATGCTGTGGGGGGGGGGGGGGGGGGGGGGGTTTCAGCAGCTGTGACAGGAAGATTGGTCAGGGTTGAGGAAAAGTTAAATGGAGATATTGTTAATAAAAAAACCTTAACAATACCTGACTTTAACCCAATCAAACATCTCTGGAGAGACCAGAAATTGGCTGTCTGACTGACGGTCCCCCATATAACCAGACAAAGCTTCAGAGGATCTACAGAAATTCCCCAAATCTAGTTGTGCAAAATTTGTGGTATCATACAAAAGATTGGAGGCTGTAATCACTGCCAATGATGCTTTGAATAAGTACTTAGTAATAGGTCTAAATTCCATGTCCATGCAAAAATTTTGTAATTTTTCTTAACCCCTTAAAGCCCATTTTCACCTTAAGGACCAGGCCAATTTTATTTTTGCGTTTTCGTTTATTCCTCCTCGCCTTCTAAAATCCATAACTCTTTTATATTTCCATCTAAAGACCCATATAAGGGCTTGTTTTTTGCGTGACCAATTGTACTTTGTAATGAAACCTCTCATTTTACCATAAAATGTACAGCGAACCCCCCCAAAAAATTTTTTTTAGGGAGGAAATTTAAATGAAAACCAAAATTTTGCACATTTTGGAGGGTTTTGTTTTCACACTGTACACTTTACGGTAAAAATGTCATGTGTTCTTTATTCTGTGGTTCAATATGATTAAAATGATACCCATGGCTAGATACTTTTATATTTTTGTACCGCTTAAAAAAAACTAACACTTTTTGTACAAAATCAGTAATCTAAAATCGCCCTATTTTGACCACCTATAACTTTTTCATTTTTCGTATATAGGGCGGTATGAGGGCTCATTTTTTTGTGCCGTCATCTTTACTTTTTTTTAGATACCACATTTGCATATATAAAACTTTTAGATCATGTTTCTGAGTGGACGCATGCACATTTGTGGCGGGCTGGAGGTCATTTGGCAGGGCTCTGGCACTTTTGAATGCTGGCGGTGCTTTGCACAAAGGTGGAGGTAGCGGTCCTGCTGCTGGGTTGTTGCCCTCTTACGGCCTCCTCCACCTCTCCTGATGTACTGTGCTGTCTCCTGGTAACGCCTCCATGCTCTGGACAATATGCTGACAGGCACAGTAAACCTTCTTGCCACAGCTCGCATTGATGTGCCATCCTGGATGAGCTGCACTACCTGAGCCATTTGTGGGTTGTAGACTCCGTCTCATGCTACCACTAGAGTGAAAGCACCGCCAGGATTCAAAATGACCAAAGCATTAGTCAGGAAGCATAGGAACTGGGAAGTGGTCTGTGGTCACCACCTGGCAGAACCACTCCTTTATTGGGGGTGTCTTGCTAATTGCTTATAATTTCCACCTGTTGTCTGTTCCATTTGCACACTAGTATGTGAAATTGATTGTCAGTCAGTGTTGCTTCCTGAGTGGAAGCACTGTGTGATTTCACAGAAGTGTGATTGACTTGGAGTTACATTGTGTTGTGTAAGTGTTCCCTTTATTGTTTTGAGCTGTGTATGAATTTCGTTGATTTTAGCACAAGGCTGCAACATAAAATGTGCAACAAATGAAAGTGTCTGAATCCGAATGCATTGTAATATGGATGTCCTACCTGTCAAAATGATGCCAGCATCGCTTTAAAAAGATCACAATAGACAAATCACCAGATCCAGGTGGCATTCACCTCCATATCTTAACCCGTCCAGGACACAGGGCATACAGGTACGCCCTGGCGTCCTGGTACTTAAGGACTCGGTGCGTACCTGTACATCCTGAGTCCCGTTAATGGGGTTTAAACTGTTCTCACGAGCGGAGAAGGGGTTAAACCCAGTGGGTCCCAGTTGCCTGGCACCGCTAATCGGGCAGATGGCTGGCATTAACCCTTTAGATGCCGCAATCAAAGTTGATTGTGGCGTCCTAAAATGAAAGTGAAACTATCCCGGCAGGTCAGTGGAGCTAATTGGGACAATCGCGACAAAATCACGATGTCCTGATCAGCTTACTGTATGACGAGAGGGTCGTCACCTCCCTCTTCGTCATCCGTTCGGCGTTCTGCTGCTCCAAACAGAGCGCCAAGAACACCTGATCAATGCTATGCTATGGCAGTTTAAGCAATCAAAAGATTGCATGTTTTAGCCTCCTGTGGTGCACAAAAAAAAATATGCGTAAAAATAAAAGCTAATTAACCCCTTCCCTATTCAAAATTTAAATCACCCCCCTTTTCCAATTTTTTAAATAAAATAATGTAATAAAAAAATAAAAATAATCATATGTGGTACCACCGCATGCGTAAATTTCTGAACTATTAAAATATAAGGTTAGCTAAACCATAAGGTCGATGGCGTACACGTAAAAAAATACCCAGTCCAAAATTGTGCATTATTGGTCACTTCATATATCATAAAAAACTAATAAAAAGCGATCAAAACGTTTCATCAAAAATAAAAATTACAGACCACAACACAAAAAAATTTTGCCCTCATATAGCCCAGTATGCAGAAAAATAAAAAAGTTATAAGGGTCATAAGAGGACAATCTTAAACATTCTATTTTTGGTGCATGTAGTTAGGATTTTCTTAAAGGGGTACTCCGGTGAAAAACCTTATTTTTTTTTTTTTTTTTATCAACTGGTGCCAGAAAGTTAAACAGATTTGTAAATTACTTCTATTAAAAAATCTTAATCCTTTCTGTACTTATTAGCTGCTGAATACTACAGTGGAAATTATTTTCCGTTTGAAACACGAGAGCTGTCTGCTGACATCATGAGCACAGTGCTCTCTGCTGACATCTCTGTCCATTTTAGGAACTGTCCAGGGTAAAAGGAAATCCCCATAGCAAACATATGCTGTTCTGGACAGTTCATAAAATGGACAGAGATGTCAGCAGAGAGCACTGTGCTCGTGATGTCAGCAGACAGTTCTGTGTTTAAAAATAAAATAAAAATTTCACTGTAGTATTCAGCAGCTAATAAGTACAGGAAGGATTAAGATTTTTTTAATAGAAGTAATTTACAAATCTGTTTAACTTTCTGGCACTCTGGCACCAGTTGATTTAAAAAAAAAAAAAAAGTTTTTCACCGAGAGTACCCCCTTTAAAGTAGAAAATAAAATAAAACCTACATAAATTGGGAATCCTTGTAACCACATAGACCTACAGAATAAAGATAAGGGGGGACATGTATCATTAGGTGTCTATTACACTGCTTGTCTAATTTATACTCTTGCTCAAGCTTTACAAAAGTTGTGCACTCTTGTGATAAATTTTGTGCAAATATATAAATGCCCCCCCCCCCCCTCGCTCTACCCGTGCACTCCTTCTCTAACCTCACACTTCACAGAGCTGGGGCATTTTCCCTCGGTACACTGCTCACATAGTTAGAAGTGCTGGAGCGGCAGTGTGCGCCCAAAAAAACTCTGCACAATAGTAAAAACACAAATCTTTATAAAGTACACAGAGGGGGAGATTCTCAAAGAATTTTGCTGGTTTGTGGGAACAGTCATTTTTATACCCTGTGGCAATTTTTTTTTTACTGCCTTCAGGATACCAACTCTATGGGTCGGATGCCAGAGCACCCAGTTCACAGAGTGTAAGGAGGTGAGGAGTGAGGTATAGCATATACAGGCTGCAGAGCATCACTTACCTCCGCCAGCTGTATAGTATACAGGGGTTCAAAATGTACCCATGTATACCCCCTTAAGGACTGAGCCCATTTTCATTCACCTTAAGTACGCAGCCCTTTTTTGCAATTCTGACCACTATCACTTTATGCATTAATAACTTTGGGATGCTTTTACTGATTATTCTGATTCCGAGATAGTTTTTTGGTGACATATTCTACTTTAACCCCTTCCCGCAGAATGGCAATATATAAAAGCCGGGTTGTGCAGTGCGTTCGCGCATCCCGGCGTTTATAAATGACATGCAGTTAACCCGGCGATGCGCAGCATCGCACGGGTTAACTGGCAGAAGTCCCGCTGTTTCCAGCAGGGGACAACTTCTGCTTCACCCCCCAGGACCATCAATTGATGGTCCTGGTCAGCGATCACTGTGATTGGTCCCTGTGGACCAATCACAGTGATCTGGGGTGAAAGTTCAGATCCCCCGCACTGCCCGCCCCTGGAAGTCGGGCAGAACGGGGGACGAAGGCTGCAGGGGCTCGCGGGGACCCTGCAGCATTCGGGGGGAACACGTGGGGACCGGCGGACTTACCTGATCCAGCGGCGGGACCGAGGAGCAGCGCGGGGACCGGCCATGTGGACGAGCAGCGACGGGACCGGCAGGTAAGTATGTGGTCCTCAGAGGCAGCAGTGAAGATCTTCACTGCTGCTTCTAGGAGTCTGAAAACTACAACTCCCAGCATGCCTAGACAGCCTTTGGCTGTCTGGGCATGCTGGGAGTTGTAGTTTTGCAACATCTGGAGGGCCTCAGTTTGGAGACCATTGTATAATGGTCTCCAATCTGTGCTCTTCCAGCTGTTGCAAAACTACAACTCCCAGCATGCACTGACTGTCCAGGCATGCTGGGAGTTTTAGTTCAGCAACATCTGGCCCTTCAGATGTTGCCGAACTACAACTCCCAGCATGCCCTTCAGCTGTCTGGGCATGCTGGGAGTTGTAGTTTTGCAACAGCTGGAGACACACTGGTTGGGAAACATTGTTTCTAACTCAGTGTTTCCTAACCTGTGTGCCTCCAGCTGTTGCAAAACTATAACTCCCAGCATGCACTAAAAGACCATGCATGCTGGGAGTTGTAGTTTTGCAAATCTGGAGGGCCCCAGTTTGGAGACCATTGTATAATGGTCTCCAATCTGTGCTCTTCCAGCTGTTGCAAAACTACAACTCCCAGTATGCACTGACTGTCCAGGCATGCTGGGAGTTTTAGTTCAGTAACATCTGGCCCTTCAGATGTTGCCAAACTACAACTCCCAGCATGCCCTTCAGCTGTCTGGGCATGCTGGGAGTTGTAGTTTTGCAACAACTGGAGACACACTGGTTGGGAAACATTGTCTGTTTCTAACTCAGTGTTCCCTAACCTGTGTGCCTCCAGCTGTTGCAAAACTATGACTCCCAGCATGCACTAACAGACCATGCATGCTGGGAGTTGTGGTTTTGCAACAGCTGATGCAAGCCCCCCCCCCCCCCCCGCCCCGCCACCCCCGTGAATGTACAGGGTACATTCACATGGGCGAGGCTTTTACAGTGGGTTTCTCACATCTTGAGATGCAGCAAATTTTGCGCTGGGAAACTCGCTGTAATCCCCCGCCCATGTGACTGTACCCTAAAAACACTACACTACACTAACACAAAATAAAATAAAAAGTTAAAAACACTACATATACACATACCCTTACACAGCCCCCCTCCCCCAATAAGAACGTCCGGTACACCACTGTTTCCAAAGCAGAGCCTCCAGCTGTTGAAAAACAACAACTCCCAGTATTGTCGGACAGCCGTTGACTGTCCAGGCATGCTGGGAGTTTTGCAACAGCTGGAGGCACCCTGTTTGGGAATCACTGGCGTAGAATACCCCTATGTCCACCCCTATGCAAATCCCTAATTTAGGCCTCAAATGCACATGGCGCTCTCACTTTGGAGCCCTGTCGTATTTCAGGGCAACAGTTTAGGGCGACATATGGGGTATCGCTGTACTCGGGAGAAATTGCGTTACAAGGTTTGGGGGGCTTTTTCTTCTTTAACCCTTCATGAAAAGGAAATGTTGGGGTCTACACCAGAATGTTAGTGTAAAATTTTTTTATTTTTTACACTAACATGCTGATGTTGCCCTATACTTTACATTTTCACAAGAGGTAAAAGGGAAAAAAGCCCCCCAAAATTTGTAACGCAATTTCTCCCGACTACAGAGATACCCCATATGTGAGCGCAAAGTGCTCTGGGGGCGCACAACAAGGCCCAGAAGGGAGAGCGCACCATGTACATTTGAGGTGATTTGCACAGGGGTGGCTGATTGTTACAGCGGTTTTGACAAACGCAAAAAAAACAAAACCCCACATGTGACCCGATTTCGGAAACGACACCCCTCACGGAATGTAATGAGGGGTGCAGTGAGAATTTACCCCCCACAGGTGTCTGACGGATCTTTGGAACAGTGGTCCATGAAAATGAAAACTTGTACAGCCCACTGTTCCAAAGATCTGTCAGACACCAGTGGGGGGCAAATGCTCACTGTACCCCTTGTTACGTTCCTCAAGGGGTCTAGTTTCCAAAATGGTATGCCATGTGTGTTTTTTTTTTGCTGTTCTGGCACCTTAGGGGCTTCCTAAATGCGACATGCCCCCCGAGCAAAATTTGCTCTCAAAAAGCCAAATATGACTCCTTCTCTTCTGAGCATTGTAGTTCGCCCATAGTGCACTTCAGGTCAACTTATGGGGTACCTCCATACTCAGAAGAGATGGGGTTACAAATTTTGGGGGGTATTTTCTGCTATTAACCCTTGCAAAAAGGTGAAATTAGGGGGGAAACACACATTTTAGTGGAAATTATTTTTTTTTTTTTTACATATGCAAAAGTCATGAAACACCTGTGGGGTAATAAGGCTCACTTTATTCCTTATTACATTCCTCAAGGGGTCTAGTTTCCAAAATGGTATGCCATGTGGGTATTTTTTGCTGTTCTGGCACCATAGGGGCTTCCTAAATGCGACATGCCCCCCGAGCAAAATTTGCTCTCAAAAAGCCAAATATGACTCCTTCTCTTCTGAGCATTTTAGTTCACCCATAGTGCACTTCAGGTCAACTTATGGGGTACCTCCATACTCAGAAGAGAAGGGGTTACAAATATTGGGGGGTATTTCCTGCTATTGACCCTTGTAAAAATTTGAAATTTGGGGGGAAACACACATTTTAGTGAAAAAAAAATTTTTTTTTTACATATGCAAAAGTCGTGAAACACCTGTGGGGTATTAAGGCTCACTTTATTCCTTGTTACGTACCTCAAGGGGTCTACTTTCCAAAATGGTATGCCATGTGAGGGTTTTTTGCTGTTCTGGCACCATAAGGGCTTCCTAAATGCAACATGCCCCCAAAAACCATTTCAGAAAAACGTACTCTCCAAAATCCCCTTATCGCTCTTTCCCTTCTGAGCCCTCTACTGCGCCCGCCGAACACTTTACATAGACATATGAGGTATGTGCTTACAAAGAGAAATTGGGCTACAAATATAAGTATACATTTTCTCCTTTTACCCCTTGTAAAAATGTAAAAATTGGGTCTACAAGAACATGCGAGTGTAAAAAATGAAGATTGTGAATTTTCTCCTTCACTTTGCTTCTATTCCTGTGAAACACCTAAAGGGTTAAAATGATGACTGAATGTCATTTTGAATACTTTGGGGGGTGCAGTTTTTATAATGGGGTCTTTTGTGGGGTATTTCTAATAAGAAGACCCTTCAAATCCACTTCAAACCTGAACTGGTCCCTGAAAAATAGTGAGTTTGAAAATTTTGTGAAAAATTGGAAAATTGCTGCTGAACTTTGAAGCCCTCTGGTGTCTTTCAAAAGTAAAAACTCGTCACTTTTATGATGCAGACATAAAGTAGACATATTGTATATGTGAATAAAATTTTTTTTTATTTGTAATATACATTTTCCTTACAAGCAGAGAGCTTCAAAGTTAGAAAAATGCAAAATTTTCAAATTTTTCATCAAATTTTAGGATTTTTCACAAGGAAAGGATGCAAGTTACCACAAAAATTTACCACCATGTTAAAGTAGAATATGTCACGAAAAAACAATCTCAGAATCAGAATGATAACTAAAAGCATTCCAGAGTTATTAATGTTTAAAGTGACAGTGGTCAGATGTGCAAAAAACGCTCTGGTCCTTAAGGCCAAAATGGGCTTGGTCCTGAAGGGGTTAAAACAGTGGTAAATTTTCGTCGTTACTTGCATTCTTTGTTGGTGAAAAATCCCAAAATCCCAGCATTCTTCTAAATTTGAAACTCTCTGCTTGTAAGGAAAATGGATATTCCAAATAAATTATATATTGATTCACAAATACAATATTTTACTTTTGGAAGACATCAGAGGGCTTCAAACTTCAGCAGCAATTTTCCAATTTTTCACAATATTTTCAAAATCGGAATTTTTCATGGACCAGTTCAGTTTTGAAGTGGATTTGAGGGGTCTTCATATTAGAAATACCCCATAAATGACCCCATTATAAAAACTGCACCCCAAAATATTCAAAATGACATTCAGTAAGTGTGTTAACCCTTTAGGTGTTTCATAGGAATAGCAGCAAAATGAAGGAGAAAATTCAAAATCTTCATTTTTTACACTCTCATGTTATTGTAGACCCAGTTTTTGAAATTTTACAAGGGGTACAAGGAGAAAAAGCCCCCCAAAATTTGTAACCCAATTTCTCTCAAGTAAGGAAATACCTCATATGTGGATGTCAAGTGCTCTGTGGGTGCACTACAAGGCTCAGAAGGGAAGGAGTGACAATGGGATTTTGGAGAGTAAGTTTTTCTGAAATGGATTTTGGGGGGCATGTTCCATTTAGGAAGCCCCTATGGTGCCAGAACAGCAAAAAAAAAAACATGGCATACTATTTTGGAAACTATACCCATCAAGGAATGTAACAAGGGGTCCAGTGAGCCTTAACACCCCACAGGTGATTGACGACTTTTCGTTAAAGTCGGATGCGTAAATGAATTATTGTTTTTTTTCACTAAAATGCTGGTTTTCCCCCAAATTTTACATTTTTGCAAGGGGTTATAGGAGAAAATGCCACCCAAAATTTGTAACCCCATCTCTTCTGAGTATGGAAATACCCCATGTGTGGACGTCAAGTACACTGCTGGTGCACTACAATGCTCAGAAGAGAAGAAGTCACATTTGGCTTTTGGAAAGCAAATTTTGCTGAAATAGTTTTTGGGGCATGTTGCATTTAGGAAGCCCCTATGGTGCCAGAACAGCGAAAAAAAAACACATGGCATATTATTTTGGAAACTACACCCCTCATGAAACGTAACAAGGGGTACAATGAGCCTTAAAACCCCACAGGTGTTTGACAAATTTCTGCTAAAGTTGGACAGGAAAATTAAATTTTTTATTTTTTTCACTAAAATACTGATGTTACCCCAAATTTTTCATTTTCACAAGGGGTAATTGGAGAAAAAGCCTCCCAAAATGTGTAACCTCATTTCTTCTGAATGTGGAAATACCCCATATGTGGATGTAAAGTGCTCTGCGGACGAACTACAGTGCTCAGAAGAGAAGGAGCGACATTGGGCATTTGGTGAGAGAATTTGGTTGGAATAGAAGTCGGGGACCATGTATGTTTACAAACGCCCCGTGGTGCCTGAACAGTGGACCCCCCCCCCACATGTGACCCCATTTTGGAAACTACACCCCCTCACAGAAGGGGTTCAGTGAACATTTACACCCCACTGGCGTTTGACAGATCTTTGGAACAGTGGGCTGTGCAAATGAAAAATTACATTTTTCATTTTCACGGACCACTGTTCCAAAAATCTGTCAGACACCTGTGGGGTGTAAATGCTCACTATACCCCTTATTACTAGTGTTGAGCGGCATAGGCCATATTCGAATTCACGATATTTCGTGAATATATGGACGAATATTCGTCATATATTCGCTAAATTCGCATATTCGTAATATTCGCGATTTTTTTTTCGCATATGCAAAAATTTGCGTATGTGAAAATTGGCATATGCAAAAATTAGTATAAGCTAAAATTTTCATATGCGAAAATTAGCATATGCAATTTTTCGCACATTCGAAAATTCGCACGCCAGTCTCACACAGTAGTATTAGAGCCTTCTTTACACCACACAAGCTGGAAGCAGAGAGGGTTGATCACTTTGATATGTACTGTGAAAAAAAAAAAAATAATAATATTCGTAATTACGAATATATAGTGCTATATTCGCGAATATGCGATATTCGGGAATGAAATTCGCATTGCGAATATTCGCGAGCAACACTACTTATTACATTATGTGAGGGGTGTAGTTTTCAAAATGGGGTCACATGTGGGGGTCCACTGTTCTGACACTATGGGGGCTTTGTAAACACACATGGCCTTCAATTTCGGACACACTCTCTCTCCAAAATCCCAATGGTATTCCTTCTTTCTAAGCATTGTAGTGCGCCAGCAGAGCACTTTCCATCCACATATGGGGTATGTTCTTACTCAGAAGAAATGGGGCTACAAATTTTGGGGGGCTTTTTTTTCCTATTCTCCCTTGTGAAAATGAAAAAATTTAGGGTAACACCAGCATTTTAGTGAAATTTTTTTTTTTCATTTTCACATCCAACTTTAACGAAAATTTGTCAAACACCTGTGGGGTGTTAAGGCTCACTATACCCCTTGTTACATTACGTGAGGGGTGTAGTTTCCAAAATGGGGTCACATGTGGGGGGTCCACTGTTCTGGCACTATGGGGGCTTTGTAAACACACATGGCCTTCAATTTCGGAAACATTCTCTCTCCAAAATCCCAATGGTATTCCTTCTCTTCTGAGCATTGTAGTGCGCCAGCAGAACATTATACGCCCACATATGGGGTATTTCCGTTTTCAGGAGAAATTGGGTTACAAATTTTGGGGGTCTTTTTTTTCCTTTTACCTCTTTTGAAAATTAAAAGTATGGGGCAACACCAGCATGTTAGTGTAAAAATAAATTTTGTTTACACTAACATGCTGGAGTAGACCCTAAGTTTACCTTTTCATAAGGGGTAAAAGGAGAAAAAGCCCCCCAAAATTTGTAACGCAATTTCTCCTGAGTACCGAGATACCCCATATGTGGCGCTAAACTGTTTCCCTGAAATATGATAGGGCTCCGAAGTGAGAGAGCGCCATGCGCATTTGAGGCCTAAATTGGGGATTTGAATCCACCACAAAAATACCCCAAGGCAGTGTTTCCCAAACAGGGTGTCTTCAGCTATTGCAAAACTCGCAGCATGCTTGGACAGTCAGTTGTTGTTTTTCAACAGCTGGAGGCTCTGTTATAGAAACAGTACCATACCGTGTAGGGGTATATGTAGTGTTTTACTTTTTATTTTGTGTAGGTGTAGTGTAGTGTTTTTAGGGTACATTCACACGGTTGGGTTTACAGCGAGTTTGAGCTGTGGCGGAAAATTTGCCGCATCTCAAACTTGCAGCAGAAAACTTGCTGTAAAACCACCCATGTGAATGTACCCTGTATTTTTCAACCAGTGTGCCTCCAGCTGTTGCAAAACTACAACTCGCAGCATGTACAGTCTCTCAGTGCATGCTGGGAGTTATATTTTTGCAACAGCTGGAGGCACACTGGTTGCGAAACACTGAGTTAGGTAACAAACTATGTTTCACAACCAATATGTCTCCAGCTGTTGCAAAACTGCAACAATCAGCATGCATTGACAGCCGAAAGGCATGCTGGGAGTTGTAGTTTTGCAACAGCTGGAGGCACACTGCTACAACTCCCAGCATTCCCTTTGGTAGTCTGTGCATGCTGGGAGTTGTAGTTATGCAACAGTGAATGCACACTTTTTCATAGAAAAAATGTGCCTCCAGCTGTTTCAAAACTACAACCCCCAGCATGCACAGACTACCAAAGGGCATGCTGGGAGTTGTAGTTGAAACGCCAGCTATTGCAAAACTACAACTCCCAGCATGTCCTTTGGCTTTGCATGCTGCGAGTTGTTGCTAAGTAACAGTAGAAGGTGAACAGACCTCACCTCCTGCTGTATCCTGCCGCCGGGACTGATCCTGCGGCTCCTGTCGCCGCCACCGATTCTTCTGCTCTTGTCGCCGCCACTGATCCTTAGGGGACCCCTGCCGGACCAGGGCAAGGTAGGAGACCCCCGCCGGCGTCTATCTCCGCTCCGATCGCCGTCCCAATCACCGCCCAGCAGGTCCGTGATTGATCGGTCATTCCGACCAATCAGTCACGTGATCGTGAGGCAGCACCCGTGCCACCTCACTCCTGCGAGGTATGGGTGAATGGGGCTGTCTCGGACAGCCCCATTCACCCTTTTTTTCCGGGTCACCGGGTAACCAGAGACCCAATTGACCCGGAATAGCAGAAAATCGCAGGTCTGAATTGACCGGCGATTTGCCACGATCGCCGACATGGAGGGGGTCTCAGGACCCCCCTGGGCGATATGCCGGGATGGTTGCTGATAGATATCAGCAGTCATGCCGTTCCGATCACCGTGTCCGGAGACGCGGTGATCCAGGAAAGCTGCGCCGTAAATGTACGACGCTGTGCACTAAGAACTTCTTAGCAGCGCCGTACATTTACGGCGCTCGTCCTTAAGGGGATACTATACAGGAGCCCAGCAAGGAAAGAGTTAACCCATGCTGTTGCTGAGCAGTTCTGGGTTAAGTCTTTGTGCACTATCCTGTATATACAGCTGTCTATAGATGACTGTATATACAGGATACAGTAGGCATACGTCAACAATTGGAGGCTCCCTGTTTAGGAACACCTCAGGGGAGAGCGACAAAAATGTACTAACCTTTTTTTCCCTTTTTTTCCCTTTTTTTACGTGAATGCGGAGGACTATGTCAGATTTGGTGGATTGGGATGATGAACAGATTTTTTAAAAAATATCAATAAAAGGGTTAACGAGGGCTGTGGGGGAGTGTTTTTTAAATACATTTTTTTTCAATGTGTTGTGTTTTTTATAATTGAATTTTCAGGCTTAGCAGTGGAAGCCGTCTTGTAAACAGAATCCATTACTAAGGGGGGGGGGGGGGCGCTTAGCGTTAGCCCGAAAATCATTATTACCCCGGTACCCACCGCCACAGGGGTGCCAGGAAGAGCCGGTACAAACAGGCCCAGAGCGTCGAACATGGCACTCCTGGGCCTAGGCGGTAACAGGCTGACGTTATTTATGCTGGGAGGGCCAGTAACAATGGTCCTCGTCCACCCTGGTAATGTCAGGCTGTTGCTGCTTGGTTGGTGTTACGCCGAGCGCTCCGGGTCCCCGCTCCTCCCCGGAGCGCTCGCTTCACTCTCCCCGCTGCAGCGCTCCGGTCACATCCTCTGACCCGGGGCGCTGCGATTCCGCTGCCAGCCGGGATGCGATTCGCGATGCGGGTAGCGCCCGCTCGCGATGCGCACCCCGGCTCCCGTACCTGACTCGCTCTCCGTCTGTCCTGTCCCGGCGCGCGCGGCCCCGCTCCCTAGCGCGCGCGCGCGCCGGGTCTCTGCGATTTAAAGGGCCACTGCGCCGCTGATTGGCGCAGTGGTTCCAATTAGTGTGTTCACCTGTGCACTTCCCTATATCACCTCACTTCCCCTGCACTCCCTTGCCGGATCTTGTTGCCATTGTGCCAGTGAAAGCGTTCCTTGTGTGTTCCTAGCCTGTGTTCCAGACCTTCTGCCGTTGCCCCTGACTACGATCCTTGCTGCCTGCCCCGACCTTCTGCTACGTCCGACCTTGCTTCTGCCTACTCCCTTGTACCGCGCCTATCTTCAGCAGCCAGAGAGGTGAGCCGTTGCTAGTGGATACGACCTGGTCACTACCGCCGCAGCAAGACCATCCCGCTTTGCGGCGGGCTCTGGTGAAAACCAGTAGTGGCTTAGAACCGGTCCACTAGCACGGTCCACGCCAATCCCTCTCTGGCACAGAGGATCCACTACCTGCCAGCCGGCATCGTGACAGTAGATCCGGCCATGGATCCCGCTAAAGTTCCTCTGCCAGTTGTCGCTGACCTCACCACGGTGGTCGCCCAGCAGTCACAACAGATAGCGCAACAAGGCCAACAGCTGTCTCAACTGACCGTTATGCTACAACAGTTACTACCACAGCTTCAGCAGTCATCTCCTCCGCCAGCTCCTGCACCTCCTCCGCAGCGAGTGGCCGCTCCTGGGCTACGCCTATCCTTGCCGGATAAATTTGATGGGGACTCTAAGTTTTGCCGTGGCTTTCTTTCCCAATGTTCCCTGCATCTGGAGATGATGTCGGACCTGTTTCCCACTGAAAGGTCTAAGGTGGCTTTCGTAGTCAGCCTTCTGTCCGGAAAAGCCCTGTCATGGGCCACACCGCTCTGGGACCGCAATGACCCCGTCACTGCCTCTGTACACTCCTTCTTCTCGGAAATCCGAAGTGTCTTTGAGGAACCTGCCCGAGCCTCTTCTGCTGAGACTGCCCTGTTGAACCTGGTCCAGGGTAATTCTTCCGTTGGCGAGTATGCCGTACAATTCCGTACTCTTGCTTCAGAATTGTCCTGGAATAATGAGGCCCTCTGCGCGACCTTCAAAAAAGGCCTATCCAGCAACATTAAAGATGTTCTGGCCGCACGAGAAATTCCTGCTAATCTACATGAACTTATTCACCTAGCCACTCGCATTGACATGCGTTTTTCCGAAAGGCGTCAGGAACTCCGCCAAGATATGGACTCTGTTCGCACGAGGCGTTTCTTCTCCTCGGCTCCTCTCTCCTCTGGTCCCCTGCAATCTGTTCCTGTGCCTCCCGCCGTGGAGGCTATGCAGGTCGACCGGTCTCGCCTGACACCTCAAGAGAGGACACGACGCCGTATGGAGAACCTCTGCCTGTACTGTGCTAGTACCGAACACTTCCTGAGGGATTGTCCTATCCGTCCTCCCCGCCTGGAAAGACGTACGCTGACTCCGCACAAAGGTGAGACAGTCCTGGATGTCTACTCTGCTTCTCCACGTCTTACTGTGCCTGTGCGGATGTCTGCCTCTGCCTTCTCCTTCTCTACTGTGGCCTTCTTGGACTCTGGATCTGCAGGAAATTTTATTTTGGCCTCTCTCGTCAACAGGTTCAACATCCCGGTGACCAGTCTCGCCAGACCCCTCTACATCAATTGTGTAAATAATGAAAGATTGGACTGTACCATACGTTTCCGCACGGAGCCCCTTCTTATGAGCATCGGATCTCATCACGAGAGGATTGAACTTTTGGTCCTCCCCAATTGCACCTCGGAAATTCTCCTTGGACTTCCCTGGCTTCAACTTCATTCCCCAACCCTGGATTGGTCCACTGGGGAGATCAAGAGTTGGGGGTCCTCTTGTTCCAAGAACTGTCTAAAACCGGTTCCCAGTAACCCTTGCCGTAACTCTGTGGTTCCTCCAGTAACCGGTCTCCCTAAGGCCTATATGGACTTCGCGGATGTTTTCTGCAAAAAACAAGCTGAGACTCTACCTCCTCACAGGCCTTATGATTGTCCTATCGACCTCCTCCCGGGCACTACTCCACCCCGGGGCAGAATTTATCCACTCTCTGCCCCAGAGACTCTCGCCATGTCTGAATACGTCCAGGAGAATCTAAAAAAGGGCTTTATCCGTAAATCCTCCTCTCCTGCCGGAGCCGGATTTTTCTTTGTGTCCAAAAAAGATGGCTCCCTACGTCCTTGCATTGACTACCGCGGTCTTAATAAAATCACGGTTAAGAACCGCTACCCCTTACCCCTCATCTCTGAACTCTTTGATCGCCTCCAAGGTGCCCACATCTTTACTAAATTGGACTTAAGAGGCGCCTATAACCTCATCCGCATCAGAGAGGGGGATGAGTGGAAAACGGCATTTAACACCAGAGATGGACACTTTGAGTATCTGGTCATGCCCTTTGGCCTGTGCAACGCCCCTGCCGTCTTCCAAGACTTTGTCAATGAAATTTTTCGTGATCTGTTATACTCCTGTGTTGTTGTATATCTGGACGATATCCTAATTTTTTCTGCCAATCTAGAAGAACACCGCCAGCATGTCCGTATGGTTCTTCAGAGACTTCGTGACAATCAACTCTATGCCAAAATTGAGAAATGTCTGTTTGAATGCCAATCTCTTCCTTTTCTAGGATATTTGGTCTCTGGCCAGGGACTACAGATGGATCCAGACAAACTCTCTGCCGTCTTAGATTGGCCACGCCCCTCCGGACTCCGTGCTATCCAACGCTTTTTGGGGTTCGCCAATTATTACAGGCAATTTATTCCACATTTTTCTACCATTGTGGCTCCTATCGTGGCTTTAACCAAAAAAAATGCTGATCCCAAGTCCTGGCCTCCTCAAGCAGAAGACGCCTTTAAACGACTCAAGTCTGCCTTTTCTTCGGCTCCCGTCCTCTCCAGACCTGACCCTTCCAAACCCTTCCTATTGGAGGTTGATGCCTCCTCAGTGGGAGCTGGAGCTGTTCTTCTACAAAAAAATTCTTCCGGGCATGCTGTCACTTGTGGTTTTTTCTCTAGGACCTTCTCTCCAGCGGAGAGGAACTACTCCATCGGGGATCGAGAGCTTCTAGCCATTAAATTAGCACTTGAGGAATGGAGGCATCTGCTGGAGGGATCAAGTTTTCCTGTTATTATCTACACCGACCACAAGAACCTCTCCTACCTCCAGTCTGCCCAACGGCTGAATCCTCGCCAGGCCCGGTGGTCTCTGTTCTTTGCCCGATTTAATTTTGAGATTCACTTTCGTCCTGCCGATAAGAACATTAGGGCCGATGCTCTCTCTCTCGTTCCTCGGATGCCTCAGAAGTTGAACTCTCTCCGCAACACATCATTCCACCTGACTGCCTGATCTCCACTTCTCCTGCCTCCATCAGGCAGACTCCTCCAGGAAAGACCTTTGTTTCTCCACGCCAACGCCTCGGAATCCTCAAATGGGGTCACTCCTCCCATCTCGCAGGTCATGCGGGCATCAAGAAATCTGTGCAACTCATCTCCCGCTTCTATTGGTGGCCGACTCTGGAGACGGATGTTGTGGACTTTGTGCGAGCCTGCACTATCTGTGCCCGGGATAAGACTCCTCGCCAGAAGCCCGCTGGTTTTCTTCATCCTCTGCCTGTCCCCGAACAGCCTTGGTCTCTGATTGGTATGGATTTTATTACTGATTTACCCCCTTCCCGTGGCAACACTGTTATTTGGGTGGTCGTTGATCGATTCTCCAAAATGGCACATTTCATCCCTCTTCCTGGTCTTCCTTCTGCGCCTCAGTTGGCTAAACAATTTTTTGTACACATTTTTCGTCTTCACGGGTTGCCTACGCAGATTGTCTCGGATAGAGGCGTCCAATTCGTGTCTAAATTCTGGAGGGCTCTCTGTAAACAACTCAAGATTAAATTAAATTTTTCTTCTGCATATCATCCCCAGTCCAATGGACAAGTAGAAAGAATTAACAAGATCTTGGGTGATTATTTGCGACATTTTGTTTCCTCCCGCCAGGATGACTGGGCAGATCTCCTCCCATGGGCCGAATTCTCGTATAACTTCAGGGTCTCTGAATCTTCCTCCAAATCCCCATTTTTCGTGGTGTACGGCCGTCACCCTCTTCCCCCCCTCCCTACTCCCTTGCCCTCTGGTCTGCCCGCTGTGGATGAAATTTCTCGTGACCTTTCCTTCATATGGAGAGAGACCCAAAATTCTCTCTTACAGGCTTCATCACGCATGAAGAAGTTCGCGGATAAGAAAAGAAGAGCTCCTCCCGTTTTTTCCCCTGGAGACAAGGTATGGCTCTCCGCTAAATATGTCCGCTTCCGTGTCCCTAGCTACAAGTTGGGACCACGCTATCTTGGTCCTTTCAAAATTTTGTGTCAAATTAATCCTGTCTCTTATAAACTTCTTCTTCCTCCTTCTCTTCGTATCCCTAATGCCTTTCACGTCTCTCTTCTCAAACCACTCATCCTCAACCGCTTTTCTCCCAAATCTGTTCCTCCCACTCCTGTTTCCGGCTCCTCGGACATCTTCTCTGTCAAAGAAATCTTAGCTTCCAAAAAGGTCAGAGGGAAAACTTTTTTTTTAGTGGACTGGGAGGGTTGTGGTCCTGAAGAGAGATCCTGGGAACCTGAGGACAACATCCTAGACAAAAGTCTGCTCCTCAGGTTCTCAGGCTCTAAGAAGAGGGGGAGACCCAAGGGGGGGGGTACTGTTACGCCGAGCGCTCCGGGTCCCCGCTCCTCCCCGGAGCGCTCGCTTCACTCTCCCCGCAGCAGCGCTCCGGTCACATCCTCTGACCCGGGGCGCTGCGATTCCGCTGCCAGCCGGGATGCGATTCGCGATGCGGGTAGCGCCCGCTCGCGATGCGCACCCCGGCTCCCGTACCTGACTCGCTCTCCTTCTGTCCTGTCCCGGCGCGCGCGGCCCCGCTCCCTAGGGCGCGCGCGCGCCGGGTCTCTGCGATTTAAAGGGCCACTGCGCCGCTGATTGGCGCAGTGGTTCCAATTAGTGTGTTCACCTGTGCACTTCCCTATATCACCTCACTTCCCCTGCACTCCCTTGCCGGATCTTGTTGCCATTGTGCCAGTGAAAGTGTTCCTTGTGTGTTCCTAGCCTGTGTTCCAGACCTTCTGCCGTTGCCCCTGACTACGATCCTTGCTGCCTGCCCCGACCTTCTGCTACGTCCGACCTTGCTTCTGCCTACTCCCTTGTACCGCGCCTATCTTCAGCAGCCAGAGAGGTGAGCCGTTGCTAGTGGATACGACCTGGTCACTACCGCCGCAGCAAGACCATCCCGCTTTGCGGCGGGCTCTGGTGAAAACCAGTAGTGGCTTAGAACCGGTCCACTAGCACGGTCCACGCCAATCCCTCTCTGGCACAGAGGATCCACTACCTGCCAGCCGGCATCGTGACAGTTGGTATCTGGCTGATACTGAAAAAATGGGGGAACCACACATTTTTTTATTTTTTTATTTAAGAAAAAAACGCACAGGGTTTCCCCTATTTTCAGTCACACAGCGGAGGAACTGCTAAAAGTCATTCATAAAGAAATTGAAGCATGGCTTACTCCACAGAAACTGGAAATGGGAACCATGGTGACTTTCAATGGGAAGAACATCTTGTCTGCGCTGCGACAAAGAAGGCTGAGCCATGCGCCCTGCAGGGCACACATGTTCAATCTCGTTGTCAAGCGGTTCCTGAAGTGTTCCACCCATTTGCAAGACATTCTAACAATTGGAAGGAAACTTTGCATGCGCTTCAGCAACTCGTACATCGCAAAGCACACCATCCTTGAGCTGCAGCGTCAGAACGGTATGCCCCAACATAGTCTGATTTGCGGCATTGCCACACGTTGGAATTCCGCCCTCCATATGTTGGACTGACTATACAAACAGAGAAAAGCCATCACTGATTTTTTGATGATCCAAGCGGATAGGGGGACTCCAGTGGCAGTAACAGTGGCAGCTCATACTTGACACCTGCCGTTTGCTCAGGCCCTTTGAGGAAGCCACATTATTAGTCAGTCGCCAGGATTATGGGATGAACAATGTAATTCCACTGCTTAATTTCCTACAACACATGTTGGAAACGACGGCTGGTCAGGGCACTGGAGATGTGGCGCCTACATCTCATGGCCACATGAGCCCTGTGGGAGCTGAACTGGAGGGGGAGGGGCACAGTGGAGCACAGTTTAGGTTTCCCAAAATGGGTGGTTTTTCTAGTCATCTGATAGGAAAGGAGGAGCAGGAACAGCCAGAGGAGCTAGAGGGTTATGAGGAAGGCGAGATAGAGGACCCAGACACACCGTGGCAGTATGTTGTGGAGATGGAGACAGGGAGTCCCTCCGAGTCACTTGCACAAATAGCACGATGTAGGCTCAGTTGCTTGTGTAGTGACCTCCGAATTGTCACCATTCGGCAGCAGGATGACTTCTGGCTCTTCACCTTATCCACCTTATTGGACCCTCACTTCTGGCACAAAATGGGGGCCTTTTTTACACCCACTGAGAGGGAGGACAAACTGACCTACTACAGAGACATCCTATGTAGTCAGTTGGCCGATGCCTATTGGTGCCATCGTCCATCCTCTCACAGGTCGGACTCGAGGGGCCCTCTGCGCTCACCTTCCGCTGCATTGGCTGCTGGGGAGGGATGGGGTGGGAGGAGCAGTACCAGCTCCATCAGCAGCAGTGTGAGTCTACAGTCGCTGATGAGTACCTTTCTTCATGCGCATAGTGAAGCAATTAATCAGCTGCAGGTAGACCTGGAGCAGGATCTGAACCAGTAGGTGGTGGCATACCTTGACATACCCATGCCAACACACTTTGAAAATCTGATGGACTTCTGGGCAGCCAAACTTGATTTGTGGCAACAACTAGCAGAGTTTACCCTGGAAAAGCTGTCCTGCCCGGCCATTAGTGTGCCATCAGAGCGGGTGTTTAGTGCGGCGGGGGGCCATAGTCACTCCAAGGAGAACTCATCTGTTCACATAAAATGTGGAGGGACTGACCTTTGTGAAGATGAATCAGGCTTCGATCAGCCAGGATTTCCACCCACCAATGCCTGATGCATCAGAGTAAATTGACCATGGTGCCACACCAACACTTCACAAATATGGATAGTGCAAAACAGTTTGCTGGCGCTGCTCTCCAGTTACAAACATTCCGGGTACTAGACTTGCCCTTCACCGCACCTCCTGTCACAGGGTAACTTTCATTACTCCTGATGCTACTGCTTCCACCTCCAGGCTGTCTAATTCTGCCACCATATGTTCTCTTCATGCTGCTGCCACCTCCAGGCTGTGTCATTCAGCCACTATATGGTCTCTTCTTGCTGCTGCTAACTCAAGGCTGTGTCATTCAGCCACTATATGTTCTCCTCATGCTGCCACCACCTTCACGCTGTGTCTTTCAGCCACTATATTGTCTTCTCATGCTTCCACCACCTCCAGGCTGCGTCATTCAGCCACTATGTAGTCTCCTCATGCGGTCGCCAACTCCAAGCTGTGTCATTCAGCCACTATATTTTCTCCTCATGCTGCCACCACCTTCACGCTGTGTCTTTCAGCCACTATATGTTCTCCTCATGCTGCCGCCAACTCCAGGCTGTGCCAATCAGCCACTATATGTTCTCCTCATGCTGCCGCCATCTCTACGCTGTGTCATTCAGCCACTATATGTTCTCCACATGCTGCCGCCACCACCTCCCTGTGTCATTCAGCCACTATATGGTCTCCTCATGCTGCCGACAACTCCAGGCTGTGTCATTCAGCCACTATATGGTCTTCTCTTGCTCATGCCAACTCCAGGATGTACCATTCAGCCACTATATGGTCTACCCCTGCTTCTACCACCTCCAGCTTGTGTCATTCAGCCACTATGTGGTCTTCTCATGCTGCCGCCAACTCCAGGCTGTGTCATTCAGCCACTATATGGTCTACTCACCCTTCCGCCACCTCCAGGCTGTGTCATTCAGCCACTATATGTTCTCCTCATGCTGCTGCCAACTCCAGGCTTTGCCATTCAGCCACTATATGTTCTCCTCATGCTGCCGCTGCCACCTCAACCCTGTGTCATTCAGCCACTATATGTTCTCCACATGCTGCCGCCACCTCCACCCTGTGTCATTCAGCCACTATATGGTCTCCTCATGCTGCCGCCAACTCCAGGCTGTGTCATTCAGCCACTATATGGTCTTCTCTTGCTCATGCCAACTCCAGGCTGTACCATTCAGCCACTATATGTTCTCCTCATGCTGCCGCCAACTCCAGGCTTTGCCATTCAGCCTCTATATGTTCTCCTCATGCTGCCGCCACCTCCACGCTTTGTCATTCAGCCACTATATGTTCTCCACATGCTGCCGCCACCTCCACCCTGTGTCATTCAGCCACTATATGGTCTCCTCATGCTGCCGCCAACTCCAGGCTATGTCATTCAGCCACTATATGGTCTTCTCTTGCTCATGCCAACTCCAGGCTGTACCATTCAGCCACTATATGGTCTACTCATGCTTCCGCCACCTCCAGCTTGTGTCATTCAGCCACTATGTGGTCTCCTCATGCTGCCGCCAACTCCAGGCTGTGTCATTCAGCCACTATATGTTCTTTTCATGCTGCCGCCACCTCCACGCTGTGTCATTCAGCCACTATATGTTCTCCTCATGCTGCCGCCAACTCCAGGCTTTGCCATTTAGCCACTAAATGTTCTCCTCATGCTGCCGCCACCTCCACGCTGTGTCATTCAGCCACTATATGTTCTCCTCATGCTGCCGCCGCCACCTCCACCCTGTGTAATTTAGCCACTGTATGGTCTCCTCACCCTTCCGCCACCTCCAGGCTGTGTCATTCAACCACTATGTGGTCTCCTCATGCTGCCGCCAACTCCACCCTGTGTCATTAAGCCACTATGTGGTCCTCTCATGCGTTCCAGCCAACTCCATGCTGTTTCATACAGCCACTATATGGTCTCCTCATGCTGCAGCCAACTCCAGGCTGTGTCATTCAGCCACTATATGGTCTCCTCTTGCTGCCGCCAACTCCAGGCTGTGCCATTCAGCCACTATATGGTCTCATCATGCTGCCGCCAGCTCCAGGCTGTGTCATTCAGCCACTATATGGTCTCCTCATGCTGCTTGTACATTACTTTAAGCACTAGCTACCATAAAACTTCAATTTAAAATTGAAAATTCATCTATTAAACTTAGGTATTGTGAGGCCCTATGGTCTCATCATGCTGCTGGGACATTACCTAAAAATTTTTATGGTAGCACTAGCTACCATAAATCTTCAATTTAAATGTAAAAATTCATCTTTTAATCTTAGGGATTGTGAGACCCTATGGTCTCCTCATGCTGCTGCCAACTTCAGGCTGTATCATTCAGCTACTATATGGTCTCCTCATGCTGCTGGGGCATTACCTTAATATTTTTATGGTAGCACTAGCTACCGTAAGTCTTCAATTTCAATTTGAAAATTCATCTTTTTATCTTGGGGATTGTGAAGCCCTATGATCTCCTCATGCTGCCGCCAACTCCAGGCTGTTACGCCTAGCGCTCCGGGCCCCCGCTCCTCCCCGGAGCGCTCACGGTGTCTTTCTCCCTGCAGCTCCCCGGTCAGTCCCGCTGACCGGGAGCGCTGCTCTGTCATGGCCGTTGGGGATGCGATTCGCACAGCGGGACGCGCCCGCTCGCGAATCGCATCCCAGGTCACTTACCCGTTCCCGTCCCCTGCTGTCATGTGCTGGCGCGCGCGGCTCCGCTCTCTAGGGCGCGCGCGCGCCAGCTCCCTGAGACTTAAAGGGCCAGTGCACCAATGATTGGTGCCTGGCCCAATTAGCTTAATTGGCTTCCACCTGGTCCCTGACTATATCTAACCTCCTCCCTTGCACTTCCTTGCCGGATCTTGTTGCCCTTGTGCCTAGTGAAAGCGTTTTGTGTGTTTAAAAACCTGTGTACCAGAACTTCTGCTATCTCCCCTGACTACGAACCTTGCCGCCTGCCCCCGACCTTCTGCTACGTCCGACTTTGCTTCTGCCTACTCCCTTGTACCTCGCCTATCTTCAGCAGCCAGAGAGGTGAGCCGTTGCTAGTGGATACGACCTGGTCACTACCGCCGCAGCAAGACCATCCCGCTTTGCGGCGGGCTCTGGTGAAAACCAGTAGTGTCTTAGAACCGGTCCACTAGCACGGTCCTCGCTATCCCTCTCTGGCACAGAGGATCCACCTCCTGCCAGCCGGCATCATGACAGTAGATCCGGCCATGGATCCCGCTGAAGTTCCTCTGCCAGTTGTCGCTGACCTCCCTACGCTGGTCGCCCAGCAAGCTCGTCAGATCGCCCAGCAGTCGCAACAGATAGCGCAACAAGATCACCAGCTGTCGTACTTGACCACCATGACACAGCAACTCCAGTCACAACTACAGCAAGTACAGTCACAGCTACAGCAGCAACAACCATCTCCTCCGCCAGCTCCTGCACCCCTTCCGCGGCGAGTGGCCGCTCCTAGCCTCCGCCTGTCCTTGCCGGACAAATTTAATGGGGACTCTAAGTTTTGCCGTGGCTTTCTTTCGCAATGTTCCCTGCACTTGGAGATGATGTCGGACCAGTTTCCTACTGAAAGGTCTAAGGTGGCTTTCGTAGTCAGCCTTCTGTCTGGAAAAGCCCTGTCATGGGCCACACCGCTCTGGGACCGCAATGACCCCGTCACTGCCTCTGTACACTCCTTCTTCTCGGAAATTCGAAGTGTCTTTGAGGAACCTGCCCGAGCCTCTTCTGCTGAGACTGCCCTGCTGAACCTGGTCCAGGGTAATTCCTCCGTTGGCGAGTACGCCATACAATTCCGTACTCTTGCTTCTGAACTATCCTGGAATAATGAGGCTCTCTGCGCGACCTTTAAAAAAGGCCTATCCAGCAACATTAAAGATGTTCTGGCCGCACGAGAGACTCCTGCTAACCTGCATGAACTCATTCATCTAGCCACTCGCATTGACATGCGTTTTTCTGAGAGGCATCAAGAGCTCCGCCAGGAAAAAGACTTAGATCTCTGGACACCTCTCCCACAGTCTCCACTGCAATCTGCGCCTAGGCCTCCCGCCGAGGAGGCCATGCAAGTGGATCGGTCTCGCCTGACCCTGGAAGAGAGGAATCGCCGTAAGGAAGAGAATCTTTGTCTGTACTGTGCCAGTACTGAACATTTTTTGGTAGATTGCCCAATCCGTCCTCCACGTCTGGGAAACGCACGCTCGCACCCAGCTCTCGTGGGTGTGGCGTCTCTTGATGCCAAGTCGGCTTCTCCACATCTCACGGTGCCTGTTCGGATTTCTACTTCAGCCAGCTCTCCCCTCTCAGCCGTGGCCTGCCTGGACTCTGGAGCTTCTGGGAATTTTATTCGGGAGTCCTTTGTGAATAAATTCCGCATTCCGGTGACCCGTCTTGTCAAGCCACTCCACATTTCCGCGGTCAACGGAGCCAGGTTGGATTGCACCGTGCGTTACCGCACGGAGCCCCTCCTAATGTGCATAGGACCTCATCACGAGGAAATTGTATTTTTTGTCCTTCCTAATTGCACTTCTGAAGTTCTCCTTGGACTACCCTGGCTTCAACACCATTCCCCAACCCTGGATTGGTCCACTGGGGAGATCAAGAGTTGGGGTCCCTCTTGTTCCAAGGACTGCCTTCAACCGGTTCCCAGTACTCCCTGCCGTGACCCTGTGGTTCCTCCTGTATCCGGTCCCCCTAAGGTCATTAAGGACTCTGCCTGCCACAGGAAATGCCCCTCCCCCCCTCCCAGTCCCATCAGGCAAGCCTCTGTGTCCCCTCATGGCCCTCGTCCTGGTGTCACACTGCCCCGTGCCAGGTCTCGCCCTCTGCCCTCTCTCCCCATTCCTACTCCTGCGGTTCTGCCTGCCGTTGAGGAATCCCTCCATCCTTTCCCGGTGTCCTCATCCCAGGGGAGGCAGTTACCGGACAAAGAGAAGGGGAGACCTAAGGGGGGGGGTACTGTTACGCCTAGCGCTCCGGGCCCCCGCTCCTCCCCGGAGCGCTCACGGTGTCTTTCTCCCTGCAGCTCCCCGGTCAGTCCCGCTGACCGGGAGCGCTGCTCTGTCATGGCCGTTGGGGATGCGATTCGCACAGCGGGACGCGCCCGCTCGCCAATCGCATCCCAGGTCACTTACCCGTTCCCGTCCCCTGCTGTCATGTGCTGGCGCGCGCGGCTCCGCTCTCTAGGGCGCGCGCGCGCCAGCTCCCTGAGACTTAAAGGGCCAGTGCACCAATGATTGGTGCCTGGCCCAATTAGCTTAATTGGCTTCCACCTGGTCCCTGACTATATCTAACCTCCTCCCTTGCACTTCCTTGCCGGATCTTGTTGCCCTTGTGCCTAGTGAAAGCGTTTTGTGTGTTTAAAAACCTGTGTACCAGAACTTCTGCTATCTCCCCTGACTACGAACCTTGCCGCCTGCCCCCGACCTTCTGCTACGTCCGACTTTGCTTCTGCCTACTCCCTTGTATCTCGCCTATCTTCAGCAGCCAGAGAGGTGAGCCGTTGCTAGTGGATACGACCTGGTCACTACCGCCGCAGCAAGACCATCCCGCTTTGCGGCGGGCTCTGGTGAAAACCAGTAGTGTCTTAGAACCGGTCCACTAGCACGGTCCTCGCTATCCCTCTCTGGCACAGAGGATCCACCTCCTGCCAGCCGGCATCGTGACACAGGCTGTGTCATTCAGCCACTATATGGTCTCCTCTTGCTTCCACCAATTCCAGGCTGTGTCATCATATGGCCTCTTCATGCTGCTGCCACCTCTAGGCTTTATCATTGTGCCACCATGTGACCTGTGATTCCTTGTTGGATTAGGTCTTTTGTAACCACACATTTTTAAATTTTAATTTAAAAAAATTGATAGAGCGATAACAATGAACCATAACTGATTAAGTGAAACATTCGCACTTTCACAGTCAGGGGGGCGCTATGAGGCAGGGGTTGAGGCAGGTGGTATCTCGCCTGGCAGAGGACCGCCAGCTCAATTTTAAGATACAAGTACAAGCTTTTTCACTGCAGCCACTTCTATCTTTATGTGCCCTCTTATCCAATCCAAGCTGAATGTGCTCCTGTCCAAGTTGCTGGTACTGCAGTCCCTCCCTTTTCAAGTGGACACTCAGAGTATGGGTTGTGCACTGAGAGGCAGGGGCCTGAACCGGTGGTAGCTCACCTCGCAGTGGACCGCCAGCTCGATGCTCACCAGAATGGGTAATCAAAAAATGTAAATAAATTCAAATTAAATTAAATAAAAATTACATAAAAAATCTGCCACATCCAGACTCTCTGCGGCGGTGATTCTATTAGCGATGCCTGTAATCTTCATGTCATACTGAAGAACAGTATTATTTCACTAACACAGCACCCTCTCTATGCATGTTAGGACAAGGCAAAGTGTTCTACACCCCTGCTGAGCCTCTCTGTAGGCCAGAAATAGCCATTTTTAATAGTGATTTGTCGCGAATAAATTCGGACCAAACCAAATTTTTCTAAAATTCGCTCATCTCTAGTTCCAAAAGTCCCATGGAATAGTATCTGCAGATAGGGTCCTGCTGACGCAGTCTATAAGCAAGTCTATAGAACTCATGAGAACATGACAGTCATCTAGGTATAGAACAACTCTTATCCTTTCGAGCCTTAGAGCCACTACTACAGAGGAGACCACCTTGGTGAAGACAAAGGGAGTGGGGCTTAAGCAAAAGGGTAGGATTTTTAACTTAAAGTGCTGTACAACTCCCTGAATGTAGTTCTATGGGAGAAGCGGGGATGCAGCGTTTGTGCCTCCCCGCCTCTCCCATAGAACTGTATGGGGAGGGGACATGGAGGAGGTGTACCATCGACCTCAGAGAGAGCAGCCTCTCGACCTCACATACAGCAGTAGTGCCGGGCCCTGTTTGGGAGAATACCCCCCCCCCCCCCACGATCAGACACTTATTCCTTATCCTGTGGATAGGGGATGAATTGTCTTTGCTGCAGATGTCCTTTTACATTGACATAAAATCTCCTTTGAGAATAACAGTTTTCACAGTCCTTATAGTTTTCATTCAGAATTTTTGTATTGGTTTAAGTAGTTTAAGTAACAAAGATCTTTCATTAATCTCTGGAAGCATTGGGAACAAGAAGACTGGAAAATACACTCCTCTGTCCCTTTCTGAGGAGGGGAACTGGTTCCAACACAGCCAGAGTTATAAGCTACAGAATCAAGCTTTCCAAGATGTCCTGCTATGGAAACTTTAGTAAAGGAAAAGTCAGATAACTCTTATTCAGTAGAGTATGAAAATACAGGGCATAGCCCTGCTTTTTTATGTCCAGGACCCAAGGGTCCTTGATTAGACTCTGCCTGGAGGTAAAGAAATGAGGAAGGTGACTGTCTACAGGAAGATCACTGGCTTCTTTGAAGGGTTTTTGGGACCTGTGGAGAGGGGATAAGTTTTAAAAAGCCGGAGTACCTCTTTAAGGCTATGATCACATCTACATTGGAGGCTCCCTCACAAAATCTTCTGGACAAAAAAAATTAGCAAACAGTATTTTTGTCTAGTTATTTTATAGTAAAATGACGGACACCAGATCCAATGGCCCCAATTAAATTCAATGGAGTCTGTCGGGCTCTGTTGGTGTCCGTCATGCAGTCAACCGTCTGGCTGAAAGTAAACTGCAATAGAGGCTCAAATGGAGCTTCCAACACAGATGTGAACCTAGTCTAAGCTTCCTTTTGCTTTATGTAAGAAAACTTTTTCTAAAGATAAAAAAGGATGCAAAATCATGTTAACCTAGTCTAGTCCATTATACGTGTATTATACGAGTATTTATCATGCACAAAACTATATAATAGCACTTCTAAATGTACAAAATGTAAACTCCTAGCCCATTATTGTCAATATAGCCCAAAAATCTATTCGACTCAAGACAGAAGCAATGGCAGAAGCTTTGAAGTGAAGCGAAAAATGATGGTACTCTGAAGTTTAAGGGGTATGTTGGTGGAAAACAAGTTGAAAACAAAGGTTTTCAAACCAACCAGTGACAGAAATTATAGATTTGTAAATGTCTTCGATTTAAAAATCTTAATCATTCCAATACTTAGCAGCTGCTGAATACTACAGAGAAAGTTGTGTAGTTCTTTCCAGTCTGACCACAGTGCTCTCTGCTGACACCTCTGTCCGTTTCAGGAACTGTTCAGAGTAGAAGCAAATCCCCAAAGGAAGGAAGGGCAGAGAGGTCTGGGGGGGGGGGACAGAGAAGTCTAGAGGAGGAGGGGACAGAGGGGTCTGAAAGGGGGGCAAAGGTGTCTGGGGGGGGGCAGAGGAGACTGGAGGAGGAGGGTACAGAGGGGTTGGTGGGACAAAGGAGTCTTGGAGGGCAGAGGGGTCTGGAAAGAAGGGAAGAGGGGTCTGGAAGACAGGGCAGAGGAGTCTGGGAAGGACACAGGTGTCAGGAGGAGGAAGGGACATAGGGCTCAATGGGGGACACAGGGGTCTGAAGTAGGAAAAGGACAGAGGGGTTTTGGGGGAACAGAGGAGTCTGGGGGGGCATAGAGGTCTAAAGGAAAAGAACAGAGGGGTCTGGGGGAGGATGACTAGTGAGTCTGGAAGGGAACATATGAGACTGAAAGAGGAGGACAGAGGGGTCTGGAGGAGGACATAAGATTCTGGGGACACAGAGGGGTCTGGAGAAGGACTTAGGGATTCTGGGGGACACAGAGGGATCTGGAGAAGGTCTTAGGGATTCTGGAAGACACAGTGGGGACTGGAGGAGGACTTAAAGGTCGGGGAGAGGGGGAAGGCATAGACAGAAAAGTCTGGAGGAGGACAGTACAGGGGTTGCAGTGACACTGTGTAGCAGGGTTTTATTCATTGCATGGTATGTGGTAGTATTATTTTCAGGGGGACATTGTGTGGCTATGTATGTGAAGTTATATTCTTGGGCATAGTGTCTGGCAGGGTTACAATGAATGTTGTCTTCATATAGAAGATGAGGATCTGTTGGCAAAGTGAGAAGCCAGTGAAGTCCGGGTATCAAACTCTGCACAAGAAAGATGTAGCTGGAAAAAGTCCTGGTGTCTGGACTAGATGAAGAAGTAAAGACAACAGAGAAGAGTTCTGCAAGTCATTGTCCCATTAGTGCTGTAGTCACAGAACTACAACTCTCATAATGTGTGAGGCTATCCAGCTGGAGACCTGCTTGAACCAAGGTAATCGGTGGGGTTCCCTCCAGTAGGATGCTCACTTAAAAAAGTGGGCTGCATAGTCTAAAATGCCCAGGTCTATTGTTGGTGCCAGTCCGAGCCTGCTAAGAGTAAAACATTGGGCTATTCTGAAGTGACCTTCTATGAGCCCTGATCTGAATCCTATTTAACATCTGTGGAAAGAGCTGAGACATGCAGTCTGGAGAAGGCACCAGTTTCTTATGAGGAGTGGGCCAAGATGACTGGAGACAAGTGCAGAAGTCTCATTGAGAGCTACAGAAATCGTTGGATTGCATTGCATAGAATGCCTCAAAAGGATGTGCAACAAAATATTACATTCAGGGGACCATCATATTTTGCTTTTTTAAAATGATCCTGTTGAACCACAATTTAAAAGCAATGTCTATTTTTCATTAGGTAATTTTCAGTTTTTATTCACTACTAGCTGATTATCCGGCATTGCCCGGTTTTTCCTTCCTAATCCTTGTTGGGGAGGGAAATCAACAAAGGAGGAAGCTTTTGACTTCATATCCCATTCTCATATATTGTTGTCATATCCCAACCCCATATCCCATCCTCATATCTTAACCTCATATCCCATCCTCATATCCCGACCTCATATCCCATCCTCATATCCCGTCGTCATATCTTGACCTCATATCCTGACCTCCTATCCTGTCCTCATATCTCAACCTCATATCCAGTCCTCCTATCCCATCCTCATATCCCAACCTGCTATCTCGGCCTCATATCCCGTCCTCATATCCCGACCTCCTATCCCGTCCTCCTATCTCAACCTCATATCCTCCAGCCAGTTTTGTAAGCCAAGTCAGGGCTAATGTTGATGTGTGTCATTTGCGCCAAAATATGTGTGTTACGCCGAGCGCTCCGGGTCCCCGCTCCTCCCCGGAGCGCTCGCTACACTCTCCTCACTGCAGCGCTCCGGTCAGATCCACTGACCCGGGGCGCTGCGATACCGCCTCCAGCCGGGATGCGATTCGCGATGCGGGTAGCGCCCGCTCGCGATGCGCACCCCGGCTCCCGTACCTGACTCGCTCCCCGTCGGTCCTGTCCCGGCGCGCGCGGCCCCGCTCCTTAGGGCGCGCGCGCGCCGGGTCTTTGCGATTTAAAGGGCCACTGCGCCGCTGATTGGCGCAGTGGTTCCAATTAGTCTGATCACCTGTGCACTTCCCTATATCACCTCACTTCCCCTGCACATCCTTGCCGGATCTTGTTGCCATTGTGCCAGTGAAAGCGTTTCCTTGTGTGTTCCTAGCCTGTGTTCCAGACCTCCTGCCGTTGCCCCTGACTACGATCCTTGCTGCCTGCCCCGACCTTCTGCTACGTCCGACCTTGCTTCTGTCTACTCCCTTGTACCGCGCCTATCTTCAGCAGCCAGAGAGGTGAGCCGTTGCTAGTGGATACGACCTGGTCACTACCGCCGCAGCAAGACCATCCCGCTTTGCGGCGGGCTCTGGTGAAAACCAGTAGTGACTTAGAACCGGTCCACTAGCACGGTCCTCGCCATCCCTCTCTGGCACAGAGGATCCACCTCCTGCCAGCCGGCATCGTGACAGTAGATCCGGCCATGGATCCCGCTGAAGTTCCTCTGCCAGTTGTCGCTGACCTCACCACGGTGGTCGCCCAGCAGTCACAACAGATAGCGCAACAAGGCCAACAGCTGTCTCAACTGACCGTTATGCTACAGCAGTTACTACCACAGCTTCAGCAATCATCTCCTCCGCCAGCTCCTGCACCTCCTCCGCAGCGAGTGGCCGCTTCTGCTTTACGCCTATCCTTGCCGGATAAATTTGATGGGGACTCTAAGTTTTGCCGTGGCTTTCTTTCCCAATGCTCCCTGCACTTGGAGATGATGTCGGACCAGTTTCCCACTGAAAGGTCTAAGGTGGCTTTCGTAGTCAGCCTTCTGTCTGGAAAAGCCCTGTCTTGGGCCACACCGCTCTGGGACCGCAATGACCCCGTCACTGCCTCTGTACACTCCTTCTTCTCGGAAATCCGAAGTGTCTTTGAGGAACCTGCCCGAGCCTCTTCTGCTGAGACTGCCCTGTTGAACCTGGTCCAGGGTAATTCTTCCGTTGGCGAGTATGCCGTACAATTCCGTACTCTTGCTTCAGAATTATCCTGGAATAATGAGGCCCTCTGCGCGACCTTTAAAAAAGGCCTATCCAGCAACATTAAAGATGTTCTGGCCGCACGAGAAATCCCTGCTAATCTACATGAACTCATTCACCTAGCCACTCGCATTGACATGCGTTTTTCCGAAAGGCGTCAGGAGCTCCGCCAGGATATGGACTCTGTTCGCATGAGGCGTTTCTTCTCCTCGGCTCCTCTCTCCTCTGGTCCCCTGCAATCCGTTCCTGTGCCTCCCGCCGTGGAGGCTATGCAGGTCGACCGGTCTCGCCTGACACCTCAAGAGAGGACACGACGCCGCATGGAGAACCTCTGCCTGTACTGTGCTAGTACCGAACACTTCCTGAAGGATTGTCCTATCCGTCCTCCCCGCCTGGAAAGACGTACGCTGACTCCGCACAAAGGTGAGACAGTCCTTGATGTCTACTCTGCTTCTCCACGTCTTACTGTGCCTGTGCGGATGTCTGCCTCTGCCTTCTCCTTCTCTACTATGGCCTTCTTGGACTCCGGATCTGCAGGAAATTTTATTTTGGCCTCTCTCGTCAACAGGTTCAACATCCCAGTGACCAGTCTCGCCAGACCCCTCTACATCAATTGTGTAAACAATGAAAGATTGGACTGTACCATACGTTTCCGCACGGAGCCCCTTCTAATGTGCATCGGATCTCACCACGAGAGGATTGAACTTTTGGTCCTCCCCAATTGCACTTCTGAAATTCTCCTTGGACTTCCCTGGCTTCAACTTCATTCCCCAACCCTAGATTGGTCCACTGGGGAGATCAAGAGTTGGGGGCCCTCTTGTTCCAAGGACTGCCTAAAACCGGTTCCCAGTAACCCTTGCCGTGACTCTGTGGTTCCTCCTGTGACCGGTCTCCCTAAGGCCTATATGGACTTTGCGGATGTTTTTTGCAAAAAACAAGCTGAGACTCTACCTCCTCACAGGCCTTATGATTGTCCTATCGACCTCCTCCCGGGCACTACTCCACCCCGGGGCAGAATTTATCCTCTATCCGCCCCAGAGACTCTTGCCATGTCTGAATACGTCCAGGAAAATTTAAAAAAGGGCTTTATCCGTAAATCCTCCTCTCCTGCCGGAGCCGGATTTTTCTTTGTGTCCAAAAAAGATGGCTCCCTACGTCCTTGCATTGACTACCGCGGTCTTAATAAAATCACGGTTAAGAACCGCTACCCCCTACCCCTCATCTCTGAACTCTTTGATCGCCTCCAAGGTGCCCACATCTTTACCAAACTGGACTTAAGAGGTGCTTATAATCTCATCCGCATCAGAGAGGGGGATGAGTGGAAAACGGCATTTAACACCAGAGATGGACACTTTGAGTATCTGGTCATGCCCTTTGGCCTGTGCAACGCCCCTGCCGTCTTCCAAGACTTTGTTAATGAAATTTTTCGTGATCTTTTATACTCCTGTGTTGTTGTATATCTGGACGATATCCTGATTTTTTCTGCCAATCTAGAAGAACACCGCCAGCATGTCCGTATGGTTCTTCAGAGACTTCGTGACAATCAACTCTATGCCAAAATAGAGAAATGTCTGTTTGAATGCCAATCTCTTCCTTTCCTAGGATACTTGGTCTCTGGCCAGGGACTACAAATGGATCCAGACAAACTCTCTGCCGTCTTAGATTGGCCACGCCCCTCCGGACTCCGTGCTATTCAACGCTTTTTGGGGTTCGCCAATTATTACAGGCAATTTATTCCACATTTTTCTACCGTTGTGGCTCCTATCGTGGCTTTAACCAAAAAAAATGCCGATCCCAAGTCTTGGCCTCCTCAAGCGGAAGACGCCTTTAAACGGCTCAAGTCTGCCTTTTCTTCGGCTCCCGTGCTCTCCAGACCTGACCCTTCCAAACCCTTCCTATTGGAGGTTGATGCCTCCTCAGTGGGAGCTGGAGCTGTCCTTCTACAAAAAAATTCTTCCGGGCATGCTGTTACTTGTGGTTTTTTTTCTAGGACCTTCTCTCCGGCGGAGAGGAACTACTCCATCGGGGATCGAGAGCTTCTAGCCATTAAATTAGCACTTGAGGAATGGAGGCATCTGCTGGAGGGATCAAGATTTCCAGTTATTATTTACACCGATCACAAGAACCTCTCCTACCTCCAGTCTGCCCAACGGCTGAATCCTCGCCAGGCCAGGTGGTCTCTGTTCTTTGCCCGATTTAATTTTGAAATTCACTTTGGGCCTGCCGATAAGAACATTAGGGCCGATGCTCTCTCTCGTTCCTCGGATGCTTCTGAAGTTGAACTCTCTCCGCAACACATCATTCCTCCTGACTGCCTGATTTCCACTTCTCCAGCCTCCATCAGGCAAACTCCTCCAGGAAAGACCTTTGTTTCTCCACGCCAACGCCTCGGAATCCTCAAATGGGGTCACTCCTCCCATCTCGCAGGTCATGCAGGCATCAAGAAATCTGTGCAACTCATCTCTCGCTTCTATTGGTGGCCGACTCTGGAGACGGATGTTGTGGACTTTGTGCGAGCCTGCACTATCTGTGCCCGGGATAAGACTCCTCGCCAGAAGCCCGCTGGTTTTCTTCATCCTCTGCCTGTCCCCGAACAGCCTTGGTCTCTGATTGGTATGGATTTTATTACTGATTTACCCACTTCCCGTGGCAACACGGTTATTTGGGTGGTCGTTGATCGATTCTCCAAAATGGCACATTTCATCCCTCTTCCTGGTCTTCCTTCAGCGCCTCAGTTGGCTAAACAATTTTTTGTACACATTTTTCGTCTTCACGGGTTGCCTACGCAGATCGTCTCGGATAGAGGCGTCCAATTCGTGTCTAAATTCTGGAGGGCTCTCTGTAAACAACTCAAGATTAAATTAAATTTTTCTTCTGCATATCATCCTCAATCCAATGGACAAGTAGAAAGAGTTAACCAGGTCTTGGGTGATTATTTACGACATTTTGTTTCCTCCCGCCAGGATGACTGGGCAGATCTTCTTCCATGGGCCGAATTCTCGTATAACTTCAGAGTCTCTGAATCTTCCTCCAAATCCCCATTTTTCGTGGTGTACGGCCGTCACCCTCTTCCCCCCCTCCCTACCCCGTTGCCCTCTGGTCTGCCCGCTGTGGATGAAATTTCTCGTGACCTTTCCATCATATGGAGAGAGACCCAAAATTCTCTCTTACAGGCTTCATCACGCATGAAGAAGTTCGCGGATAAGAAAAGAAGAGCTCCTCCCATTTTTTCCCCTGGAGACAAGGTATGGCTCTCCGCTAAATATGTCCGCTTCCGTGTCCCTAGCTACAAGTTGGGACCACGCTATCTTGGTCCTTTCAAAATTTTGTGCCAGATTAATCCTGTCTCTTACAAACTTCTTCTTCCTCCTTCTCTTCGTATTCCTAATGCCTTTCACGTTTCTCTTCTTAAACCACTTATCATCAACCGTTTCTCTCCCAAATCTGTTCCTCCCACTCCTGTTTCCGGCTCCTCGGACATCTTCTCCGTCAAAGAAATTCTGGCATCCAAAAAGGTCAGAGGGAAAACCTTTTTTTTAGTGGATTGGGAGGGTTGTGGTCCAGAAGAGAGATCCTGGGAACCTGAGGACAATATCCTAGACAAAAGTCTGCTCCTCAGGTTCTCAGGCTCTAAGAAGAGGGGGAGACCCAAGGGGGGGGGGTACTGTTACGCCGAGCGCTCCGGGTCCCCGCTCCTCCCCGGAGCGCTCGCTACACTCTCCTCACTGCAGCGCTCCGGTCAGATCCACTGACCCGGGGCGCTGCGATACCGCCTCCAGCCGGGATGCGATTCGCGATGCGGGTAGCGCCCGCTCGCGATGCGCACCCCGGCTCCCGTACCTGACTCGCTCCCCGTCGGTCCTGTCCCGGCGCGCGCGGCCCCGCTCCTTAGGGCGCGCGCGCGCCGGGTCTTTGCGATTTAAAGGGCCACTGCGCCGCTGATTGGCGCAGTGGTTCCAATTAGTCTGATCACCTGTGCACTTCCCTATATCACCTCACTTCCCCTGCACTTCCTTGCCGGATCTTGTTGCCATTGTGCCAGTGAAAGCGTTTCCTTGTGTGTTCCTAGCCTGTGTTCCAGACCTCCTGCCGTTGCCCCTGACTACGATCCTTGCTGCCTGCCCCGACCTTCTGCTACGTCCGACCTTGCTTCTGTCTACTCCCTTGTACCGCGCCTATCTTCAGCAGCCAGAGAGGTGAGCCGTTGCTAGTGGATACGACCTGGTCACTACCGCCGCAGCAAGACCATCCCGCTTTGCGGCGGGCTCTGGTGAAAACCAGTAGTGACTTAGAACCGGTCCACTAGCACGGTCCTCGCCATCCCTCTCTGGCACAGAGGATCCACCTCCTGCCAGCCGGCATCGTGACAATGTGCCAAACTGAAAAGTCGCACATCATAAATTCCTGACTACTGCATGATATCAACTGAAATCACAAATTAGTATGTTCACTTGGAAAAACATTTTTAACGAAAAGTCGCAAAACTTCGGCGCAAAAAAACTTTGAGCTCACTAATTTGCCATAAATAATAAATTATATCTAAACATCCTCCAAGAGCAACCTGTCCTAATGATCCAGGAGTAATTTGGTGATAAGCAATGCCTTTTTAACATGATGGGCAAACAAAATATTTATGTGGCTAGATAAACAAAACATTGAAATTTTGGGTCATACTCTGGAAACTCTCCAGATCTCCCATTAATAACCTGTTGTCAAAAAGCGTATAGACAAACAAAAACATAGACATTGTGATAAACCCCAGGCACCGATTAGGCAGGAAGAGGTTGTCATCAGTCAGAATTTTGCCCAGAAGCTGATATCCAGCATGGCAGGGCAAACTGCAAAAGTTTTGAAAAAGAAGATTCGGCACTGTAAAGCTTGAGTATTGCATAACCTTGAAGTATTTGTCAATATAATTTTAAAAACTTTAAAAATCATTATAATTTTAGTTCAGTAACCGTAGAAACATCTGACTAAATTATCTAAACACACTGAAGCAGCAAGCAATGTAAAAAACTAAATTTATGTCAGTCTTAAAACATTTGGCCATGACTGTAATAGCATAACATGCACCAATAGTGAAAGATGTGAAAAATATTTCCCTAGCTCCCTTCTGCTACCTAGTGGTAACAATTAACATTTTTCTTTCTTAAGTGAATGTATGACAGATGCACTGCTGGAAAAAAAAATAAAAAATTTGTAGGAATTTGAGTAAACACTGAACAAATTCTGCACATTATCCTGCTTAAATAGACCACTGCTATAGGAAAACACCATCACCATAAGGAGTCTGTAACAATGTTTAGGTATGTGCATCTCACTGACATCTCCTGCGTAGGTAAGTGACAGTATCCACATGATAGCAAACAATATGATTACCCATTCCCAACCTTTGATGTACATATAAATCAAATTGTAGTGCAATGCATACAGTATGAAGCAGGCTAAGGAGCCTGTAACAACTATAGCATCTCCACGGTCAAACAAAAAGAAATCAACAAACATCACCTGATTAGGCTTCCTAACACCTAGTTAGGGTTCAGTAGAGATGCGCAAATTTTTGTTTTTGCCGAACTTTTTCTTAATTGTAATTAAATAAATTAAATAAGCCCAGAGGCCCGTGACCAGCTGTCTAACTGCTCTAAAGCACGGTATACCCCTGCTAAAATGTATTTAAAGGGGTTCTCCGGTGCTTTGACATCTTATCCCCTATCCAAAGGATAGGGGATAAGATGCCTGATTGCGGGAGTTTCGCCGCTGGGGACCCCCGGAATCTTGCACGCGGCACCCCGTTTTTAATCAGTCCCCGGAGCGTGTTCGCTCCGGGACTGATTACCAACTACCACAAGGCCAGCGGCGTGCGACGTCACGCTCCGCCCCTCAATGCAAGCCTATGGGAGGGGGCATGACAGCTATCACGCCACCTGCCTTGTGGTTGTCGGTAATCAGACCCGGAGCGAACACGCTCCGGGGACTGATTACAAACGGGGTGCCGCGTGCAAGATCCCGGGGGTCCCCAGCGGCGGGACTCCCGCCATCAGGCATCTTATCCCATATCCTTTGGATAGGGGATAAGATGTCTAGGCACCGGAGAACCCCTTTAAGGACAATTGACGTAAATGTACGTCGTGATGCATTGGTACTTAAAGGGGTACTCCGGTGAAAAACTTTTTTTTTTTTAAATCAACTGGTGCCAGAAAGTTAAACAGATTTGTAAATGACTTCTGTTAAAAAATCTTAATCCTTTTTTGACACACAGAACTGTCTGCTGACATCACAAGCACAGTGCTCTCTGCTGACATCTCTGTCTATTTTATGAACTGTCCAGAACAGCATATGTTTGCTATGGGGATTTCCTTTTACCCTGGACAGTTCCTAAAAATGGACAGAGATGTCAGCAGAGAGCACTGTGCTCGTGATTCAGCAGACAGCTCTGTGTTTCAAACGGAAAAGAATTTCCACTGTAGTATTCAGCAGCTAATAAGTACAGGAAGGATTAAGATTTTTTAATAGAACTAATTTACAAATCTGTTTAACTTGGCACCAGTTGATTTAAAAAAAAAAAAAAAGTTTTTCACAGGAGTACCCCTTTAACACACCAGGACGTACATCTACGTCCTGAACATGACGCGAGCACCAGAGCGAAACTTGCATAGTGCACAGCAGGTCCCAACTGCTATCAGCAGCCAGGGACCCGCCGGTAATGGTGGACATCAGCGATTGTGCTAATGTCCACCATTAACCCCTCAGAATCCGTGATCAAAACAGATCACGGCATCTGCAGCAATCTCCCACGGTGCGTAAATGCCTAAACTATCACAGTATAATGTTAACTATACCGTGTGGTAATCGGCGTAAATGTTAAAAAAATAAAAAGTCCAAATTTGCTGCTTTTTGTCACATCACATTATACATTTTTTTTTTATAAAAAGCGATAAAAATGTTACATGTATGCAAATGTGGTACCAATAAAAATTACAGATCACAGGGCAGAACATCACTGTCTACGGAAAAATGAGAAAGTTATAGGTGGTCAAATAGAGTGATTTTAAACATACTAATTTTCTTTAAAAAGTTTGAATTATTTTTAAAGCAGTAAAATAACAGAAAAGCTTGTAACCATGGATATCATTTTAATCCTATTAACCCGCAGAACAAAAAAACATGTAATTTTTTATCGTAAAGTGTACAGCGCGAAAACGAAACCTACCAAAATTTGCTAAATTGCTGTTTTCTTTTCAATTCCCCTACACAAATAATATTTTTTTGGTTGCACTATACATATTATTTTAAAATAAGTGATGTTGTAACAAAGCTGGATGTGGATCCTCTAACCTGTGTGGCTGATGACTCAGACCGTATTGGGGAGTGGAGTCTAAGGTGCGGCTGGTCTTCACCAGAGCCTGCCGCAAGGCATGATGGGCTTACTGCGGCAGGCGACACCCAGGTCACTACCCCCGACACGGCTCAACCACACAGATGGCTGGGCAAAGCGAGGTGCAGGTGTGTTACGCCTAGCGCTCCGGGTCCCCGCTCCTCCCCGGAGCGCTCACGGCGTCTTTCTCCCTGCAGCGCTCCGGTCGGTCCCGCTGACCGGGAGCGCCGCACTGTCATGGCCGTTGGGGATGCGATTCGCACAGCGGGACGTGCCCGCTCGCGAATCGCATCCCAGGTCACTTACCCGTCCCGGTCCCCTGCTGTCATGTGCTGGCGCGCGCGGCTCCGCTCTCTAGGGCGCGCGCGCGCCAGCTCTCTGAGACTTAAAGGGCCAGTGCACCAATGATTGGTGCCTGGCCCAATTAGCTTAATTGGCTCCCACCTGTTCCCTGGCTATATCTAGTCTCCTCCCTTGCACTCCCTTGCCGGATCTTGTTGCCTTGTGCCAGTGAAAGCGTTTAGTGTGTCCAAAGCCTGTGTACCTGAACTTCTGCTACCCATCCTGACTACGAACCTTGCCGCCTGCCCCCGACCTTCTGCTACGTCTGACCTTGCCTCTGCCTAGTCCTTCTGTCCCACGCCTTCTCAGCAGTCAGCGAGGTAGAGCCGTTGCTAGTGGATACGACCTGGTTGCTACTGCCGCAGCAAGACCATCCCGCTTTGCGGCGGGCTCTGGTGAAAACCAGTAGCCTCTTAGAACCGGTCCACTAGTACGGTCCACGCCAATCCCTCGCTGACACAGAGGATCCACTACCTGGAAGCCGAATCGTGACAGTAGATCCGGCCATGGATCCCGCTGAGGTGCCGCTGCCAAGTCTCGCTGATCTTACCACGGTGGTCGCTCAGCAATCGCAGCAGATTGCCCAACAAGGACAGCAGCTGTCGCAGTTGACCGCCACGTTACAGCAACTTCTGCCTCTGCTACAGCAGCAACCATCTCCTCCGCCAGCTCCTGCACCTCCTCCGCAGCGAGTGGCCGCTCCTAGCCTCCGCTTGTCCCTGCCGGACAAATTTGATGGGGACTCCAGACTCTGCCGTGGATTTTTGTCTCAGTGTTCCCTGCATATGGAGATGATGTCGGACTTGTTTCCTTCAGAACGGTCTAAGGTGGCGTTCGTAGTAAGCCTTCTTTCAGGAAAGGCCTTGTCTTGGGCCACACCGCTCTGGGACCGCAATGATCCTGCCACAGCCACAGTCCAGGCCTTCTTCACTGAACTCCGGAGTGTCTTCGAGGAGCCAGCCCGAGCTTCTTCTGCCGAGACTGCCCTGTTGAACCTGGTCCAGGGTAATTCTTCCGTTGGCGAGTATGCCGTACAATTCCGTACTCTTGCTTCAGAATTATCCTGGAATAACGAGGCTCTCTGCGCGACCTTTAAAAAAGGCCTATCCAGTCGCATCAAGGATGTGCTGGCCGCACGAGAGATTCCTGCCAATCTGCAAGAACTCATCCATCTAGCTACCCGCATTGACATGCGTTTTTCTGAGCGACACCAAGAGCTCCGCCAGGAAAAAGACTTAGATCTCTGGGCACCTCTCCCACAGTATCCGTTGCAATCTACGCCTGGGCCTCCCGCCGAGGAGGCCATGCAAGTGGATAAGTCTCGCCTGACCCAGGAAGAGAGGAATCGCCGCAGGGAAGAAAATCTCTGTCTTTACTGTGCCAGTACCGAGCATTTCTTGGTGGATTGCCCTATCCGTCCTCCACGCCTGGGAAACGCACGCACGCACCCAGCTCACGTGGGTGTGGCGTCTCTTGGTTCCAAGTCTGCTCCTCCACGTCTCACGGTACCCGTGCGGATTTCTTCTTCAGCCAGCTCCTCCCTCTCAGCCGTGGCCTGCTTGGACTCCGGTGCCTCAGGAAATTTTATTTTGGAGTCGTTTGTTAATAAATTCAGCATCCCGGTGACCCGTCTCGTCAAGCCGCTCTACATTTCCGCGGTCAACGGAGCCAGATTGGACTGCACCGTGCGTTACCGCACAGAGCCCCTCCTCATGTCTATTGGACCCCACCTTGAGAGGATTGAATTCTTCATTCTCCCCAACTGTACCTCTGAGGTTCTCCTCGGTCTGCCTTGGCTCCGGCTTCATTCCCCCACCATTGATTGGACCACCGGGGAGATCAGGAACTGGGACTCTGCCTGCCACAGGAAGTGCCTCTCCCCCCCTCCCAGTCCCGTCAGGCAAGCCTCTGTGCCACCCCATGGCCCCCGTCCTGGTGTCACACTGCCCCGTGCCAGGCCTCGCCCTCTGCCCTCCCTCCCCATTCCCACTCCTGCTGTACTGCCTGCCGTTGAGGAAACCCTCCATTCTTTCCCGGTGTCCTCATCCCAGGGGAGGCAGTTACTGGACAAAGAGAAGGGGAGACCTAAGGGGGGGGGTACTGTTACGCCTAGCGCTCCGGGTCCCCGCTCCTCCCCGGAGCGCTCACGGCGTCTTTCTCCCTGCAGCGCTCCGGTCGGTCCCGCTGACCGGGAGCGCCGCACTGTCATGGCCGTTGGGGATGCGATTCGCACAGCGGGACGTGCCCGCTCGCGAATCGCATCCCAGGTCACTTACCCGTCCCGGTCCCCTGCTGTCATGTGCTGGCGCGCGCGGCTCCGCTCTCTAGGGCGCGCGCGCGCCAGCTCTCTGAGACTTAAAGGGCCAGTGCACCAATGATTGGTGCCTGGCCCAATTAGCTTAATTGGCTCCCACCTGTTCCCTGGCTATATCTAGTCTCCTCCCTTGCACTCCCTTGCCGGATCTTGTTGCCTTGTGCCAGTGAAAGCGTTTAGTGTGTCCAAAGCCTGTGTACCTGAACTTCTGCTACCCATCCTGACTACGAACCTTGCCGCCTGCCCCCGACCTTCTGCTACGTCTGACCTTGCCTCTGCCTAGTCCTTCTGTCCCACGCCTTCTCAGCAGTCAGCGAGGTAGAGCCGTTGCTAGTGGATACGACCTGGTTGCTACTGCCGCAGCAAGACCATCCCGCTTTGCGGCGGGCTCTGGTGAAAACCAGTAGCCTCTTAGAACCGGTCCACTAGTACGGTCCACGCCAATCCCTCGCTGACACAGAGGATCCACTACCTGGAAGCCGAATCGTGACAAGGTGGATAAGGCAGTAGGCAAACAGGCTATAGGGAACGCTTAATCTCAGGCTAGGGGCACTGAAGATCCGGCAGGGAAGTGTGGGAGGTGCAAACACTAATTATGGGCGCACTGGCCCTTTAAATTTCAGAGCTCCGCCACGCGCGCACCCTAGGAGACCGGGACGAGCGCGGCGGAGCTGAGTTACAGAAGCAGCAGGGCAGGGTGAGTGACTGGCTGGGATTCGCATGCGGGCACGTCCCGTGATCCGAATCCCAGCTCCGCCAGCAGACGGGGACCCAGGGACACTGCCCTCACGGCCGGAGATTGCAGCCGGAGCGCAGCGCGTGACAGATGTCATTACTAAGGACAATTTTTAAAAACTTTCGTCAGGTTCAGGTTGCTACCTTTAAAAAGATGATGCCAAAATGCTTGAAATTGAAGTCACTCTATACAGTCATGAAGAAGTCAATGTTTTAAATTTTGAAAATTTAAAACAATCTAAAAAAATTCTCACTTTTTGGCAGCAGCAGCAGGAAGGGTTATGGCAGACTAGTGGCAATGGTAGTATCCAGCATACAGCAGTAGGAGGACTAATAGTAACCAGTGTACAGGAGAAGATTCAAAAAATATATATTTTTTTTACATTTTGCCTGCCAGTCGGCCCAGGCCCGGCTGGAGGTAGCAGCAGGAGCAAGGGGGATAGAGTACTAGGGGCACTGGTAGTATCCAGCATACATCAGGAAGAGGCAGATAAATAACAGTTGTTGTAGCCTGGCTTGAAGTAGTCAAATTCTACAAAACATGGATTGTTTTGCACACTGACAACTGCATGGAGGAGCACACCTTTAACACCACATGATCATGCAAAGTGGGGACTCCTAGTAACAGTAGCAATTAGCCAGCGGATAGCAGGCAGTGGTGAGGTAGAGTTAGATGTAGCCACCAGACAGAAGGCGTTGGTGGACTAGGTATACTTCTAGCCAGGCTTTGTGATGACTCTCTATGTGCTGACATAGAGGCCTAATTCCTTAATTCCAACCCTGTCTGTGCCTGTGCCTTACTTTTTCTCTGTAGATACGGCAATGTGCCTGCTTTCCTGCATCTGGTAATATAGTAAAGAATTTCCACACGGTAGGATACAGTAAATAGCTGGGTACATCACCACCCAACTGTACCCCTGTTCTAGAATGTTTTTTTCTCAAGCCTTCAGATCCACCACCAGTGTCACTGTCACTTGTTCCTGAGCTGCCAAGACCAAAAGGCCTGCTTACATCCTCCTCTTTAAACTCCTCTTCATCATTCCCAACACTCCTCTCAGTAAGAACTTCTGAAGTGTGATCGTGGCCTCCCTGTTCCCCCTCAGCAAATATCCCCACCATGATCGTGGCCTCCCTGTTCCCCCTCAGCAAATATCCCCACCATGATCGTGGCCTCCCTGTTCCCCCTCAGCAAATATCCCCACCATGTCTACCACCACCAGTCCCATGCTATGCTATGCTTGGCCAATGCATCCTACTCCCCCACCTCAGCAACACGCTCCAGAAGCTGACCGTGACACAACTCCTCCTTGTGGCTCGTGCTATCCAACTGCGTAGCAGAAGGAGGTGGGGGGAGGGGGTCAGAGACAAAGATGGGAAACCAGGGCATCTAGGACCAACAATTCCTTGACTAGACATATTTTTGGGTATTGTTAAAGATTTTGTTTGATGAAGCCAATAATATTCACAATAACTGTGTTCAAAGGTCAAAACAGTGTCAAATGCACAGCTAGGAAGATGTAATAGGTGTTGGATGAAATCAATAATATTTAAGAAAAATGTGTTCACAGGGCAGATCCATGTCAAATGCATGTTCTTTTACTTTGCTGCTAACACACAACTAGGAAGATGTAATAGGTGTTTTATAAACCCAATAATATTCACAAAAATTGTGTTCACAAGGCAAATCCCTGTCAAATGCTCGCCCTTTTTTATTATGCTGCTATTGCACAACTATGCACAACTATGAAGATGTAATAGGTGTTTGATAATCCTAATAATATTCACAAAAATGTGTTCACAGGATAAATCTGTGTCAAATTCACACTTTTTTTTTTACTTTGCTGCTATTTGCTGCTGTGTGTCCTTATGGCTCTGTAAACCTTCCACTCCCTTGCTGTCTCCTATGGGCCTTTGAACTGATTGACATATAAAACCAGAAAATCATATGATAATCTGGGGTTATCATGTGATATGCTGGTCATCCTGATGCTATGCCACCACCCCTGATCCTCCAACTTTCTCTGGGTGCCAAAACGCAATGCTTTTTCAGTTTTTTCATGCTTTTACTAGTTCATGCAAACCGAACAGGTAGAAGTTCTAAAGTTTGGCGAGCCGCTGTAACCCTAAAAATTGGGTAGAATCCTGGTTCACCGTGCTCGGCTTGCTCAACCATAGGCCCTGGTAATGGCCTGCAATTCTGCTGTCTCAGCACATTCTCACCAGGGTGACCTAAGAGAGCTGTCACAGGGCAATAGACTGTAATATAAAGGGATAGTAGTGTACTGTACCAGCAATCTGGAAATCATGTGTTGAATACTCTTAAGAAGAATAAAAAGTAATTTATTTGAGTTTTTAATAACAAAAATATAGAAAAAGGTTTCTCATTTATTGTAAAGAGAATGAAAAGTAAATACATTCTGTGCCAAATTATTATGCAAATGATATTTTTCTCATTTACCTAAATAATTGATGTAAATAACAGTCAGCATAATTCTCAACTATTAACCCCTTAAGAACTCAGGGTTTTTCCACTTTCGTTTTTCCTCCTTACCTTTAAAAAATCATAATTCTTTCAATTTTGCACCTAAAAATCCATTTGATGGCTTATTATTTGCGCCACCAATTCTACTTTGTAATGACATCAGTCATTTTACCCAAAAATCTACAGCGAAACAGAAAAAAAGTCATTTGCGACAAAATTTAAGAAAAAACACTATTTTGTAACTTTCGGGGGCTTCTGTTTCTACGCAGTATATTTTTCAGTAAAAAAGACCACTTCTCTTTATTCTGTAGGTCCATATGATTAAAATTATACCCTACTTATATAGGTTTGATTTTGTCGTACTTCTGTAAAAAAAATCATAACTACATGCACGAAAATGTCTATGTTTAAAATTGTCATATTCTGACCCCTATAACTTTTTTATTTTTCCACGAACGGGGCGGTATGAGGGCTCATTTTTTGCGCTGTGATCTGAAGTTTTTAGCGGTACCATTTTTGTATTGATCGAACTTTTTGATCGCTTTTTATTTATTTTTTCATTATATAAAAAGTGACTAAAAATACTTTTTTTTCACTTTTTTTGCAGTGTTATAGCCCCCTCTAGTGGCTATAATACTGCACTAACTGATCTTTTACATCAATCTTTGTTATCTCATAGGATAACATTGATTGATGATTCTGCCGCTTGACTGCTCATGCCTGGATCTCAGGCACTGAGCAGTCATTTGGCAATCAGACACACAGGAGGAAGGTAAGGGCCCTCCTTGTGTCCTCCAGCTGTTCGGGACGCCACGATTTCTCTGAGGCGGTCCCGAACAGCCCACTGATATAACCGGGAGCAGTTTACTTTCACTTTAGATAGAGCGATCAACTTTGAACGACACCTCTAAAGGGTTAATTGCGCACGGCACCGTGATCAGTGCTGTGCTATTACTGGCCATTGTTATTGCTGTGGCCCCGCGTTATAAAAAGTGAGTGGACTCAGGGCGTACTTAAGGGGTTAAGAGTACAATTCAAATTTTATTGAACAAACTTCCAAATGATAGCAGTATTTTTTTTTAAACATAAAAAACTTACAATGCACTGTTCCAAATTATTACGTACAGTAAGTTTCAAAACACTTTTACAGGTTGTACAGCCGAGTAGAAAGTGACTAGTACGGCACTGCTAATGCGAGTAAACTTCGGAAAGGTACAGTGTGAATAGTAAGGAATCGGCTATGATAATGGCGGTGCTCTGACGTAGTATAGTCCATAAGATATCAATACATGAAGAAAAGAATGGTAGCCGGCAACTCACCACAAATTGTCTTCATTCTTCTACTGACTGACTATACTGTGAATATATATACACAGGTAAGTGAACACTTTACCAATCACAATTCTAGAGGTCTGTTTGAGTGGGCTTTGGAAGAGGGGAAGTGAAAGAGAGTTATACAACTGAAAGATATCTGCTGTGCTCAGTGAATCTGTGAATTTGGAGTGACTTGTGTGAGTACTTACATTTGCACAAAGAAGGATCACTCTTTTTTTTCTCTCTGTACTCAACCTCTAGGGGGAGGGGTAGATTGCTCACAGGTGTATAAATCTTAGTTTGGGACTCAGTTCTGAGTGTGCTTTGTCTGAGTGGGCTTTGGAATAGAGGAAGTGAAAGAGAGTTATAAAACTGAGAGTTTGAAAGCAGGAGTTTGAGATTGCTGTGAGTGTTACTTTACTTACACTGTAGAGACTTTAACTCACAAGGTCTACTTAGAATTTAATTGTAATAATTACTGTCTATTTTTGGCTGTTAATCTGTGAAATCCCCATAACTAGATGGTCTCCAAGTTGAAAAACGCAGACCGGTATACATCTTGCGCAATGTATGCAATCCTTGAACAGCAGTTTGAGGGTGTATATTGTTGTGTTAGATATGTGCGAGTTGATCATTTGGAAGCCCAGATCCTGGATCTAGAGGAGCAACTGGCAACATTGAGATGCATTGACAACTTGGAGAGGAGTCTAAGTACTCTCTGTGGTAGAGGTGGGGGAGGATAGTGGGACGGAGGTGCAGGACAGTCAGGCAGTTAGCTTGGTTACAGTTAGAAAACGGGCTTGAGGGAAAAGTGTCAGGGAGGCTAGTCCTGATCTGGCACACCCCAACAAGTTTGCCCGGTTGGCAGATGAGGGTGATGCCATTTCAGAGATAGAAGTACTGCAGCAGGACTCTGCCTCGGACCGCCAGGGGGTGTCTGCTCCAGTAAGGAGGGAGGAGTGCAGGGCAGGCCAGATAGGTACTGGTAGTGGGGGACTCAATTATTAGGGGGACAGACAGGGCACACTGTCACAAAGACTGGGATCGCCGAACAGTGTGTTGCCTTCCTGGCACTCGAGTTCGGCACATCACGGATCGGGTTGACAGGTTGCTGGGCAGTGCTGGAGAGGACCCAGCGGTCATGGTACATATTGGCACCAATGAAAAAGTAACAGGTAGGTGGAGTGTCCTTAAAAATGATTTCAGGGCCTTAGGCCGCAAGCTTAAGGCAAGGTCCTCCAAGGTAATATTTTCTGAAATATTACCTGAACCATGAGCCACATTAGAGAGGCAGCGGGAGATTAGGAAGGTAAACAAGTGGCTCAGAAGCTGGTGTAGGAAGGAGGGGTTTGGGTTCATGGAAAACTGGGTGGACTTTGCTGTCGGATACCGGCTCTACCGTAGGGACGGGCTGCACCTCAATGGGGAGGGAGCAGCTGTGCTTGGGGAGAAGATGGCTAGAAGGGTGGAGGAGTGTTTAAACTAGGGACTGGGGGGAGGGTACCTACAACATAGAGGGGGATGATATTGTAGATAGAGAGGGGGAACTTGTTAATATACCTAGGGGTGGAGCGGAGCTAGGGCTTAGAATAGTTAATAGGGATAGGCTTCATAGGAAAAAAAACATACACCATCGAAATGCATGTTGACTAATGCCAGAAGTCTGACCAATAAAACTGACGAATTGGAGTGGTTGATGTCTGAGGAGAATTATGACATAGTGGGTATAACAGAGACTTGGTTGGACGATAGCTATGACTGGGCGGTCAACATACAGGCTTATAGTCTATTCAGGAAGGATCGGACAACACAGAAAGGGGGAGGAGTTTGTCTTTATGTAAAATCCAGTCTGAAGGCCACACTGCGGGAGGATATATGGGAGAGAAACAATAATGTGGAGTCATTATGGGTAGAAATATATGGAGATAAAAATAAAAAATAAATCTGATAGGTGTTTGCTATAAGCCACCAAACATAATAGAAGAGCCAGAAGATCAATTACTGAGGCAATTAAACAAGGCAGCAAATCAGAACGAGGTGATAATAATGGGGGACTTTAACGATCCTGATATAAACTGGGAGACTGAGACCTATGAATCTCATAAAGGAAACAGGTTTCTGACTATAGCTAAAGACAATTATCTGTCCCAAATGGTGCAGGGCCCGACCAGAGGGGGATCCAAGCTAGACTTAATATTAACCAACAGACCTGACAGAGTAACTAATGTGCAGGTAGAAGGACACCTAGGAAATAGTGATCATAATTTACATTACATTATTACATTATAACTTGTTGTTCATTAAGGGAATCTTGCGAGGGGCCACAAAAACAATGAACTTTAGGAAGGCATAGTTTGACCAACTCAGAGAAGCCCTTAAAGGGGTACTTCCGTGGAAAACTTTTTTTTTAAATCAACTGGTGCCAGAAAGTTAAACAGATTTGTAAATTACTTCTATTAAAAATATCTTAATCCTTCCAGTACTTATTAGCTGCTGAATACTACAGAGGAAATGGTTTTCTTTTTGGAGCTCTCTTCTGACATCACGAGCACAGTGCTCTCTGCTGACATCTCTGTCCATTTTATGAACTATCCAGAGTAGGAGAAAACCCCATAGAAAACATATGCGTCTCTGGACAGTTTCTAAAATGGACAGAGATGTCAGCAGAGAGCACTGTGGTCATGATGTCAGCAGAGAGCTCTGTGTTCCAAAAAGAAAACCATTTCCTCTGTAGTATTTGTCAGGATCCGGATGGGTATACTGTGAGGATACTAGTGGTGGATTCTCTGTGTCAGTGGGGTGATGACGTGGGCCGTACCAGGGGAACGGAGTCAAAGGAGTTACTGGTTTTCACCAGAGCCCGCCGCAAAGTGGCATGGACTTGCAGCGGCAGGTAACCCCCAGGTCGTTCCACCCGTTAGCGACTCCACCCCTAACTGACAGCTGAGACAAGCGCGGTACAAGGGATTAGGCAAGAGCAAGGTCGGACGTAGCAGAAGGTCAGGGCAGCCAGCAAGGATCGTAGTCAGGGGCAACGGCAGAGGGTCTGGAACACTGGCTTGGGACATACACAGGAACGCTTTCACTGGCACTGAGGCAGCAAGATCCGGCAATGCTGGGAAGGGGAAGTGAGGTTTTATAGGGAGGGCACAGGTGTGAGCGCTGATTGAGCCAGGCGCCAATCAGTGGCGCACTGGCCCTTTAAATCGCAGAGAGCCGGCGCGCACGCGCGCACCCTAGGGAGCGGGGCCGCGCGCGCCGGGACTGAGCCGATGGGGAACAGGACAGGTGAGGTGACTGGGATGCGAGCCGTGAACGGGCGCGTCCCGCTACGCGGGTCGCATCTTCGCCGGTAACACTGATGCATCTCCCCGGTCAGCGGGTCTGACCGGGGCGCTGCAAGAAGGTGAACGCCGCGAGCGCTCCGGGGAGGAGCAGGGACCCGGAGCGCTCGGCGTAACAGTATTCAGCAGCTAAAAAGTACTGGAAGAATTAAGATTTTTTTTTTATAGAAGTCATTTAAAAATCTGTGTCGGGCAGCTGCTGCCAAAGCAAATAAAATCATGGGGTGCATCAATAGGGACATAGATTCCCACTACAAGGAAATAATTCTACCGCTGTACAAATCACTAGTCAGACCACACTTAGAATACAGTACTGGGCACCAGTGTACAAGAAAGATATAGTGGAGCTGGAGAAGGGTCAAAGACGGGCAACCGGGTAATACGGGGAATGGGAGGACTAGGTATCCAGAAAGATTATCAGAATTGGGGTTATTTAGTTTAGAAAAAAGAAGGCTTAGGGGCGACCTAATAACTATGTATAAATATATCAGGGGACTGTACAAAGATCTCTCCCATGATCTATTTATACCCAGGACTGTTTCTATAATAAGGGGGCATCCTCTACGTTTAGAGGAAAGAAGGTTTCTACACCAGCACAGATGGGGGTTCTTTACTGTAAGAGCAGTGAGACTGTGGAATTCTGCTCTTACAGGAGGTGGTCATGGTGAACTCTAAAAGAATTTGAAAGGGGTCTGGATGCATTTTTGGATAGTAATAACATTGCTGGTTATGTATACTAGATTTATAGGGACAAAACGTTGATCCAGGGATTTATTCTGACTGCCATATTTGGAGTCGGGAAGGAATTTTTACCTCTAGTATGAGGGTTTTTTGCCTTCCTCTGGATCAACTCAGTAGTGACTTATTAGGGATATGGGTTGACTTGATGGACTTTGGTCTTTTTCAACCTTATTAACTATGTATTTTTATATACTTGTACTGTATATATATATATATATATATATATATATACTTATATATTTCATATACTTTTTCCAAGCCTGAAAATTTGAGTACCCCTGGGTTTCCATTGTGGGCTTCTACTACGTTGGAGATCAGGCAGGGTGTACCCTTCATGGTGCGAAAAGAATAAAAGTGTTCTCTAATGCGAACGAATAATTGCCTGGTCTTTTTTCTAGGGGGAGTTTTCTTTGATTTTAGTACATCGCCTATAGTTTTGTTTTTCTTATAGGCTATTAGTGGTTTATTCTTTGCTATGTTTCTTACATCCTCATCGGCCTCCACTATATACCAATTGCATCTTATTGCTTGGTCTATGATTTTATTTTGTGGGGAATTCTGAAAGGTGAATGTAAATCTCCTTTGTTTTTGACTGTTTTTCTTTTTTGGTGGAATAGCTCTTTTTCTATCAAGTGTATCTTCTCTTTCTCTTCCTATTTTTATTAGGGTTTCTGGGTACTGTCGATCTTTTAGTCGGGTTTCTAATTTATTCGCCTGTTGATTGTAAACTGCATCTTCCATATTATTCCTTTTCAATCTAAGAAATTGTCCATAAGGGATGCCTTTTTTTTTAACTGTATAAGGATAGAAACTCTTGTGGTGTAGCAGCAAGTTTTTGGCTGCTTCCTTACGATAACCTTCACTGACTATTGTGTCTTTTTATGTTCCAGACCATATTACCAGTATATCATCCACATACCTGATGTATGTCTTGTTAGAATGGGTTATGGATAGAATAGATGTAACGGTTTTCAAAAATAGCTAAAAATAAGTTAGCATAAGTACAGGATACCGGAGTCCCCATCGGGGTTCCGGTGTCCTGTCTGTACCACTGCTCAGCAAAAGTGAAAAAGTGAATGTTCTATTATTCAAAATAAATCATAAAGTATTGCATACAAAATCAGTGAAGCCCTCTGATTGCAGGTGTACAGGCTAACGACATATATAGAGCACAGGCTCCATCCTTCCTGTATATGTATTTGCTGGACAGCTTACAAGAGATGAC